>NC_053152.1:50506991-50806991 GCF_016808335.1 Panicum virgatum
ATTTTCATCCCGACGTCTCTTAGGTGCTCGGTTCCTACTACCTGCCAACAGTTAGAAGACTACTTACTAACAAATAAACATCCACTCTTATATGCATGAATTTCTACTTCAACATGAAGTTTTAATATTCTAGATTCAAATGATCAGATGGGACTATATATGAACTGGCTAATATGAATTCTTTTCACTCTTCACTCAGGAAGAATCGTCTCCTGGCCAACGTGCTAATAAGGTTCTGTTTTAAAAAGTACCTCATGACAAGTATACCTTTGTTCTACTTGTGTGGGCCCACCTCATGAGGGGGGCAAGGAGTGACGGTCTACATGTTTGAATTTGTCATAACTAGCTTTCATTTTCATGAGCCAATATTAGAAATAGAGACTGGGTAAATCATGATGCCATTATATGTACTTACTACATGCAATTTAAGGAAGATAGAATGGTATGTTTTTTTTACATCTGAAGTGTACTCAAGTTGAGCCGTGCAAATTGCTAAGTACAGTGCGCCAAAGAATATTTCTGCTTATAAGGCACAAATTAGTTACTAATTAGACTTCTTTCGGGGCCTCTATGTATGCTTTCTATGAATAATATAAATCCTATGAATTCTAATAAAAAAAAGGAAACATTCGGCCAGTAATTCTGTAGACTCTCATCATCATTGACAATAACATGGATCTATTTTAGTTTCTAAAAAAATAACCAACCTCTGTTGTTATAAAAAAATTACCTAAAGTAACCCTAATACTTTCTTTTGAATTACCCACCTCAGTTATTATAAAAATAATCTAAAGTAATGCACTAAATGTGTACCTAAATTACCAATCCATGTCATTACATTAGAAATGTAGAGTAAACACCCTAATTCAATTTAAGTTATCCACCTCCTTGATTATAAAAATAAACTGAAGTAACTCACTAAGTCTACAATTAAACCACCTCCATCTGCCATTATGAAGAACGAGCACATCGATTTCCAAGGACTAACAATAATATAAAACCATATAGAGTCTCTCCATCAATAAAGATTACATATTATTTATATCAGTATTGTGTTTGAAAGAGAGGGAGAGCGCAAAGATAATCAATTTTGTTGATTAGTTGAGGGTCCCAGATTACCCACAAACTTATAATTTTAATTTCAAAAATGCATCTTAAAATCACTAGCCCATGCAGGAGCACAAAATTGATCTGACTTGTTTTCTAAAAATCTTAATACTGAATTCTCTAAAACTATTGATAGATTTATAGATATGGATGTTTCATGACCTTGTAATTTTTTTCCCCGATTATACTGCCTGGTTTTTTCTACCTATCAAAAAAGGAACATCTAATTAACCGCACACATAATGTAAGGGATTTGGTATTTCATTTTATTTGAACCAATCACATGTTATTTCCAAATAAAAGATTCCCAAGAACTGTTATGTATTCCTCACTTCAATCAAGTTCTAGTTTGAGAAGCCACCTGACTGTGCACTTAATTGCAAAAAATGAAAAAAGATCTATGGATAGACTAACCTGATTAGGAGATGGTGGCAGCTGTTTGTTGAGCAGGGCCCAAGCATCCTCTTCATTCAGTGGGTTGACATGGTGCTGGTAGAAGGAGGCTCCCATCCGTAGAGCCAGGTCTTCCAATCTTGATGTGATGAGGACCCAGTTCCCCAGCTGTTTCTGGCTAGCATTTCTGACTGGGACACTAAGCACTTGACTCCATGCTTGGACACTCCACACATCATCCAGGACCAGGATGAACCTGCCCGTGGACAAGGTGTTAGTGAGGGTCCTCGTGAGGATTGTCTTATCATGCTCATTGCCATGGTCTCCCCCAGCATGCTTGATTGCTGTCCTGAGCATCTCAACCTCGTCGAAGTGCTGGGTGATGCTCAGCCATATCTTCACTTTGAAGTGCTTTTGGACGGATGTATCATTGAAGATCTTCTGGGCAAGGGTGGTTTTCCCCATTCCTCCAGTGCCCACAATGGACACCACCTTGATGTCATGGTCACCACTAGTGGTTAGCAGCTGGGAAAGCTCCCTTGTATCCTGCTCGATCTTGTCACCAACAATGGCCGACTCATTGAACTCGGACGTCATCATCTGCATAGACCTTTCAGCATTAGTTAGCTTCCTCGGCTCCGGATTGGAACCGAGGCCAATGTTGAACTTGAACCTATCTGCCTCCCTGTGGATGCTGTCCATCCGCTTGTTCAGCTCCTTGATCTGGCTGCCTATCTTGTGCGCGAACACAGGATTCCGTAGGCAGAAGAGCAATGACTGGCAGCAACTGGGAGCCTTCTCGTCCATACTGCCACCTTCATATTCCCTCCTCTTGTCAGCCTCGAGTTGGCACAAGTCTAGGATGTCGGTGGCGTCGTACATGGCGTTCTTGAGCTTCGTGACCCATCTTTGCACGCTCAGGTCAGTGAGACGCCTCCTCTCAGCATCTGCAAGGAAGGCTTTGATGCTTTCCATGTTGTCCTCCAGCTTGGTGATCTCGCCGGAGACTCCCAGTAGCATGGACACCTCCTCATCGGCCATGTCTGTGAGCAGCTTCTTGACGTAGGGTGCCAAAGCATCCAGGACGACCGCCATGGCTTGACCGTACCGTACTTCCTTCATGGACAAATTAACCATCACATGTTATTTCCATCCGAATAACTGCTGCATGCAGGTTCAATTAGTGAAATTGTTACTCTAATTGGCAGCCAAGGTAATTAGGGGCAGCCGAGCTCCACTAAATCACGTTACAGTGCCATCAATCTATATTCAAACTGGATCTAAATCTATATAATGCTTCTATTTGATTTTAAGGAGAACAATTTAGGGTTACAATGTAAACTGATACCGAAATTTTAATGTTTACAGATTGAAAGGATTTATATGCCTGCTTGTTTACACCAAGGGGCTAGCAGGGAGTTTAAACTGGAGTTTAATTATATATATATGGCTGCTTACTTACTTACTCTGTCTTTTTTTTTTCATAATGGTAGCTATAGAACTCTGAGTTATTAAAATATGCTAGCTATAAATGCATATTGTTCGTGAATCGATATATATAATATGTGCATGGAGTATATCTATATATTGATGAAACAAACTTGCTATACAGAATTCAAACATGAATTGAAGAGAGACTGATTCACCTCAATTTGCTGCAGGCGTGGCAGCTCGGGTCTTGGGCTATGTGCTCTCGATAGAATGCAATTAGCTGTGAAAAGCAAGGAGACAGGCAGGGCCTGCGCTTATATGCTGTAGGTGGATCAGACCTGAAAAAAAAGAGAAAGCTAGAAAAAGGAGATCCAATTCTTGTGCTTGCAACACACTCCAAAGATCCAATGCCAAACTTGGCGCCACGGAAGAAGCAGACATGGCTGGAAAGTATATAATTGTCCTTCTTCTATGTACAACGGAGGCAAGGACTCAATAATTCTTTGCTTCTTGGCATTTCTGCTGGAACAATATTTGTTTCCATAGCAGGGACGGTCGACCACACTGGAATATCATTACATGTAAAGCGATGAAATTACAGAGTTCAACCTGATAACTGCAGCGTCGCAAGCGTACTTTAATAACAATCTCTAACTGCAACACACGAGACAAG
Organism: Panicum virgatum; assembly: GCF_016808335.1. Lineage (NCBI taxonomy): Eukaryota > Viridiplantae > Streptophyta > Magnoliopsida > Poales > Poaceae > Panicum > Panicum virgatum. The sequence continues at coordinate 50,510,596 of NC_053152.1, forward strand.
CACTACTAGAAAACACGCCAAAGATCCACCCAAAAATACCGGAATGAAAATGAACCGGTATCTATGCTAGTTTTGGGATCGATGGAACCTATAGATGAGCCTTAAGTACCGGTTGGTAACACCAACCGGTACCTAAAGCTCTCCATAGATACCGGGTGGTAACTTTTCCATTAGTACCGGGTGGTACCACCAACTGGTGCCTATGGATGAGCCTTAGGTACCGGTTGGTGTTACCAACCGGTACCAACCGGTACCTTAGGGTCCTTCACAGGCTATTTCAAAAGGAAAATATCTCTCTTTATATCACATTTGTTGTGTAGATGAGATGGTAAGAGAGGTACGTGCGAGACAAGAGATCGCTGGTTCGAATCCTAGCTACACCGCGTTAAAAATTTTGTTTGACGAGAGCCTTAGGCACCGGTTGTTTTACTCGATGCCTAAGGCCCAGACTTTTGGTCTAGGATACGGAGTACCGGTTTGAAAAACCGGTACCCAAGAGCCTCAACAACCGGTACAATAAGCCTATTTTCCAATAGTGAAGGCAGAAACCTATTGTGAAGAACCAGAGCACACATGGCACCCATACAACCACTGGGCAGAACAAAACAGCTACGAGCACACAAGTCAAATGTATTTTGATTTGATCAAATTTATAGGAAAATATATACAATTTGGAATATATTTTCCTATTCTTTTTATCAAAACTAAACAAGGTTGATTTAAGACATAGCTAAAACAATCTACAGTTAGTAAGGAAGGAGAAATTAATAATTTGGAACAGAATCATAAGACTAAAAATAGAGAGTACAGGGCGTCCAAATATTTCCATTAATCGTGCAAAATCTTGCAGGATCGGAGGTATTGGATTTGAGAGTTGGCCTTACAAACCTGATGGATGATTGAGATCTACCGAGCATTGATTTGAGTAAAATCACTGTCCAATGAGACCACTTAATAGATGCCTCATGATTTCGTTCACGCTCAGTGAAGGCAAATCTTGTAAGAAGCTGGCGCTCGACTCCTGATGAAAGAGTGTCAGAGGTCGCTGTCACATAGGCCCGTCTAGCTCAGTCGGTAGAGCGCAAGGCGTTTTTTCACTTCTGCTTTTTGCTCTTCTCATCTCTGGTATCTATTTTTGCTCCCACTGTTTCACATCTGAGTCATTTGCTTAAGGTATCTGTTGCTTTTGCTCTTCTCCTCTCTGTATCTGTCTGTTCACATCTTATTCATTTGCACAACTTATTACACTGGTATATATCATATTTGACGCCTCTAGAGTTTCCTCGGAAATTACTATTTGCTAATGCATTAAATTTGCTCTTTTTCCATCAATTTCAATTGGTAAATCATTATCGCAATTCCCCATGCTACTACTAAGTTGTTTTAAAAAATCTCTTTTTTCTGTCTATATAATAAAGATAAACTATAATAAATCTTGAGTGTGTGCCTAGCTTGGTTCCTGGAATAGGTTAGGAATCTTGAGTATTCGGCCTGGCTATCAATCATGTACTACATATATACCTCTTTTTCCCGGTAACATGCACTTGATGATGCAGTAGTGGACTTTTTTCCCCACCATTGTCAAAAGCAAGTCTAATGTTCACTAACAATAGGCTTTTCCTATGCTTGATTTTTCTTTACAAAGTTTACGACGACAATCGTATCGCCTTTGAAAAGCATCAAATTTCAGCCCTACCTTTTGTTCTTTCCCCAGAGGCAGTTACTGAGTAAGCACGTCGGGTTGAGGGCGTTGTGGACAAACCAATCCTCCAAACCGGCCGGGAATATTTTCATAACTTTTGTGGAACCAATTGTGAGGGACCGAGACTGGCGACCAGAGGGGGGTGAATGGGAGCCGATCAAAATTTCTTTCGAAATCGATCCGTCGGCCTATATCCCGAAAATCACCACAAGCCCTCAAATCTAGGATATGAGAGAATAGCTATGGACTAGCTATCTCTTTGCAAAACGCCCTAGGAAACTAAGCGGAAACAACAGCGAGAAAACCACAAACAGCAGGGTCACTGGACCAGACCGGTCTGACCGCTTTCCCTGGCCGGTCAGACCGGTTGGGGCGGATTTGAAATTCCTGACCGGTCAGACCGGTTGCTCCGACCGGTCAGACCGCCTCTGCCCAGAGCAGAGTTCCAACCTGCGAACTCGAGGTGATTTCAAAGATTACTCGTTCAAATCATCACCAAATGATCTCAAAATTTGTAGGGAGGTTCCTGGGATAGAGACGAACCTCTCCACAAAAAGAATCAACCCAAAACACAAAGGATCACAAGAATTTCGTGGGGGAAAGAGGCAAAAGAGGGTTTTCCAAAAACTCCAAAAACCTCAATCCGAGGGACTTGTGATTCTCGGGAGTTTAGCTCTAGGCTAGATGGTTGAGAAGCAATTCACGGAGTCCCTAAATCCACCAAGAGAAAGCTTTGATCCCAAAAACCACTAAAAGAGAGGAAATCAATCTATGAACAAAAGATGAACGGGAACACAAGAGAGCTGCTCATAAGGGTCCTCGATTTCATTCAAGTTCATCGTGATTTATAGAGGAATTCACCTATACAAGAGCTAGACCTCCACCCATTCATCCACCCTCTCAAAATTGTGGACTTAACAATAATCTAGACCACTATTGCCATGGAGACCTCGGCCTAACCCTAGAACAGAGAGAGGAGCAAGGAAAAACAGAAAAAGACTCGTGGCTTGGAGGCTCACCTGTCCAAGGGGCAGGTGATATATATATATATATATATATATATATATATATATATATATATATATATATATATATATATATATATCCACCCTCGGGGGGGCGACCGGTTTCCCAGACCGGTCCCTCCCAGATTTGACCTCTACCTTGACTCATACACTAAAACGCCCATAGGGGCAAAACCGGAATGGGTACAAGATCTCATCCGACGGCGGAGTTTATTTCTTCGACTCGAAGGCTTCTCCGCGATGCCACCACGTCGATAAAGATCCGGTCCGCGGTTTTGGAGGGTCCGCGAAACCCGGGTAGGTGGCCGGTTTTGAGAAAACCGCCAAAACTCCACGCGCGGGAAGATTCCCGCCTCCACGCCGTGGCCCTAGACGCCGTTTCCGCCTCGGCCTTCTGACGGCCCTAAACGCCGCCCGACGCCCATCACCTCCTCGCCCGTAGTGATGCCCTAGACGCCGTCGACGCCCGTTCCTCCGCCAGTCCCGAGACCGACACCCGTGCCTTCACGACTTGGCGTCTTCAACCGCCGTCCGCCAGCTTGGTTTTGTGGCGCAAACCAAGAAACCCGCCATCCATCGTTGCTTGCGCCCTCGATCCAGGAGTGAACGCCACAGCTGCCGCCCGGCCTGAGCTCCTCCACGGTAACTCTCCTTCGACACTCGACGCCCATGTACCTGCAACCAAAGACCAAGCACACGATCACACCGCACGGTTGACAATTCACTCATCACAGCCAGGAGTGAGTACTGCTCATTCCTCAATCTCCCCCTTGATGAGTGCATTGTCAACACACCACCTGTAACCAGAGAAGTGAAAAATAAAAAGTGTCAAGAAAAAAGTGAAGAACTCAAGCAAGTGACAAAAAGCTCAGAAAGGTAAGAACAGTCACTTACTCAAGCAAAGATCGATTCCCTAAGCCAAGGGTAATGGCTCAACGCAATGGATCAAAAGCCAAAACATGACTCCTCAAAGACAGAGGTAAAGCTCGACGCAGTCATGCAAGAAGCGGAGGGAAAGCGAGGAAAGATCAGGAGCCAAAAACAAAGCAGACACTCCCCATGCAAAGTCTTTCCCTCCCACAAGTGCAACTCTCCCAAAATGATGCACTCTCAAAGCCCTGTGCGCAACAAGTTTTTCAAAAAACAAACAAGTCTCAAGTCTCCCCCTTGTTCGATCACTTCTCCCAAAAATTCTCCCCCTTGTTGGCACATGCACACATCAAGCCTAAAATATGCCTAAATCTCCCCCTGAAATCATGCTATGCAATGAATGTCGTGCAGAGGGTGTAAGTGAAACATTCAAGCATACAAAGATATGATCATCTAGTGACAGGCATGTGTGCTTCATAAACAGGAACTGAATCTAGCTCAACATGGTATATCAATCAAGTCTAGAGCTAGCAAGTTCAGTTCAGCAAAAATAAAAGCGTCCCCCATGATCTAGCAATAGCAAGTAGGAGAAAGAAAGCAGTGCTTACCAAACTCATACAGGGTGATCCAAAGCAGCCAATATATTTTATCATGAATCAATTCTGCATCTCAAAACTTGTATTTGAACGAAAAGTTAACAGGTTATATCAAGCAAGTGATTCTGCTAGGGGTTGAAAGCTTGTCATGCTTTACTTAGCAGCGAGACCAAGCATATGCCAAGGGCAGTCAGAAGCTTAAGGCACTCGCTTCAATCATGCACAGTCTTGCCCGGGTTCTCACTAGTGCTATGTGAGCCATCCCGAAAGCTCGATCAGTGCGACAAGTAATCCCACCTGGATCTTTTCATTCCATTTCAGACATATATTAAATAATTTTAACAATTTTAGCTCATTTCAAAGATTAAAAGCCACACTAGCATGAATAGGATAGCAAAGCGTATCAATACAACCTAACATGCCAGTAGCCAAGACAGGGTGACCATGTTTTCATATTTTCAAATCAAAAATAGCTTAACTCAGTTGATATGACATATACTGAAGAGCAAGCTATACATGATCAAGTCTAAGAAACTACACTAGCAAGCACTAGAGGATCATAACAGTGTATACAAGAATGCCAGTATAGTGAAGCAATGAGAAATGCAAACATGTACAATGCAAATGCATCTATCAGAAGCTAGAAAGCGAACAGAAACAAAAACAAAGACCTACAAAAAACTAACCAAAGAGAAGCCAGCGATCAAAAGGGGTAACAAACCCCAAGCTCCCCTCGCAAGCGAGCAAAGGTGTCCTGCTCAAGTGGTTTGGTGAGGATATCTGCGGTTTACCTCTCTGAAGGGACATGGATCATGTCTATGTGGCCTCTCTCATGGTTATCTCGCAGGAAGTGGAACCGGATATCTATGTGTTTGGTTCTGGAGTGTAGGACATGGTTCTTTGCAATGCTAATGACGGACATGTTGTCTACAAAGATGGGAACCCTACCGAAACTCAACCCATAATCCTGCAAGGTTTGTTTCATCCAAAGAATCTGAGAGCAACAGCTACCAGCGGCAACGTATTCGGCTTCTGTGGAAGAAAGCGCTACACTAGATTGCTTGCGAGAGGACCACGAAACCAACGATGTACCGAGAAAGTTACAGGTGCCGGAAGTCGACTTGCGATCCAGCCGACACCCACCAAAATCGGCATCCGAAAAACCAACCAAAACAAGAGATGAATCCGCAGAATACCTGAAGATGTGTTTCACCACTTGCTTGTGGGAGGTGCGCGGCGAAGCCTGATATCGCGCACAGAGGCCGACACCGAACTGAATGTCCGGCCGCGTCGCCGTCAGGTATAGGAGGGAGCCGATCATGCTCATATACTCCTTCTGGTCCACCGCCTTGCCATCCAAGTCCGCATCAAGCGCCGTCGATGTGCTGATCGGAGTCGGCTGAGGAGACAAGTCACTCATGTCGAACTTTTGCAGCAAGTCCTTGGTGTACTTGGCTTGATGGACGAATGTGCCCTGGGAAGTTTGCTTGATCTGCAGCCCGAGGAAGAACAACATCTCACCCATCATGCTCATCTCGAACTCCCTGGACATCTGCTCAGAAAACTTGGAAACAAGAGCGTGAGAAGAGCCACCAAAGATGATATCATCCACGTAAATCTGAACCAATAGAAAGTCAGAGCCAGAGCGCATGAGGAACAAGGTTTTATCAACACATCCCATTTTAAAATCTTGAGCAAGCAAGAAAGTTTTAAGCCTATCATACCAAGCTCTAGGCTCCTGTTTCAAACCGTAAAGAGCTTTCTGAAGTTTGTAAACTCGGTTTGGAAACTTGGGATTTTCAAAACCAGGGGGTTGTTTCACATAAGCTTCCTCTTCAATAAAACTATTCAAGAAGGCAGATTTCACATCCATTTGGAAAACTTTAAAACCTTGGAAGCAGCAAATGCAAGAAAAAATCGAATCGCTTCTAAGCATGCTACCGGGGCAAAAGTTTCCTCATAATCTATCCCTTCTTTTTGGCAAAACCCCTGGGCTACAAGTCGAGCCTTGTTTCGCACAACCAACCCATCTTCACCTTGCTTGTTCTTGAAAACCCACTTGGTTCCAATGGGATTACAAGCAGGCGGAGGCTCAACCAAAACTCAAACCTGATTCCTTTCAAAATTTTCGAGTTCCTCATGCATGGCATTGACCCAATTGGAGTCAGAAAGTGCGTGTCCAACATCTTTGGGCTCGAAAGAGGCAACAAACGCTGAATGAGCAAAGCCAGCGATACATGTTACCTTGGACCTTGTGACTCGCTCGTTGAGGTCACCTAGCATCTGTTGAGGTGGATGACGACGCTGAATGTGTCGCGGTGCTTCCCTTGTCGAAGTCGCCTCCTCCTCAATCAAAGCTGGTGTCTTCTCAGATGCAGCTATGGAAGGCTGAGTCACCTGCTCGATTGGCCCCCGGGAAGTGGATGTAGTCGGGTCGGGGCCGTCGTCATCGTCCGAGCTCGTGGCAGAGGCGGCTGGGTCCACAGCACGCGTGGTAGACTCAGCATCACCCTCCGCAGCTTCTTCCTCCTCATCTTCAAAGATGGGGTGCCGAGCTCATCATCTCCTGCAACCTCAAAGACAGAAGAATTGCACAGTGCAGTCTCGTCGAAAGTGACTTCACAAGTCTCTCTGACGATGTTAGTATCAATAATCAGTACACGGTAAGCTCTAGAGTGAGAAGCATAACCGATAAAAATGCCGTCAGACGATCGAGACTCAAACTTATCAAGATTTCCTTCCTTTAGCACAAAACACCAGCAACCGAAAACTCTGAGATGGTCAACACGGGGCTGGCGTCCAAATCGCAACTCATAAGAAGTCTTGTGCATGAAAGCACGCAAGAAAATATGATTGGACACATAACAAGCGGTGTTAACTGCCTCAGCCCAGTACTTTCTAGGAGTCCTATGCTCATCGAGCATCATCCCAGCCATCTCAACCAACGTCCGATTCTTCCATTCTACAACTCCATTCTGATGTGGAGTGTAGGGGGAAGAGTACTGGTGTTCAAGACCTTGATCACGGCAAAAGGTTTCAAAACGAACATTTTTGAGTTCTGTGCCATTGTCACTGCGAATCGCTCTCATGGCCTGGGGTAGCTCGTTTTTCAACCTCAAGATCAAGTCTCGACCAAACTCGAAAGCCTCATCCTTGGTTCTCATGAAAAAGACCCAAGAATAGCGAGAAAAGTCATCCACGATCACAAGAACGCACCACTTTCCACCAACAGACATCACCCGAGAAGGACCAATAGTGTCCATATGTAGCAACTCTCCAGGGTAAGCGGTCATCACTTGATTAACAGGCGGATGGGAGGTGGCAACCATCTTCCCGTGGCGACACGGATGGCAAACAAGATCCTTCTCAAACTTCAATTTGGGCAATCCTCGGATTAGGCCAAGTGAGCTAAGTCTCGACAACAAGTCAAAACTCAAATGTCCAAGTCTCCTATGCCACTTCCACAAGTCAGAAGAAGGACCAGCCACCAAGCAACAAGGAAGACCAAGAGAAGTTCTAGAGAAGTCAACCAAGAAAATCCGATCGCGAGGTAAAATCCGGCAAACCAAATCTCCTCTGGAATCTAAAACACGAGAACAACCCTCCTTGAAGCGAACTTCAAACCCCTCATCAAGAAGTTGTGAAACAGAGAGCAAATTAAAGCCAAGATTCGAAACCAAAGCAACCTCTCTCAGGGTGAAGCGATCAGAAACTCTAACAGCACCAACACCACGTACCTTGCCCTTACCATTATCCCCAAATATGATGTATTCTATGTGGCGCGTTGGGGTGAGGCTGGAGAACCATCTGTCATTGCCGGTCATATGGCGCGAACAACCGGAGTCCATGATCCACCTGTTCTCCAAGCCTCCAACCTGCACATCAGTAGCGAGATAAAGGGTGAGCAAATGTCTCAACACTGGGGTTAGCAAAGTGTGAAGCAAACCAGTGTCGAGCCATTTGCTCTACAAAAGGGTTAGCAAAATCAGGCAAAGTGTATCCCCCGTCCCGTCTACCGCGAGGCTGACGACCACCACCGCGAGGAAAGCGTGGTGTCTCGTATCCTCCTCCAAAGCCTCGGTCCCGTGGTTCATAGCCGTACTGAGGACGACTAGGAGCACGACCGGCAAAGCGACCACCCGCTGGAGCACGGTAATCACCACCGTCTCCCTGTCCTCCACCTACACGGTGCGCCCTAGCATCTTGCCTACCACCACACCGAGGAGGACCATGCACTCGAGCAGAGTACATGTTCGAGTTACGTCTCTCCTGCTCACGCCTCACAGCCCACTTCCTCCTGAAGCTAAACTCCTCCAAGTGACCATCTCTGTGACAGTACTCGCAGTGGTACCTCACCTCTCTCTTGGGAGGTGGAGGCCCCGTCTTTGGACGGGGAGGAGCAGCCCTCTTCTTCTGGGCAACCTGGACTGTGGCAGCAGGGAGCGTATCGAGGGGATTTCTCAGCTCATTGGGCTTTGGAACCCAAACTTACTTCTGTGGAGGTGCTTCTTGTGGTTCTTTCAGCACACCATCCACGGGGTCAACAAGCGAAGGCTGCGTGCTCGTACTAGCAGTGTTTAGAGCACTAGGAACTCCAGCAGCCTTGCCGATCTTACCATACAGCTTGTCAAAGTCTGACTTCGTGTAGGTGTAACTGACCCCAAACCCATCACCACGCTTAAACTGCTTGATCATCATGCCCAACTGTGGCTCACTACTAGAAACCCAACTAAGAATCGCCCTAAGATATGTGTTCTCATTCTCCAACTTGGCTTTCTCTATCGCAAGATTATCCAAATCAGAAATCAGACCAGGGCAAACATGACAATCAAAAGGTGGGCTAGAGTCCCCGACCTTAGTCTCCCCCAAAGACTTAATCACGGCATTCTTCTCATCTAGCTCCGACCTAAGCGTGGGACAAAGCTTGCAAGCACCAAGCAGAACAGGCCTAGACCTAAGCTCCTCTAGCTCACACACAACAGTAGCAAACTTAGACTACAAAGAAGCTAGATCAGACTTAAAAATGGAGTGCTCATCACATTCAAGCACATCACTAACGATAGGAGCGTCCTTGGCTAGTTCAAGCTCATGCTTGGCCTTGGCTAGCTCGTGAGACACGTCAGCAAGCGAAGTCTTGGCAACATCCAAGTTCGCAACGTTCTCATCATGCTTGGCACGGAGAGCAACAAGATCATTCATGTGAGATATGCAGTCAGTGCACTCATCCTCACCAGATTTCTCTCTAGCACAAGCCAGCTCAGCCCTAAGATTCTTACGCTCTCTAGCTGCTTCCTTAAGCAGCCTTTTCTGATTGTCGAGAGCGGCGTATAACTCCCTAACCTCAGTATCAAGCAGGTCAATAGTGGAGTTTACCTCTGAATCACTCTCAGATCCAGGAGAAGAGTCGTCGTGCGTCAGTGTAGCATGTCCACCTGGAGACGCACGAGCACCATTGGCCTCGCCCGCCATGGTGCAGAAACTCTTGCGTCGACCGGCCGCCAAGCAAAGGCCGATGAAGCCGGTGGCTTCCTTGTCCCGCTTCTTCTTCTTCTTGTCATCGTCGTCGGAGGTCGGTGAAGAAGAGCGGTCGGTGTCGGAGCTCTTGTCGTGGTCGCTGAGCTGCGCCAAGAAAGACTTCTCCCGCTTCTTGTCCTTGTACTGGAAGCGCTTCTTGAGCGACTCCTTGTCGAAGCGCCCTTCCTTGTCCCGGTCATGACTGCGGTGCTTGTGGCGCCGACGCTCCTTGTTGGAGCCTCCCTCATCACGGTCGTGGTGGCGGTAGTAGTCGAAGTTGTTGTTCTGGCCACCGCAGGATTTCTTGGGGCAGTCGGCGACGAAGTGGTTCGGATCGCCGCAGTGGTAGCACCCGGGGTTCTTTCGCCTCTGCCTGTTGTGGTAGATACGCTGGAACTTGTTGATGAGGAGGCACAAGTCGTCATCGCCCAGCGTCTCCAACTACTCATCTGTAATAGAAGGCAAAGAGGCAAGAGAAAAGCCAAGAGCAGAGTTAGCGTTAGAGCTCGATCCACCTGGGCCAGTCACAGGAGTGATGCTCTTGGAAGGAGGGGCACCATTGAGCTTGGCCCGTGTCTGGTTATCCATCTCAGTGGCCTTGAGCTTGCTGAAGAGCTCATTCACGGTCAGAGTCTCATAGCCTGCAGATTCGATGATCGTGTTCACCTTGAGATCCCACACAGAGCGGTCAAGTGCGTAGAGCAACTTGAGAGCCTTCTCATGCTCTGTGTAGTCAAGGGCATCAGCAGATCTGTTCGCACTGACTTTGTTCACAATTGATTGAAACCGACTGAACATGTCGCCAATGCTCTCACCCGGCCCCTTTGTGAAGTTCTCATATTCATGCCGGTGAGTCTCGAAAAGCCTGACCTTAACCTGAGGTGTGCCCTCGTGGTAGTTCTCAAGGCACGTCCAAACCTTGTGAGCTTCCTAGAAACCCTGGACGCGTGAGAACTTTGCACGAGAAACGCCAGCGAACAAAGCATTGATAGCCTTGGCGTTAGCCTCGTGCTCGGTCACTTGAAGAGGAGTGACCCGAGAGGCAAGCACCTCGTAAGCCTGGTTTTTGGTTATATCCCAAACCTCGGCTCCCATGCTTTGCAAGAAGGCTCGCATGCGAACCTTCCAATAAGCATAGTCCTCACCGAAAAACACAGGGATCTTACCAAGACTTGCCATGGTCGCCAAGTGGTTTTTGAAACGGTTAGGGTAATAAAAACCTTAACCAAGCTCTGATACCAATTGAGGGACCGAGACTGGCAACCAGAGGGAGGTGAATGAGAGCCGATCAAAATTTCTTTCGAAATCGATCCGTCGGCCTATATCCCGAAAATCACCACAAGCCCTCAAATCTAGGATATGAGAGAATAGCTATGGACAAACTATCTCTTTGCAAAACGCCCTAGGAAACTAAGCGGAAACAACAGCGAGAAAACCACAAACAGCAGGGTCACTGGACCAGACCGGTCTGACCGCTTTCCCTGGCCGGTCAAACTGGTTGGGGCGGATTTGAAATTCCTGACCGGTCAGACCGGTTGCTCCAACCGATCAGACCGGTTTCTCCGACCGGTCAAACCGGTTGCTCCGACCGGTCAGACCGCCTCTGCCCAGAGCAGAGTTCCAGCCCGCGAACTCGAGGTGATTTCAAAGATTACTCGTTCAAATCATCACCAAATGATCTCAAAATTTGCAGGGAGGTTCCTGGGATAGAGACAAACCTCTCAACAAAAAGAATCAACCCAAAACACAAAGGATCACAAGAATTTCGTGGGGGAAAGCGGCAAAAGAGGGTTTTCCAAAAACTCCAAAAACCTCAATCCGAGGGACTCGTGATTCTCGGGAGTTTAGCTCTAGGCTAGATGGTTGAGAAGCAATTCACGGAGTCCCTAAATCCACCAAGAGAAAGCTTTGATCCCAAAAACCACTAAAAGAGAGGAAATCAATCTATGAACAAAAGATGAACGGGAACACAAGAGAGCTGCTCATAAGGGTCCTCGATTTCATTCAAGTTCATCGTGATTTACAGAGGAATTCACCTATACAAGAGCTAGACCTCCACCCATTCATCCACCCTCTCAAAATTGTGGACCTAGCTATAATCTAGACCACTATTGCCATGGAGACCTCGGCCTAACCCTAGAACAGAGAGAGGAGCAAGGAAAAACAGAAAATGACTCGTGGCTTGGAGGCTCACCTGTCCAAGGGGCAGGTGAGATATATATATCCACCCTCGGGGGGCGACCAGTCAGACCGGTTTCCCAGACCGGTCAGACCGGTCCCTCCCAAATTTGACCTCCACCTTGACTCATACACTAAAACGCCCGTAGGGGCAAAACCGGAAAGGGTACAAGATATCATCCGACGGTGGAGTTTCTTTCTTCGACTCGAAGCCTTCTCCACGATGCCGCCACGTCGATGAAGATCTGGTCCGCGGTTTTGGAGGGTCCGCGAAACCCGGGTAGGTGGCCGGTTTTGAGAAAACCGCCAAAACTCCATGCGCGGGAAGATTTCTGCCTCCACGCCGTGGCACTAGACACCATTCCCACATCGGCCTTCTGACGGCCCTAGACGCCGCCCGACGCCCGTCACCTCCTCGCCCGCAGCGAGGCCCTAGACGCCGTCGACGCCCGTTCCTCCGCCAGTCCCGAGACCGACGCCCGTGCCTTCACGACTTGGCGTCTTCAACCGCCGTCTGCCAGCTTGGTTTTGTGGCGCAAACCAAGAAACCCGCCATCCGTCGCTGCTTGCGCCCTCGATCCAGGAGTGGACGCCACAGCTGCCGCCCGGCCTGAGCTCGTCCACGGCAACTCTCTGTCGACACTCGACGCCCGTGTACCTGCAACCAAAGACCAAGCACACGATCACACCGCACGGTTGATAATTTACTCATCACAGCCAGGAGTGAGTACTGCTCATTCCTCAAATTGTTTTAGGTTCCTTGAACAACGAAGTAACAAGGATGATGTGACAGATGGAGCCTTTGTTAACTCGAAGCGATAAAATTGTTTATGACAGCCCCTTCCCAATCAAAGCAGAAATATCCATCTAGTAGATTACTGATGTGCTGGATGTGATGATGTTTTATTGTTGTCTCAGTCAAAACAAATGATACAGACAGGTTGGCAAACGAAGGTTACACTGTATATATATTAATAAGGAAAAAGAAAAAGAATCATGCATGTACTTAATTGCTCTCGTATACTAAAGTACAGATATTTGTAGCCATTAGTAGGTACTTACATATTGCAGAAACTTGTTTTAGCAAGTGTTCGAGAAGAAGGAATAGTTATTGAATTGAATGCATACATATGTATGTATATATCTGAAAGCAACCTGTGACAGAAGAAAAATTATATTCGACAAGGAAGAAAGAAGACACATTTCTTGCCGGCAAGGGATAGCTAGCATCGTGAAATAGTGGCCTCTTATTCGGTCTTGCATCATTGTCAATCTAGCTAGAAACGTGGTCCTGGTGCGTGTCTGAATGATATCCATGAGATGGAGCAAGGGAAGTAGAGAAGTCAAGCACGCCTTGTTCATTAGCCTATTGTGTGACTGCAGAAAAGAAAGCAACCGGGAGCATTTTTTTCCAATATAATGCGGTTGCTTTCGATTTGAAGGACAGAGACGTCCTATACACAAGGCAAATACTTCATGGTATTCGTCAGGCAACATTAATCGTAAGTTTATCAAAGAAAATATTGTGGATGAGAGAAATTAATTTTACCATGTATTTTTTTTATCGAACACGCAGGAAAGTTGTGTATCATTGTATTTTTTTTATTCTTGTTATTAGTTAGGCTTCAATTGTAGTTAGAAATATAATGGTAGATGCAGAGGAAGTTTTGACTGAATCAGTAATCTTTTTTTCTATCTATTAGTTTTGTTGTATGCAGTAACATTGTTATTATTAGTTTTGTTTGGAGAGATGCCAAAATCAACTTGCGGGAATCCTTTTTAAAAAAACGAATTTTCTTTTGTGAAAACGAAAGTGTCTTGGGAATAATCTTGCTTGAACCTACTAATTCTTTCACTGTCAAAGGGTCGGGCCCACAGCTCACCAAGACAAGTGGCCATTGGATGTGGCGACGACTCTCCTACCCAAGCAATTAAGGACACGAAACCACGTCTGTATACGTCTCTATATAAAAGCCGGGGTGCTGGGGTTGAGCCTCTTCATTCAGCTGAGTGTGCTCGATCATCAAGCAATCAACAAAGCCTCCCAATTATCCTTTCATCAGATCATCTTCCTTCTTCCAAGATGTCTTGCAGCTGCGGATCAAGCTGCAACTGCGGCTCCAACTGCAAGTGCGGGTATGTTACGTATTCCATATATCTATACATATTACTAAAGCGAGTAAGGTTTCCACCTCAAACTTTGGTTTGGTCCGTCTTATGTAGTCTCTCTAATTTGCTGCTGGCTGTTACAACAAATATAATCTTGCCTTGACTTTGTTGCAGCAAGATGTACCCTGACCTTGAGGAGAAGAGCAGCGGCGGCGCTCAGGCCACCATCGTCCTCGGCGTGGCCCCGGAGAAGAAGGCCGGCCAGTTCGAGGCGGCGGCAGAGTCCGGCGAGACCGCCCACGCCTGCAAGTGCGGTAACAGCTGCAGCTGCGACCCCTGCAACTGCTGATTTCGATGGGGAACGTCAGAACACACCTGCATGCATGCATGCTAGCTACTACCTACTACTCTGCTTGTGTGTGACTTGATGATTGAACAAGAATAAGGATGAGCCTGAGCCATCATGTCTCATGTATCGGTTTGGCTCCGGCCTCATCAAGCATGCATGCGTCGTCTGCCCCTCTGTGTGCTTTGCGTCCGTCCTGTGTCTGTATGTGTTGATCATTGCAAAGAAACCATGCAGGCATACATCTTTGCATGTGTCTCTGTAATGATCGGTCCAGAGTGATGAATATATAAAACTGGTTTGCTTTATCTGCCTAATGCGTATTTATCGTCTTAATTTGGATCGTCTTTGCAAAATGGAAAAAAACAGGTTCCAGCCTCTGCACCGGGTTTTGGATGGATACCGTACCAAATTGTTGGTTTCTTTCTTCAGGTCTTCAGTGCTTCAAGTTTGGAATTGGATACCACAACAAATAGGGATCACCTCTACTTTAGAATATACAAGAAATCATGTCGCCGAAAATTAGCACTGGCAACAGAGCAATATAATAGAGACCTTTAGTTTTCTACTGCTAAAAAAGATTCAGACTATGTTACAACTAAAACCAACCCTCGCACGGGCAGGCAAAATAATAAAACTATGGACTGCCTACAGTTCTCAACTGCTAAGAACCATCCCTATGCTATTTCAGCAACATCATATCATCCGAAGCGATGGCATATATACTACCATCATCCTATGACTGAAAAAATTTTCCAACAAAGAAAGTACAATTCCCAGCAATAATCAGAGCACTGAGGAGGCTTTGCTTGGTCACACACAATTCATCCATGAGAGAAACAAACCACCATGTTCTCCGCAGCTGTGCACTATATTGAAGCTTCTAACCATTGACACTGTAGTGGCAAAACATATTTATGTCAGGGTTACAAGATCAGCTCAATATGGCTTTTTACCGAGATCAACAGGAAATACTCAAAGTAAACTGATTAAGGACCAAGGCATCAAGTACCTGCTCAAGAACTGTACATGCTAGAGAGTCGACATCAAGAGGTTGCTTTTGTCTACAAACTCAACTTCACAGGTTGCCTTGTTGTGGCCTGTCTGCTTGCACCTGCTGCAGAGTCGTATAAGAGTGCTTGTCTTGTTGGGGTTAGAACGCTTCCTTCTTGGTTTCTCTGATGTACGTTGCTTGGAAGGCGGGATTTCATTCGCCCCCGCACTAAAATCGAAGCGATCCATGTCAGGTATTGGGAAGATTGTACCTGAGTAAGTTAGCTGGTAGTAGTCTTTTCTTAAACACTTTAAGCAGTAGTCATAGAAAGAGCGCCCAAGCCTGTTGAACACAGCAATGGCATGCATGCAGGGGAGGCCAGAGAGTTGCCACCTCAGGCACGTGCACTCATAATTTGCAAGATTAACAACAAAAATTACATTGCCCCTCACTTCAAAAACAGTCTCGGAGGAGCACAGAACATTCATCTTACCAGCCTTTAACATCTCATCCTGCACTTTGTATTCCATCGTGGGTGTCAAAGGCCCTTCCCACGCATTGCAAGCTTCACGCCTTGAATCTACCACTTAATTTTCATTCTTAGTGAGTCTGTCATCAGCACTATGGAACTCTCCTTCTTGGTTGGTATCCAGCTATTGAAGGCATCAACAACATTCAGGGAGAAATGATCATACCGACAGCTGAGGATTGAGCAGTACTCACTCCTGGCTGTGATGAGTGAATTGTCAACCGTGCGGTGTGATCGTGTGCTTGGTGTTTGGTTGCAGGTACACGGGCGTCGAGTGTCGACGGAGAGCTGCCGTGGAGGTGCTGTGGCCGATGGACCGTGCGGTGGACGGCGGTGAAGGGCAGCCGGGACCAGAGCTCGGGCCGGGCGGCAGCTGTGGCGTCCACTTCTGGATCGAGGGCGCAAGCACCGGTGGATGGCGGGTTTCTTGGTTTGCTCCACAAAACCAAGCTGGCGGACGGCGGTTGAAGACGCCAAGTCACGGAGGCACGGGCGTCGGTCTCGGAACTGGTGGAGGAACGGGCGTCGACGGCGTCTAGGGCCTCGCTGCGGGCGAGCAGGTGACGGGCGTCGGGCGGCGTCTAGGGCCGTCAGAAGGCCGAGGCAGGAACGGCGTCTAGGGCCACGGCGTGGAGGCGGGAATCTTCCCGCGCGTGGAGTTTTGGCGGTTTTCTCAAAACCGGCCACCTACCCGGGTTTCGTGGACCCTCCAAAACCGCGGACCGGATCTTCATCGACGTGGCGGCATCGCGGAGAAGTCTTCGTTTCGAAGAAAGAACCTCAGCCGTCAGATGAGATCGTGTACAGGGTTCTGCAGCTCCGACCGGTCTGGGCGTGGCTGGGGTATTTAAGTCCCCTCTCACCTGCCCGTGGGAGTTGAGTCTCTTGAGTCCTTTTCTGTTTTCTCCTTCCCCTTCCTCCTGCTCCAGGTTAGGACCAAGGTCTCCAACGCAAAGGAGGATTAGGTTATAGCTAATCTCTCCAAACAAGAGGGTGGATGATAGGGTCGTATGCTCTAGCTTTGTATAGGTGATGACCTCTGAAATTCTTCAATGAAATCGTGTTAAGTTCATCACTTGTGTGCTGGAATTTCGTCCTTCCCTTTTTCCCTTCTCAAGGTTTGCGTTTTCGGCTCGAATTCTCCTCTTTTGGTGTGTTTTGTGTTTGAAGGAGACAAGCCCTTCGATTCGTGTTTTTCTGAACTTGTTGTGACGATTCTAATCCATCTAGCCTAGTGCCAAATCCCCTGGAATCGCGAGTTCTCACGAATTAGAGTTTTTCACGTTCTTGAGTAAACCCCAATCCACTTTGATCTTCCCTCGAATTCTCAAGTTCCTCTAATCTTTTGGGATAGATCTCTTGAGGATATGTTCATGGGACAGTTGTGAAGGTATCCTCCAAGTTTCGTTGGATTTGGACTTCGTTTGCTCAAGATTCAACATTTGAAGCCTTGTTCACAGGCTCTCTGGGAGCAACCGGTCTGACCGGTGTCGACCACCGGTCTGACCGGTTCGACCGGTCTGACCGGGGTGCTGCACCGGTCTGACCGGTCCCTGGCTGTGAGGTTTGCATATTTTCTCGATCGCTTTCGTGTTTTCTCTCGCTCGTTTCTAGGGTCTATTTGTGTTGGTTTAGCTCTTCCATAGCTATTCCACACTTCACCTAGAACTCTAGGGGTTGGGTGCGCAATTGGGAGATAGGCCGTACTTTTGCTTCGGCGAAAGTTTTAATCGGCTCCCATTCACCCCCCCCCCCCTCTAGTCGCCTTTTTGGTCCCTCAATTGGTATCAGAGCTTGGTTAAGGTTTTCATTACCCTAACTGGTTCGAAAACCATTTGGCGACCATGGTGAGTCTTGGTAAGATCCCTGTGTTTACCGACGAGGACTATGCCTACTAGAAGGTTCGCATGCGGGCTTTCTTGCAGAGCTTAGGAGCCGAGGTTTGGGATATAACCAAGAATCAGGCTTACAAGGTGCTTGCCGTTCGGACCACTCCTCTACAAGTGACCGAGCACGAGGCTAACGCCAAGGCTGTCAATGCCTTGTTCGCTGGCGTTTCTCGTGCAGAGTTCTCACGCGTCCAGAGTTTTCAGGAAGCCCACAAGGTTTAGACGTGCCTTGAGAACTACCATGAGGGCACACCTCAGGTTAAGGCTAGGCTTTTCGAGACTCACCGGCGTGAATATGAGAACTTCACACAGGGGCCGGGTGAGAGCATTGGCGACATGTTCAGTCGGTTTTCAATCGATTGTGAACAAAGTCAGTGCGAACAGATCTGCTGATGCCCTTGACTACACAGAGCATGAGAAGGCTCTCAAATTGCTCTACGCACTTGACCGCTCTGTGTGGGATCTCAAGGTGAACACGAACATCAAGTCTGCAGGCTATGAGACTCTGACCGTGAATGAGCTCTTTAGCAAGCTCAAGGCCACTGTGGTGGATAACCAGACACGAGCCAAGCTCAATGGTGCCCCTCCTTCCAAGAGCATCGCTCTTGTGACTGGCTCAGGTGGATCGAGCTCTAACGCTAACCCTGCTCTTGGCTTTTCTCTTGCCTCTTTGCCTTATGTTACAGATGAGCAGTTAGAGATGTTGGGCGACGACGACTTGTACCTCCTCATCAACAAGTTCCAGCGTGTCTACCACAACAGGCAGAGGAGGAAGAACCTCGGGTGCTACCACTGCGGCGATCCGAACCACTTCGTCGCCGACTGCCCCAAGAAGTCTGGCGGTGGCCAGAACAACAACTTCGACTACTACCGCCACCGCGACCGCGACGAGGGAGGCTCCAACAAGGAGCGTCGGTGCCACAAGCACTGCAGTCATGACCGGGACAAGGGAGGGCGCTTCGACAAGGAGTCGCTCAAGAAGCACTTCTAGTACAAGGCCAAGAAGCGGGAGAAGGCTTTCTTGGCGCAGCTCAGCGACCTCGACAAGAGCTCCGACACCGACTGCTCTTCTTCACCTACCTCCGACGACGATGACAAGAAGAAGAAGAAGAAGCGGGACAAGGAAGCCACCGGCTTCATCGGCCTTTGCTTGGCGGCCGGTCAGCGCAAGAGTTTCTGCACCATGGCGGGCGAGGCCAATGGTGCTCGTGCGTCTCCAGGTGGACATGCTACACCGACGCATGACGACTCTTCTCCTGGATCCGAGAGTGATTCAGAGGTAAACTCCACTATCGACCTGCTTGATACTGAGGTTAGGGAGTTGTACGCCGCTCTCGACAATCAGAAAAGGCTGCTTAAGGAAGCAGCTAGAGAGCGTAAGAAGCTTAGGGCTGAGCTGGCTTGTGCTAGAGACAAATCTGGTGAGGATGAGTGCGATGGCTGTATATCTCACATGAATGATCTTGTTGCTCTCTGTGCCAAGCATTATGAGAACGTTGCGAACTTGGATGTTGCCAAGACTTCACTTGCTGACGTGTCTCACGAGCTAGCCAAGGCCAAGCATGAGCTTGAATTGGCCAAGGACGCTCCTATTGTTAGTGATGTACTTGAATGTGATGAGTACTCCATCTTTAAGTCTGATCTAGCTTCTTTGCAGTCTAAGTTTGCTGCTGTTGTGTGTGAGCTAGATGAGCTTAGGTCTAGGCCTGTTCTACTTGGTGCTTTAAGCTTTGTCCCATGCTTAGGTCAGAGCTAGATGACAAGAAAGCTTTATTTAAGTCTTTGGGGAAGACTAAGGTCGAGGAGTCTAGCCCACCTAATGATTGTCTTGTTTTCCCTGGTCTGATTTCTGATTTGGATGATCTTGCGGTAGAGAAAGCCAACTTGGAGAATGAGAACACATATCTTAGGACGATTCTTAGTTGGGTTTCTGCTAGTGAGCCGCAGTTGGGCATGATGATCAAGCAATTTAAGCATGGTGACAGGTTTGGGGTCGGTTACATTTACACGAAGTCAGACTTTGACATGTTGTATGGTAAGATCGGCAAGGCTGCTGGAGTTTCGAGTGCTCTAAACACTGCTAGTACGAGCACGCAGCCTTCGCTTGTTGACCCCGTGGATAGTGTGCTTAATGAACCATCAAAAGCACCTCCACAGAAGCAGGTTTGGGTTCCAAAGCCCAATGAGCTGAGGAATCCCCTCGATACGCTCCCTGCTGCCGTAGCCCAGGTTGCCCAAAAGAAGGGGGCTGCTCCTCCCAGTCCAAAGGCAAGGCCTCCACCTCCCAAGAGAGAGGTGAGGTACCACTGCGAGTACTGTGATAGAGACGGTCACCTGGAGGAGTTTTGCTTCAGGAAGAAGCGGGCTGTGAGGCGTGAGCAGGAGAGACGTAACTCGGACATGTACTCTGCTCGAGTGCATGGGGGAATGTTGGCGCTCCTTAAGTATCCATTTTATCCCCTGTTTAACTTTGATAATGGCATGAATTTAATATCAGAATCACTAACCATACTAACCTCGGCTCAATTATTGGTTGTTTTCGCGTTTGCACATATATTTTGGAGGTACTTCATTTTTGCAGGTTTTTGACCAATTTTGGAGCATGAAATGGCGAGGCCCACGATCACGCGATGACACGAAGAAAGACGAAGGCCAAATCCCGAACAAAGGATCGAAGGCTATGATGATTAGAGGCCCGTTCATGCACATCCACCCTCCAATGAAGCCCAAAGGACAAAGCCCACAAGATAAGATCAAGATACTTTGGGGCTAAGCAAAGCAAAGAGATATTTAAGGAAGGATTTTCCATCCTATCCTTTTCCTCGAAGAAATCTCGAAGATGACGACGTCTAATGGGGTGCAATCGTGAAAGGCATAAACTCTAGAAGATTCCAGGAGGCTTGGGGAGAAAGAAGGACACGAGACGACGAAGTAATGAGCCAGGCCGGCCAGCCTAGGCCCATTGGGCCGGCCGGCCCAGCCCTTTTTTAGGTCGGTTCGGCCTCCCCTTTTGCCTAGGGTTTCCTGAGGCTATTTAAAGACCCCTCCCCAAGGTTCACGCGGAGATCAATTCGGGAGACGACGCCAAGGAGCAGAGAAGATAGAGGGACACCTCTCGGAGAGCCGAGGGTCGTGCTAGTTGTCTAGGGTTTGCCCTAGCCGACGTGGGAACCTTGCAAGGAAGACCACGTCGGAGTTCTGGAGCTAGGATCATCAAGATCAAGGTAGGGCCCCGGTTGTGATCTTGTGATGTACAATCATTCATGGTGAAGTTATTTGTGATTCTGAATGTTTAGCGACCATGTTCTCTCTTTCGATTTCGTTCTTTTCTTTGGGTTTGCTTCATCCTAGATCTATTATCGAGATAGATCGCTTAGCATGATCTTGTAGTCATGGTGGCTAGAGGTTCATGGAGGAACTACCAAAGGGGGTTCGACTTGCTTCAGGGTATTTCGTTCAAAAGGGGGGCGTCGTGACCGGCCGTCTCCACAGAGTAGGCAGAGTATCGAGGGATCGGATTGGAGATTTTGGGTTTAAAGAGGCTTTTCATTGAGATTCACATCTATCTTACTTCACTACATCTAGCTGGAACTACAACATATGCATGATCTAGGTGATCTAGATTGGTTATCTCTAACTTTCTCTCGCTACCTTCGGTGTTTGTTGTTTTTAGTAGATTAGATTCGTTTTCACCATCTCAACACAAATGAATCTCTATGCTAGTAGATTGTTTCTTGTCTCTTTGGTTCCGTGGATTGATAAATCTTGGGGGAATACTCTGAGGGAAAAGCTACACGAAACCGTGCGCTTGCGGTATATAAATCGGGGGCGCTAAGGAGCGTCAACAATGGTCCTCCTCGGCGTAGTGGTAGGCAAGATTCTAGGGCGCGCCATGTAGGTGGAGGATAGGGAAACGGTGGTGATTACCGTGCTCCAGCGGGTGGTCGCTTTGCCGGTCGTGCTCCTGGTCGTCCTCAGCACGGCTATGGACCACGGGACCGAGGCCTTGGAGGAGGTTACGATGCACCATGCTTTCCTCGCGGTGGTGGTCGTCAGCCTCGCGGTAGACGGGACGGGGGATACGCTTTTCCTGATTTTGCTAACCCTTCTATAGAGCAAATGGCTCGACACTGGTTTGCTTCACACTTTGCTAACCCCAGTGTTGAGACATTTGCTCACCCTTTGTCTCACTACTGATGTGCAGGTTGGAGGCTTGGAGAACAGGTGGATCATGGACTCCGGTTATTCGCGCCATATGACCGGGAATGACAAATGGTTCTCCAGCCTCACCCCGATGCGCTCAAAGGAGTACCTTGTGTTCGGGGACAATGGAAGAGGAAAGGTTCATGGAATTGGCGCTGTTCGTGTTTCTGATCACTTTACCCTGAGAGAAGTGGCTTTGGTTTTGAACCTTGGGTTCAATTTGCTCTCTGTTTCGCAACTTCTTGATGAGGGGTTTGAAGTTTGCTTCAAGGAGGGTTGTTCTCGTGTTTCAGATTCCAGAGGAGATTTGGTTTGCCGGATTTTACCTCGCGATCGGATTTTCTTGGTTGATTTCTCTGGAACTTCCCATGGTCCTCCTTATTGCTTGTTGGCTGGTCCTTCTTCTGATTTGTGAAAGTGGCATAGGAGACTTGCACATTTGAGCTTTGACTTGTTGTCGAGACTTAGCTCACTTGGCCTGATCCGAGGATTGCCCAGATTGAAGTTTGAGAAGGATCTTGTTTGCCATCTGTGTCGCCACGGGAAGATGGTTGCCACCTCCCATCCTCCTGTTAATCAAGTGATGACCACTCACCCTGGAGAGTTGCTACATATGGACACTGTTGGTCCTTCTCGGGTGATGTCTGTTGGTGGGAAGTGGTATGTTCTTGTGATAGTGGATGACTTTTCTCGCTATTCTTGGGTATTTTTCATGAGAACCAAGGATGAGGCTTTCGAGTTTGTTTGAGACTTGATCTTGAGGTTGAAGAATGAGCTACCCCATGCCATGAGAGCGATTCGCAGTGACAATGGCACAGAATTCAAAAATGCTCATTTTGACACCTTTTGAAGTGATCAAGATCTTGAACACCAGTACTCTTCCCGCTACACTCCACAGCAGAATGGGGTTGTAGAGCGGAAGAATCGGACACTGGTTGAGATGGCTAGGACGATGCTCGATGAGCATAGGACTCCTAGAAAGTACTGGGCTGAGGCGGTTAATACCACTTGTTATGTGTCCAATCGTATTTTCTTGCGTGCTTTCATGCACAAGACTTCTTATGAGTTGTGATTTGGACGCCAGCCCCGTGTTGACCATCTCAGAGTTTTCGGTTGCCGATGTTTTGTGCTGAAAGAAGAAAAATTTGATAAGTTTGAGTCTCGATCGTCTGACGCGATTTTTATCGGTTATGCTTCTCACTCTAGAGCTTACCGTGTGCTAATTATTGATACTAACATTGTTAGAGAGACTTGTGATGTCACTTTCGACGAGACTGCACCGTGCAATGCTTCTGTCTTTGAAGTTGCAGGAGATGATGAGCTCGGCACCTCCATCTTTGAAGATGAGGAGGAAGAAGCTACAGAGGGTGATGCTGAGGCTACCACACGTGCTGTGGACCCAGCCGCCTCCGCCACGAGCTCAGATGATGATGACGGCCCCGACCCGACTACATCTACTTCCCGAGGGCCGATCGAACAGGTGACTCAGCCTTCCTGAGCTGCATCTGAGTAGACAGCAGCTTTGATTGAGGAGGAGGCGACTTCGACAAGGGAAGCACCGCGACACATTCAGCGTCGTCATCCACCTCAACAGATGCTAGGTGACCTCAATGAGCGAGTCACACGGTCCAAGATAACAAGTATCGCTGGCTTTGCTAACTCGGCGTTTGTTGCCTCTTTCGAGCCCAAAGATGTTGGACACGCACTTTCTGACTCCAACTGGGTCAATGCCATGCATGAGGAACTCGAAAATTTTGAAAGGAATCAGGTTTGGGTTTTGGTTGAGCCTCCGCCTGCGCGTAACCCCATTGGAACCAAGTGGGTTTTCAAGAACAAGCAAGGTGAAGATGGGTTGGTAGTGCGGAACAAGGCTCGACTTGTAGCCCAGGGGTTTTGCCAAAAGGAAGGGATAGATTATGAGGAAACTTTTGCCCCGGTAGCACGCTTAGAAGCGATTCGAATTTTTCTTGCATTTGCCGCTTCCAAGGGTTTCAAAGTTTTCCAAATGGATGTGAAATCTGCCTTCTTAAATGGTTTTATTGAAGAGGAAGTTTATGTGAAACAACCCCCTGGTTTTGAAAATCCCAAGTTTCCAAACCGAGTTTACAAACTTCAGAAAGCTCTTTACGGTTTGAAACAGGCGCCTAGAGCTTGGTACGATAGGCTTAAAAACTTCTTGCTTGCTCAAGGTTTTAAAATGGGATGTGTTGATAAAACATTGTTCCTCATGCGCTCTGGCTCTGACTTTTTGTTGGTTCAGATATACGTGGATGATATCATCTTTGGTGGTTCTTCTCACGCTCTTGTTTTCAAGTTTTCTGAGCAGATGTCCAGGGAGTTCGAGATGAGCATGATGGGTGAGCTGCAGTTCTTCCTTGGGCTGCAGATCAAGCAAACTTCCCAGGGCACGTTCGTCCATCAAGCCAAGTACACCAAGGACTTGCTGCGGAAGTTCGACATGAGTGACTTGTCTCCTCAGCCGACTCCGATCAGCACATCGACGGCGCTTGATGCGGACTTGGACGGCGAGGCAGTGGACCAGAAGGAGTAAAGGAGCATGATCGGCTCCCTCCTGTACCTGACGGCGACGCGGCCGGACATTCAGTTCGGTGTCGGCCTCTGTGCGCGGTATCCGGCTTCGCCGCGCACCTCCCACAAGCAAGTGGTGAAACGCATCTTCAGATACCTCAAATTCACTCCTGAGTTCGGTCTTTGGTATTCTGCGGATTCATCTCTTGTCTTGGTTGGCTTTTCGGATGCTGATTTTGGCGGGTGTCGGCTGGATCGCAAGTCGACTTCCGGCACTTGTCACTTTCTCGGTACATCGCTGGTTTCGTGGTCCTCTCGTAAGCAAGCTAGTGTAGCGCTTTCTACCACAGAAGCCGAATACGTTGCCGCTGTTAGCTGCTGCTCTCAGATTCTTTGGATGAAACAAACCTTGCAGGATTATAGATTGAGTTTTTGTAGGGTTCCCATCTTTGTAGACAACATGTCCGCCATTAGCATTGCAAAGAACCATGTCTTACACTCCAGAACCAAACACATAGATATACGGTTCCACTTCCTGCAAGATAACCATGAGAGAGGCCACATAGACATGATCCATGTCCCTTCATAGAGGCAAACCGCAGATATCCTAACCAAACCACTTGAGCAGGACACCTTTGCTCGCTTGCGAGGGGAGCTTGGGGTTTGTTACCCCTTTTGATCGCTGACTTCTCTTTGGTTAGTTTTTTGTAGGTCTTTGTTTTGTTTCTCTTCGCTTTATAGCTTCTGATAGATGCATTTGCATTGTACATGTTTGCATTTCGCATTGCTTCACTACACTGGCATTCTTGTATACACTGTTATGATCCCCTAGTGCTTGCTAGTATAGTTTCTTAGACTTGATCATGTATAGCTTGCTCTTCAGTATATGTCATATCAACTGAGTTAAGCTATTTTGATTTGAAAAACTGAAAACATGATCACCCTGTCTTGGCTACTGGCATGTTAGGTTGTATTGATACGCTTTGCTATCCTATTCATGCCAGTGTGGCTTTTTAATCTTTGACATGAGCTAAAATTGTTAAAATTATTTAATATATGTCTGAAATGGAATGAAAAGATCCAGGTGGGATTGCTTGTCGCACTGATCGAGCTTTCGGGATGGCTCACATAGCACTAGTGAGAACTCGGGCAAGGCTGTGCATGACTAAAGCGAGTGCTTTAAGCTTCTGACTGCCCTTGGCATAGGCTTGGTCTCGCTGCTAAGTAAAGCATGACAAACTTTCAACCCCTGGCAGAATCACTTACTTGATATAACATGTTACCTTCTCGTTCAAATGCAAGTCTTGAGATGCAGAATTGATTCATGATAAAATATATTGGCTGCTTTGTATCACCCTGTGTGAGTTTGGTAAGCACTGCTTTCTTTCTCCTACTTGCTGTTGCTAGATCATGGGTGATGCTTTTATTTTTGCTGAACTGAACTTGCTAGCTCTAGACTTGATTGATATACCCTGTTGAGCTAGATTTAGTTCCAGTTTATGAAGCACACATGCCTGTCACTAGATGATCATATCTTTGTATGCCTGAATATTTCACTTACACCCTCTGCACGAAATTTAGGCATATTTTAGGCTTGATGTGTGCATGTGCCAACAAGGGGGAGAATTTTTGGGAGAAGTGATCGAACAAGGGGGAGACTTGAGACTTGTTTGATTTTTGAAAAACTTGTTGCGCACAGGGCTTTGAGAGTGCATCATTTTGGGAGAGTTGCACTTGTGGGAGGGAAAGGCTTTGCATGGGGAGTGTCTGCTTTGTTTTTGGCTCCTGATTTTTCCTCGCTTTCCCTCCGCTTCTTGCATGACTTCGTCGAGCTTTACCTCTGTCTTTGAGGAGTCATGTTTTGACTTTTGATCGATTGCGTCGAGCCATTGTCCTTGTCTTAGGGAATCGATCTTTGCTTGAGTAAGTGACTGTTCTTGCCTTTCTGAGTTTTTTGTCACTTGCTTGAGTTCTTCACTTTCTTCTTGCTACTTTTTACTTTTCACTTCTCTGGTTATAGGTGGTGTGTTGACAATGCACTCATCAAGGGGGAGATTGAGGAATGAGCAGTACTCACTCCTAACTGTAATGAGTGAATTGTCAACCGTGCGGTGTGATCGTGTACTTGGTCTTTGGTTGCAGGTACACGGGCGTCGAGTGTCGACGGAGAGCTGCCGTGGAGGTGCTGTGGCCGATGGACCGTGAGGTGGACGGTGGTGAAGGGCAGCCGGGACCGGAGCTCGGACCGGGCGGCAGCTGTGGCGTCCACTCCTGCATCGAGTGCGCAAGCATCGGTGGATGGCGGGTTTCTTGGTTTGCGCCACAAAACCAAGCTGGCGGACGGCGGTTGAAGACGCCAAATCGTGGAGGCACGGCCGTCAGTCTCGGGACTGGCGGAGGAACGGGCGTCGACGGCGTCTCGGGCCTCGCTGCGGGCGAGCAGGTGACGGGCATCGGGCGGCGTCTAGGGCCGTCAGAAGGCCGAGGCGGGAACGGCGTCTAGGGCCACGGCGTAGAGGCGAGAATCTTCCCGCGCGTGGAGTTTTGGCGGTTTTCTCAAAACCGGCCACCTACCCGGGTTTCGCGGACCCTCCAAAACCGCGGACCGGATCTTCATCGATGTGGCGGCATCGTGGAGAAGACTTCATTTCGAAGAAAGAACCTCAGCCGTCAGATGAGATCGTGTACAGGGTTCTGCAGCGCCGACCGGTCAGACCGGTCCCTAGGACCGGTCTGACCGGTCTGGGCGCGGCTGGGGTATTTAAGTCCCCTCTCACCTGCCCGTGGGAGTTGAGTCTCTTGAGTCCTTTTCTGTTTTCTCCTTCCCCTTCCTCCTGTTCCAGGTTAGGGCCAAGGTCTCCAACGCAAAGGAGGATTAGGTTATAGCTAATCTCTCCAAACAAGAGGGTGGATGGTAGGGTGGTAGGCTCTAGCTTTGTATAGGTGATGACCTCTGAAATTCTTGAATGAAATCGTGTTAAGTTCATCACTTGTGTGCTGGAATTTCGTCCTTCCCTTTTTCCCTTCTCAAGGTTTGCGTTTTCGGCTCGAATTCTCCTCTTTTGGTGTGTTTTGTGTTTGAAGGAGAAAAGCCCTTCGATTCGTGTTTTTCTGAACTTGTTGTGACGATTCTAATCCATCTAGCCTAGTGCCAAATCCCCTGGAATCGCGAGTTCTCACGAATTGGAGTTTTTCATGTTCTTGAGTAAACCCCAATCCACTTTGATCTTCCCTCGAATTCTCAAGTTCCTCTAATCTTTTGGGAGAGATCTCTTGGGGATATGTTCACGGGACAGTTGTGAAGGTATCCTCCAAGTTTCGTTGGATTTGGACTTTGTTTGCTCAAGATTCAACATTTGAAGCCTTGTTCACGGGCTCTCTAGGAGCAACCGGTCTGACCGGTGTCGACCACCGGTCAGACCGGTCCGACCGGTCTGACCGGGGTGCTGCACCGGTCCGACCGGTCTGACCGGGGTGCTACACCGGTCTGACCGGTCCCTGGCTGTGAGGTTTGCAGATTTTCTCGATCGCTTCTGTGTTTTCTCTCGCTCGTTCCTAGGGTCTATTTGTGTTGGTTTAGCTCTTCCATAGCTATTCCACACTTCACCTAGAACTCTAGGGGTTGGGTGCGCAATTGGGAGATAGGCCGTACTTTTGCTTCGGCGAAAATTTTAATCGGCTCCCATTCACCCCCCTCTGGTCGCCTTTTCGGTCCCTCAACAACCTTTGAAGAAGGCATCCGACCAATGCTCTGGCTTCCTTGCAATGATCCAGTCAGCAGCTTCACTGGATATATTCCTTATGCTTTCAATAGACACATTAAAATCCTTGCTGTTGCATGCTTGGGCTGCACTAGTAAAATTCTCCACCATCCCCTCCCTTATTTGTTGTGACCACGGTCCTTTCCTCAGCTCTCCTTTGAATTCCTCCATGATATGATGCAAACAGAAGGCATGCTGGCTATTCTCAAACACTTGAGAGACAGCAGCATCCAGACCCTTTTGTCCACTGGACAAGAATGTCATGGCATGGCAAGGGTAGTTGTGAGTTTCGAGAGCCATTTTCAGCTGCATTAAGAACCAACCCCAACTATCATAATTTAAATCTTCAACCACATTAAATGCCACCGGAAATACACCATCATCTGCATCAACTGCAGCAGCCACAAGCAACCTGAACTCGTTTATCGCTTTCAGTGGGACCTTGTCCAGAAATAAGAGAGGTCTGCAGCCATTTACAAAGCCATGCAAACAAGCATGGAATGTAACGAAAAAGCGACGGAATTTGGTATCCAACACTGGAGACAAAACACTTATACTCCCTGGGTTGGTCTCTTCAAGCCTCTGACAATACAAGGGTAAATGACTATAAGTCTCCCTGATGGCGTGATACAGCTCTTTCTGCGCTACTTCTTTACCTCGCCAAACCTTTGAATATGTTAGTGTAACTCCGTACTCTTCATATAATTCCTTTACAAGGTCCTTTGGCTTAAACATTGGGTTCTGATGCAATTTCTCCTTAATGATAGTAGTCAGCCATTGCCTTGTTGCTCGACGCTGACCATCTCCACTTCCTCCTCCACAAGTATGTTCATCTGTCATTTTCTTGATAACAAATTTCTTGTTACGAGATGATTCGGATGCATGCAACCTCCAGGTGCAACCCCCCTCCGCAGCACATTTTACAGTGACACGAGTGGTTTCATTTTTTATGAATCGGTATACAAATCCTTTCACAATGGCATATTTGCACAACTGAGCACGGAAGTCCTTCACATTATCAAATTCTTGACCAACTCCTTTGATAATGTCATCCCACAACACAATAGGATTGTTAAGTCCCTGGGGAGGCTCTTCCATGATGTCAGAACCAACATAAGGATTGATTGCATCATCAAACATACTAACTGTTTCCCTGAAAAGATCATGACAAAATCTGTAAGAAATTTTTCCTGTTAAGCAAAAACTTTGGAGAGAAAGATATGAAATGCATGAAAAGTTACCTAGGGATATCATCAACAAGAGCAATATTTTGCTGATCCAGAAAGTCTGTTGTGAAGAAAGCACCTCCAGCTCTTGTGGTTGTAGTAATTGCGATGTCATTCCCAAATTCCAACTGAAAAACCCTAATTTTGAGAAAGATGGAAATAGTAACTGGGAATGGACAATGTAGTAAAAAAAACTATTGACTAATGAACAAAGCAAGTAAGGATCAATGAGACTGCAATAGCGTAATGCGTATAATTACAGAACTGCAGAAGAAGCATTCAAGATGAACTAGACTAAAAGTACACTGCCAACTTTATTTGATTAAACAACATGTAAGGCCCACAATAAATATAAGTGAAGCTGACCTTGAAGTGGGGAAGAAACTACTTAAATCAATAGCATCTAGAAAAATTGTACAGCTGAACTAAAGGATCACATAGGTCATGCAACCAGTGCATGAAATCATTCAAATTTGGTATTGACTGCTGGGGCCTAAGGCCTAAGGGTCAGAGGGCCGAGTAAAGGTTAGATTGTTGCCAGCAACATTGAGCTTGAGACCTGTCATCGTGAGGTAATCACTTATGTGTTTTTTACTTTTTTTTTTTTGTTTGAACTGCAGGAGATTGTGTTCTTTGTATGTAGAGAAGCTTCTAACAAGACGCACAAGCCAACTAACAGACAATGCATAGATGTATGCAGCTAACAGATAAATGATGGAACTACCATGCAGTTGTCCAAGTATTCATAGCGTATACAGCATATTTGTCAAATTTTACATTGAAAGCGGTTCATGGTACACAGCATCTCGGAGCAAAGACATGCGAAGATTTAGTAATTGTGTGTAGGTCGATTCTGCACCTGTTGTCTTCATTTTCAGTAACAACTGAAATTGGTTGTCCCACATTATTGGTGCTAGCTAGAACAGCATTGCCAGGAGCGTTCATAGTTTTCTTGTTACTCTTGGTTACCCTAGACAGGGACAACATTGATGGTTATGCATAAGAGTCAGAGTATGGGGTTGCGAATAATATTAACAAAGCAAACAAGAGTAATGCGACATACTTGTTTTTGGAAGTTCACCTTTTCCTTTTGTCGGTACTTGCAATAGAGCAAGGTGTAGCTCCAGAATGTGTTACAATACTCCTGGTTATCCGGAATGATAAAACAATCCATCACCTCATCATATGCTTGATGTTTGCTCTTCCGGAATTATAGAAAGGTTACACAAAAAGGTAGAACAAAACATACCTATTCTCTTCTCTACTTATCAGAAAAACATCCACTTGCGCGGCACTGATAGTAAAATCAACCATCCTTTGCAGATCCCGATCACATGATATTGTGATAAGTGTCTTGTTATTGTTCGGAAGAAAGTACTTCAGCGACATGTCAGTGACATCAACATGGAACACCTATCCTTGAAGCTCTCCAGCAAAAAGTCACGAGTGAGATCAACAGCATGAGCTTCTCCTCCTTTGTATATCAGATTACCATTGGGCCCAGAAGTGAATTCTCCGCCATATTGGCAAATGGCTACCACAGTGCCCCTATCCGCCATGCTCCCTGAGTTAGCAATTCTATAGTAAGCATAATGGTACTACAGTTTGAAAACCAAAGGAAATTCTTTTCTGTTCAGCTTCTCGGACTAACAATTTAAATCGGAAAAGGGGTGCATGAAAGGCAAGCATGTAGGTTGAATTGCAAATGATATTTCAGACAAATTTATCAGTTAAAAGCTCACAGATAAATCACTCCACAGAGAAACAGAGGGGACAGGTGAATTCTAAAATGTCCTCCCATACTTTTTTTTTTAACTGAACCCCTCATACTATTGATAACAAAAACCCAAAAGGGTCTCTGGTTGAGCCAAATCATCACAAAGTTAGGAACTTTTGGAGCCTATATTATCGTAGCACTGCAAGTCTGCACTTCCAGCAGACATAGAAGCTGTCTTCTCGTTCATAATAGTTTTCATGAATGACTTTAAAGTTGACAAGAAATTTTGAGCGGTTAAACACCTATGCTAAAAATCAGAACCCTGCCATGGAGCCAATTTTATCTATCTGTTCTTTTCAGTGCCCACAGACCATAATAGGGTGATACACTGATACAGTCAGAGGAGGAAAACACGGTGTGGGGTGCAGTGACATTCACTCCAAATTGCGGGGCTGCTATGACAACAGACACCAAAAGCAAGGTCGGAACTGAAAAAAAAAAGGGGGTAAAACTTAAAAGGCGGCTAATTTGCTTAAGAATCCCCTACAATGTGCACAAATCGCATCGAATTCACTTAAACCCCCCAAATTTGGAGAGGGCAGGCAAAAAAAGGCGCTAAAAGATGGGATCTCACAGTCGCAGAGGAGGCGCTGAATTCACATAAACCCCCCCAAATTTTTCGGAAAATAAACTACGCCGGTGCGGTGTGAAATCTAACGCTGAAGAACCACCGAAGCGAGCAATGGATCTGAGCGAAAGAAGAGAAGGATCTGTGTTCGACTGAGAACGAAGCCGAACCCTGTCTTCGCACAGATTAAGAGCGCATCCAATCCAAGCGAGCAAAAAGTTTAGGGCACATACCAGCACAAGGAGAAGGAACGACCAATCCTCGCCGGAAGGAGGGAGAGAGAGAGAGAGAGAGAGAGAGAGAGAGAGAGAGAGAGAGAGAGAGGAGGCGGACGTGCCCGGCGGCGGCGCAGCGGACGTCAGCAGAAGGGGGGAGGGGGAAGGGAGGAAGAAGGGGATCGATTTGTTAGGGCTGCGGGATGAGAGGGGTATCTTTGATATTTTCTAGACCAGGGAAAACTTGGCCGGTTGTTTTCACAAGTTTGCCATCATGTTTCCGTCCTCCCTGACCCTGCAGATTCTCGGCAACTCGTTAAGGTCTCATCTGCTATATTGCACGCCAAAATCTTTTATTTATTTTTGCAACCCTAAGCAAATCTTCTTGGGTCGTCAGCAGAAAATATCGAATCTTTATAGGAAGACAGTGTTATTTATTTGTCACATTCAATGTTTGTTTAGTCCAGGAAAATATTGTTCCATAGGATGATATTAAATGTTGCAGATGCAGAAAATAAAAACTATTTTTCTCCCCAAATATTTTTGCCCACTAAGCAATTCCATTTGGGGCCAAAGCACCAGATGTTAATGTATCTAGAAAACGAGAGATGCAACTTTTTTTCATATCTATATATGTTAATGCAAGATGTTACAAATAAAGATTTTAAATATTCCAAAAATAAAATAAGATGCTTCTAGTTTTTGTAAACCCTTTTTTTAGAACAAGAAAAGATTTGTAATAAAATTGTCCTATTCATGAAGATAATTTGAGGTTTAGGATCTGTTTGGAGAAGCTAAGCTAAAGTTGAGTGCTAAACTTTAGCACATATTAGCATTCGTACAAATGCTAAAGTTTGCAAGTCTTGGCTAAAGTTTAACCCATCATTTTAGCACTTTCATTGGATAAGCTAGGGTTAGAGTTTAGCATTTGGATCCAAACAGAACCTTGATGCCACAATGTTGGACGCCGACGCATCACAACGGTGGAGGGATTTGAATTCAGTACTTGAAATATTTGACTTTCTCTACAAAAATCTCTGTAACTTAGTAGGTCCATTATGGAGGAACATGTCCACCAAAGTTTAGCTATAGAAAGAGTGCTCACACTTTTCTAAATCTGTTTCAAAAATTAACAATGCTCATACTTTACGCGGGCATCCATTGTCAAAAGGTGCATCAACGGAACAATGCAATGTAAAGTTGGATTTGGCGTAGGGTTTGCGATTGCAGTTGTACTGAACGAATAACATCATACGCACAAGAATGAGCACCATGAAACAAAGGCGGCCTCATTTCACTCTGTTCCTGTAATTTGTAATTCTACATAGAATGGAATGGAATGGAATGATCGAGTTAAAGCACCGTTCTTCACCACTACACAAGAAGAAGAAAATAACGCACGGCCAAACCAGATTGGTAAGCTACAATAACTGGGGTACACCTCCCTCGTGCTGGGGGATAACAATGGTGGCTCTTCTAAGAACTACTAGTAGGTATGCATAGCAAGAAGCATGGCTGTCAGACAAGAGTACAGAAGTATGTGGCGCAAGCCCGGCAGTATCAACCTCCCAGCTTTGCCGTGGCTCGAGCCTGGAGGACGATGTGGACTCGAGGCTGGTGCCCCTGCCACCGCGCTGCCTGGACTTGCTGCGCCCCGTCAGGAAACGTATTTGCAGCCCCCGTAGCCTGCGATTCAAATTCAGAAATGCATCATACACCGGTTGCAGATCAGAGTCAAATTCAGAAAACACTGTCAATCTCTGTGATCTTACTGGGGTCACTGGAGGTGACCATGCCGGTGCCCTTGAAGTCGCAGTCGTAGTCGTGGCGCCCATTGGCCTGGTAATATGCGTTCATCACGAACGAAGCATGGGACTGCACGTTGTTGGGGTCAAAGCACCCGCCACCGCTCTGGATCGGCTTACAGTCCACGAAGCCACAAGCGTAGTTGATGTTGTTCTGCAGGGTAGTCGCATCCGCACCAGCCTTGGCCATACACCACTTCCCTCCACCAGAGGGTGACGGGTTCGGGCTTGGCTTGGGAGATGGATTCGGCGAAGGGTTCGGAGATGCAGACTGCAATGCAAACAACACATGGTGCCAGGTCATCAGGCAATACTATTTTCAGCATTAGAGTAGAGTATATTAATGCACATAAGTATAGGCATGAGATTAAGCAGAATTTCTGCAAACGAATGCTTTCCTGGTACTAATGAGACTCTCAACTGAGCTATGCACATTTAGTTTATTAATCCACTGCGCGCTAGAATTTGATACTAAACTTGAGCCTGACAAGACTGTAATTATACACATGAATTTAACACTTGACAACACACACACACACATGGTCTATGGGGTCAGGACTGGCACCGCCCAAAAGGCCAAAACATGGCCTGCCCAACCTGATCGCCTGCCTAAGATTCTTGAGTCAGTCACTAATAAAGGTCCCACCAGAATGCTAAACAATACAGACAGCCCCATCTTCTCCACATGGTGCACTTTCCCAAAGCATCAGCAAAAGCAACAAGTTTGAAATGGCTGGTTCGTTCTTTGATTGGGCAATTTGAGAAGCTACACCTATGCGCACCAAAGAATATAGCTCAAGCGGAATAGAGGACTACAAGGTTCAAAAAGCATGTGAATCTAGAATGGTTGAGATCTAAAGGGGAAAGCCCCATCTGTAAAGGTGCCTGACTTGTTGGTGACAATCACCTATTGACGAATCCACATTTGGAAGTTTCCGGTAGGCATCCGAGTAAACCATATAACAAGTTTCCAAGCCTACATCAAGTATCTCATGCCCATCCTCTTTGCTTGAAGATAGCTACTTGATGCATGCACGAAACCATAACCGATCCGTTGAAGAAAATAGAAGTAACACCAATGGATGAAGATCATGCTACTCAAGTCAGGGCCTAAGGCCTATTAAGCTAGAATCATGCTTCACTCCATAGCCGTAGCC
The DNA here is from genome assembly GCF_016808335.1 of Panicum virgatum. NCBI lineage: Eukaryota > Viridiplantae > Streptophyta > Magnoliopsida > Poales > Poaceae > Panicum > Panicum virgatum. The sequence continues at coordinate 50,545,589 of NC_053152.1, forward strand.
GTCTGTCTGCAGTATGGGATTAAGTTGCATGTGTTCCAGTCCAGAAAGTAACTAGCATCTACAAATTTCAGTTTGGCACTGGAACCTTGCAGAAAACCAATGCAGCAATCAACTGGAAATGGAAATCACCCTTAAGGCCTTAACCAATTTATTCAATGCACAAGCTGCAAGCAAGTAGCTAGCCTTCTAAATTCCTACAGTAGTTTTTCTGTTTACTGTTTTACTGTGGTAACAAATAACCCTGTTAAAATTGCCCTGTGCCAGCTAGCAAGTACATTTGCAGCACAGATCTAACCAGAGTAGCAGCAGCAAGCCTAGAAAATTCAGACGTGTCCAAGGCGTGAGCACATGGGATGCCATCACTACAACCATCAAGAAGAGAAGAAAAGAAAAGAAAAGCATCTCCTGAACAGACGTGTCCAATGTTGTAATCTAATCCTTTGACAACAAGATGCCGTCATGGAAGAAGAAAAGTTGGATACGAAAGCAACACCTTTCCAGAGAGACCGGTCCGGTCCAGTGTGCGTGACTAGACCCCTGATAATTCAGTGTGAACCAAACAATGTGCTATAGCTTCCAGCTGAAACGGACGACCAGTTTCCATCAGCAGTCCGTGAACAAGTCTATCCGCATGGCTTGTTTTTTTAGTGACACAAGCAAAGGATATATACCAATGACTTGTTAGTGCCATAAACAATTTTTTTTTTATAAGAGGTGGCACAAACAATGGCTAGTACTAGGTAGCCGAGAAGCAAAAGAAAGCATCAAGCATCATCCAATATGTGCAGATGGACCAGATCTAATGCATATTTCTGTGTCAGGGAAAAGTTTGCTTTGAACGGTCTGAAACGGTCGCCTCCATATCTGTGGCTAATTAAACCAAGGGCACAGTAGAGGAAGAGGAGATTACCCACTGCCTGCCACTGGTTTTTTTTTAGTATAAGAAAACTGCTATCTTTGACACATACTACTAATGTGAACCTCTGACCTGGGAAGACATCCTTGAATTGGGAAACGCGGCCTTTTGACACGGCTACTGAAACCGCGTCACGTTTCCCCCTTTTCTTAACTCTTTCGAGAGGCAGTCAATTTTGACGTTTGCAAGCAAATTAATTGCAAATTTCAGTAATTTCCGCCAATTCATTCAATGCGGATTGATTTGGGGACAAGAAGATCAATGGGTGGTAGGTAGCATCAGAATTCAGAAAGAAATGAAATTGAGAGCAAGAGATAAATGAACTACTGACCGATGATCCATCGCGGAGGAGTCCGAGGTCGTATTTGGGGGTGAAATCCGGGTTGAAGATGCCGAAGTTCCTCTCGGCAATGGGGCCGGGCTTCTGGTTCTCGTCGAAGAGGGAGAAGACGTAGGTCTCGAAGGTCCTCCCGGGCATGAGCGGCGTGCCCTTGCCGCCGCTGCAGACCCGGATCATGCCGGCGTTGAAGTCCCTGGCCTCCTCGGGCCCGACGCCGACCTGGCCGGCGTCGGCCTGCGTGGGCCACCCCGCCTCGCCGACGGCGATCTGGACGTCGCCGTAGCCAAGCTTCTTCATGGCCGTGTAGATGGCGTCCATCTGGGCGTCGAACATGCTGGTGTAGTTGAGCTTGGTGGCGGGGTCGTAGACGCCGGCGTTGGGGCGGAAGATGGCGTAGTTGAGGTTCTGGGCGTTGTAGCTGAAGTAGGGGTAGGCGTTGACCATGAGCGGCGAGCCGGTGTCGTTGTGGAAGCGGAGCATGGGGGCGAGCACCTTGGTGTCGAGGCCCGGGCGGAAGCGGGCGTTGGAGGGGATGCCGTCGGAGGGCGCGAGGATGCCGAGGTAGTGCGGCGTGGTGACGCGCACCTGGGGGAGGCCCTCGAGCTGGAGCGCCTGGCTGAGGCGGCGCATGGCGGGGAGCAGCGCGACGACGAGGTCGGGCACGACGGTGGGGCCGAGGATCTCGTTGCCCGCGAGGAGGAGCGTGACGTTGGCGCCGCGGGCGACGTGGGCGGCGAGGTTGTCGCGGACCCAGCCGCGCGCGGCGTCGAGGCCCGCGGCGCGGTCGGCGAAGCCGGTGAGCGCGGCGTTGGGGATGGAGACGGCGATGGAGATGCCGGGGGCGTTGGCGGCGAAGGCGTCGAGGAAGGCCGGGTTGGCGTCGAAGAGCTTGACGCGGTTGACGGTGGTCTTGGCGGCGAGGAAGGTGGCAACGGCGGCCGGGGACGGGAGGTTGTCGGCGTTGGCGCCGTAGTTGACGCCGATGGGGAGCGGCGGGAGGCCCTGCGCCGCCGCCAAGGCGGCGGTGGCCAGGAGGAGGAGGAGCGGGAGCATCGGGACGTGTGCCCACCCACCCACTACAGGATTACAGGATTCGATTGGGGAGGGATTGGGGGAAGCAACCAGTCGAGCCGTTGCGTCGCTGGTTTTGAAACCTCTCCCTCCTCGTCGGTGCTGGGTGGGCTCGAGGACTCGATCGAGCTCTGGAGCCTATTTTTAATGGCGCCACGCCATTCCTGCCTTGGCTCCCGCAACGTGAAAGGTGCTCGACCCGGCGGTTTCCAGGGTGTTTCAACGCTTCTCTTTTTCTTTTCCCCGATTTTTCTGTTTATTTCTTTGGCCTTTTTCTCTGCTCGGCAGCTCAGGTGGAAATTTGAAAAATGGTATGACAGGTGGCAAATGAGAGAAGAAAGAAATACTTTGATTATATGTTTCTTAAATTATATTATTTGTTGCAAGCACTTTGATAAAAGAGGGGCAAAGCTTTTGCAGCAAAAGGAAATGCAGCGAATTTTGTTGTTCCGTGTGGCCCCAACGTGCGTGAAATAGTGCCCAGCGAAAGCCGTTTTCTTTTATTTTGCAAAGCCGCACGAAATTGCTGCCTATTTTTGAATTCCGACGCCCCGCGCTTCCACGGAAGCATTGAGCTACTTACTTTGCCAAAAGGGAGGCAAAAGAATTGGCAAGATAATGCAAGCGAGTTCTTCATGTGCTCTAATGGAACTAAATATCAGATCCCTTCTGCAAGCAATGTTCGTGTGTGTGTGAGAGAGAACTGTAGGCCTCATGCAGCAACTTTGAGCGGCAAGAAAATGCAAAAGGAGACAAAAGCAGCCTGCCAGGAGAGAAAGGACGAAATAATCGGAGGTGTATAGTTCCGGAGATCTATTAGCACTACCATATCAAAGAAAATCTTGCTATTTAAATGTATTAAATAAAAACTAATTGCAGAATCTCTAGACCAATTCGCGAGACGAATCTAATAAGAGCAATTAATCTATAATTAGTAGATGCTTACTGTTGCATCACTAGCAAATCAAAAATTAATTAAGCTTCTAATTGAAATTTATTTAATTCAGCTCTATGCAAACTTCCTGGCAACTAGCAAAGCAAGGAAGGAATGGGGCTTCCTCAACAGCTTTCGTTGTGACTTGTGACTCCGCAGAGTTCGACGGTGCACGGCTGCACGCACGCTCGCCTGCTCTGCTGCAGATGCAACGCGCGGTGGGGCCCACTCGACAACGCAGTACCGACAGGGCGCACGCGCAGGTGGATGGCACGCGACGCTTGGAGTCGAGTCACAGGGCAGGCAGCCGCGTGCAATGAATCACGTGCACCTACACCCACAACAGCAAATCCTCCCTCTCCTCTGGCTGCAGCTGCGTCCCGCGTACATACCCATCCAGCCAGGAATGCTTAGGCCTTCCAAAAATTTCAAAATTTCCCATCACATCGAATTTTTAAACACATGCATAGAATATTAAATGAAATTTTAAAAAATAACTAATTGCACAATTTAACTGTAAATTTGGCTATAAATGATAAGATGAATCACATGCACCTACACCAACAACAGCAAATCCTCCCTCTCCTCTGGCTGCAGCTGGTACGAACGGGAAACAGCGCGTGAGCTCCGCGTGCCGCATACATACCCATCCAGCCAGGAATGCTTAAGACCCTCCCCTGAAATGAATGGATAAAACACAAGCCAGGCAGCAAAACACCACACAATCAATCACCATGTCATCGATCAATCAACTTAGAACAACACCGAACAGCTAGTTTATCAACTCGCTCCCTCACTCCACAACAACAAAACACCACATTCCATCATTCTCGACTCTTTCCATTCTACCTTCAGTCCGTCCATCATTCTCGGCTCTCGTCGTACCTCCAAGTCCACCATTCTCGGCAACAAACCTCGCAACTTCTGACGGCGACTACTAACCTTCAACCATCCCTCACACAGATGAGACGGCGCGATACACTTTGGCGTATAATAAGGAAAGCTACAAATAACGCCTGCCTATCTAGTAGCAGCCACCCGTTTCACATCAGCCGCTATTGGCTGGTGACGCCGACCTCGACCGCGACCCTGGGGGCGACACCGACACCGGCCGGGGTGACCTGCGGCGCCCACGACGAGGCTCCTCATCGTCATCTGCTGCTGCACCTGGGGACCTCTTCCTCCTGTCAGACGTGTATTTTACACATAATGAGTGCAAAGCAAATGCCAATAAGAATCACAATTCTATATATGGGCCAACAATGCGTAAACTGAGCTGTTTCAACTCTACATACAAGGTGGTAAGTGCTATGTAAACTGGGAAAAGGACAGGGATTTCCAAGGATCGTATTACTCAAAAAGACATTCACAAGGAATTGTTCCCACCAAAGACTCAAAGCATAAACTTTTTTTTTAAGAAATACTCAAAGCATAAACTAAAAAGCCCCCAATTAGCTCACGATTCAGCCAATACATAGGATTCTACATAGGCCCAGAGTTCCATTCTCCACTATCCTCTATAAATTTCACTCAATTTTCTCAAGCAAAAAACTAATACAGTTCAATGGTTGTGCGCACTACTAGATTAACCCATAATCTTAGTTGTTCAGCTAAATAACTAACCAGAACACAGAAAGAACAGAACTTACTCATCATGACCATTGTCTGCACCACGGCGGTCATTCCTATCCTCAGGTGTATAGGATCTACACTTCTTATCACCATTGTGTTCTTTAGGCTGCTTCGATGACCTTCTGTGCTCTTCTTCCTTTGCCCGTGGTGGGGAGGCAGAGTAGTCATCACACCTTCTGGGGGCAGGAGAGTATGACCTGCAGTGCATTGTTTTCATCCAAGGTTACTGGACATCTATTCAAGTTAAAAATCTCATACAATAAAAAATCACTAACATACCGGGATCTAGCACGGCCTCGGGGGCGCGGAGAGCGTGAACGTGAGTATGAACGAGAACGTCCTGCACGAGATAGAAATTGGTCAGCATAGGAAATCATAGCGTGAATCAAACCAACATCAGTATCAAATCAATTCTAAACAACACATCCTGCTACATGTAGGTGTAGCAAAAAACATGGAAATAAGATCTTAGACATGATAGAACAGCATTTCATGATTCATCAAGCATGATATAGAATGGACCAAAACTCTAGTTCTCTTTCTTCCAGATATTCAGAATCAATCATACAGCAACAGCTATAAATGGATAGAGTACATAACTTATAGGTTCCTATAAATAGGATAATGATTATGCTAACACTAGCTGTCAGACGTGCAGCTCAAAAAACAGGACAAACAATAAGCACAGCACTCAGACATAGTAACTTAGATTACCACGGCGAGAAGATCGACGCCCTTCATGATCAGAATAACCCCTGCAGAAATATCACTCAGGTCATCTCAAATGAAACACTGGTGAAGCTTGCAAGACAACAGTGTGTATTTGCATACCTTGGCCCCATTCGTCTACGCATTTCATCAGGCCTTTTCCGTGTATCCGCAGCAAGAACAACAGTGATCTCACGACCAGAAAACATCTGGCGGTTCATGTGGTATTGCGCCTCAGAAGCATCATAAGCATCAACAAACTCCACAAATCCAAACCCCCTTGGCTCCCTAAGTGATTAAAAAAGCATCGGTAAGTAAACTTCACATAGTATGGTATGGTAAACAAAGAAGATAGCACATATTGATCTTGATACATGTGCACCACAAGCTACCACCACAGTTTGATATTTCGGTGAATCCTCTACAATTATCCATGAAGCACAGCTAACAACTTACAAACATGTTTCATCAAATGGTAGCAAGCCTCTCAAAAAGCGATTAGGAGCCCAGGCTCATCTTAGACCCAAATTTTCTTGTGTACATCTTCATAAAATGATTCGCTTCAAGTTCTTCAAGTGTTTGAAAAGTCATGAAAGTGCTTGAAACCAACTTCTCTTCGTTATATCTTCCGATGGAAGACAAGGTTAAAACCCTCTTCTCTTCAGGAGGAAATTAATTTTGTCGACAAATCGAATCTTGTCTTGATAAGAGAACTTCATTCGCACAATACTCTATCTCACCAAGCAAATGAATGATTAGGACTGTTCAGGGCTTGTATTTACTTCAAGCAAATACAATCCTGGGAATAATTTCAAGAGAGTAATTCATACCAGAAGAAAACTCATAGGTAGCAGCATATAACGTGAATATATCCTATACAGGTAATTAATGTGTGAACTTGAAGACTTGAACGAGTTACTAGGCTTACTTTGACATGTTTTGCCTTAGGTTATCATGTAATATTTTACAACCACATACAGACAGAAAAAAGGTAGTTAAGGGTTCTTGTATGCAAACTTATTAAAACTAGGACAATTTACTCACTCCCAGTATCGCACACTGGGAATTCATGAAACACTTGTTTTGAGCCTATGAATCTGCACAATTCACGCAGACATTAACAATCGAATTTCTGTATAAACAACCCAAAAGGCTTAGGTCTAATCAAAAGCAGCAGCAGCAGCAGCAAGGAAGTCTTATCCTAGCTGTATAATAGCTAAAGGAGGAAAAACGATGGCAAGTAATGTTGTAAACTTGCAAGTGCTTTTACCCCCAAGCGTTTCGACATGTAAGATACATCCAATCATCACATGCAAGTGCAACTGATAGAAGGATGGCAAGTAACTAACCAACCATAACAGCCTGGTGGCTCTGTTAACACTTACCCAGTGTGATAATCTCTTGGGAGGTAAACATCCCTCACAGGACCAAACCTTTCGAAAGGGACTCGAAGCTCCTCAGGCCTGCAAATTTGTTTGTTAGTGAACCATAAGGTCAGGGCGAATTCAACAGGCAAGAAACAATGGGAGAGAATGGCAATGCCAGAGTTTGTATACCTGCATCTCAGCGGAATGTTGCGGACCAGGAGGCTAACAGAACCTTGGTCACCTCGCCCTCCACGGCCACCACCACCATAGCCTTTCCTAGGCGGCGGGCTCCTTCCCCTGCCGCCATGTCCTCTCCTTGGCGGGCTATGGTACGAAGGGCTGTACCTCCCCATTGCTGCTGGTACCTGCACAGAGGCATTTGGAACGTTGATTCAGTCCTCTCCATTGTGGCGCATCATGGAGTGTGGCAAGGAAACCCAGGATGGCGTGTACATCATCATGTAACGAAGGAATCAAGAACAAATCAAGATGTGCGCACATATGCGAAGTCCGTGAATTGAGAAGCCTACGGGGATGCGGGCATGTTTCAGGGATGATCGAGCCAATCCGCTCGCGCGCCTCATGCTAAACGGGTAGATCGACGCGACCGGTGAGAAACTAAGACGGATTCCGGGCAGCTATCTCTGAGTCGCCCGAACATCCATCGCATCGTTCGAATCAGAAGGGGGGAGGAACCCTAGGGCAAGCGCTTCCCCAGCGGTTCCTAGCGCGTGGGACAACGACCGCCGCGAAAGACGAGCGAACGGTAGAGAGCGGGAGAAGGGAGACAGGGAGGGGAGAGAGAGGGGTTACCGCTGGTGAGCCGGCCGCCGCCGAGCCGGGGGGATGCGGAGGGGGATTAGGGCAAGAAGAGGAGGAAGAGGGAGAGGGCTCGTGAGATGGGATGGGTGGAAAGGGAGAGCAAGGATATACTAGCTTTAGATGGGCTTTATTTATGGGCTTATACAACTTGCTTTATTTAGTTAGTAGGCCCGCTCCCACAACAACCCAATAACATACGCGGTTTTTTCATTTTTATATTTTTTTAAAATTAAAATTTCAAAAATATATGTCCGTTTTGAAATATTTCAAAAATACCCCCGGTTGCCCCCCATAGGGCGACAGGCCTTAAGTGAAATTTTTTATTTCAAATTCGCAATAAGGTCCCTAGAAATAAAAAAAAAACTTGTCGCCCGTTGGGGGGACGACAGGGGCCTGTCGCCCAGCCCACGGGCGACCGCCGCTGGCCCAGCCCACGGGCGCGGCAGGGGGCCTGTCGCCCCCTCCGCGGGCGACAGGGGGGCCCACCCCCCCCCCCCCCCGCGGGCGACCGGGGGTACACCCTATATAAGCTCAAGCCCTCCCCTTCCCTCCTCATTTGAGCCCGAAAATTCCACCAAAAATCCAGAAAAAAAGAGAGGAGTGAGGAGAAGGAAAGCGGCGAAGCCCTGCCGGATTCAGCACTTGTGATCTGCAGGTTAGTACATTTAGTTTAAATATTGTTATATTTAAGTACTACGTATTTTAATATGAGTAATTTGATTTAATTAGTGCTATAGTAGAACCATTTAAGTAGGAGTTCAATGATACTTTAGTTTGTAGTTACGTAGTAGTAAATTAGTTTAGAAAATTAGTAGAACCATTTATGCAGTATAGAATTTGAGTGTCATCACGTAGTTATGAATACTTATACGTTGTAATTGAATTTCATACTTAGTTTTTACGGATTATTGAATAAGGTAGTGAAGTAAAGAGTATAACTCGATAAGTATTATGTGATATACAGATATGTCGAGCAAGATGCAGTTTCAAGTATTTTATGGTGAATACAATGTTATGTATGGGCCAAATGGAGTAGATCTTTCTGCCTTTAAGTGCACATCTAGCGGCATAGATAAACCTCTGGAAAGGAGTTTTGGTTCCATATGTAAGTGGCTGCAGCGTGGGTTCCATGTTGATCCGTTGACACATGTGCTCACTGTCCAGTCTCTTGTTAATTGGGAGGTAGAAAGTGAATTATGGGAATTAATGATGATACACAGCACTGATGACTGGCAGAAGTACATGCAAGGAGCTCTAGAGCGTGGGTGGCCTCTGGCCATTCTTGTTCAAATCCGGGAGAAGACACAAAATGAAATCCAACATTGTGCAGATCAAGGAACTCCGAGTATTCGAAGAGAGACCAATTATGTTTAGCAAGATGAGTCAGAAGAGACAGAGAACCAAAACATGGGACCACAAGGCCTTGCTGATGAGGGAGAGAGGATACATAGCATTGTGGACGAGATGGAGGCAGAAGACCAAACCGCAATAGATATGGAAAAATATGAGGACTCATCTGATGACGAGCAGTACTCATTGCCAAAAGAATTGAAAGAGCATGGTTTTGGCAGTCATGTCGCAGAAGATGTACGAAATCAGGAGTGGGAGTACAGAGGGAATGAGGTAGTGCAAGGTGCAACATATCCAAACATTGAAGCCGTAAAAGATGCTGTGAGACTATGGGCAATCTCATTGAAACGAGAATTCAGAGTCGTAAAGTCTGGCAGTAAAGAATATGAGGTGAAGTGTGTGAATGCTGGATGTCCATGGCGAGTACATGCATTCAAGGGAAAATGGAAGTCAAACTGGAAATGTTCCATTGTCACAGAACACACTTGTTTGCTGTCAGAAGTTCTTCCCTCGCATCGCAATATATCATGCGACTTTGTTGCAAAGCAAATGTATGGGTTTATTATGGACAACCTAAATTATGAGCCAAAAATGATTGTTCGACACATTGAGTAGACTTACCAGTACACCATCAGTTATTTGAAGGCATGACGGGCTAAACAAAGGGTGTTCGAGATGCGGTTCGGCACATACGAGACATCATATGATAACCTACCTCGTATGTTATCCCAGGTTGCTGCTAGAAATCCTGGAAGCTTTTATGGCACATACCTTTTACCAGCCGTGACTAGGGGACAAAGAATTATGCAACGAGCCTTCTTTTGCATAGGTGCTTCTGTTAGAGCATTTCAGTTTTGTCTTCCGGTGATCTGCATTGATGGCACATTTTTAACTGGAAGGTATAAAGGTCAGATACTCACCGCAATCGGTGTAGATTGCAACAACCAAATTGTTCCGCTCACATTTGCATTTGTTGAGAATGAGAACATAGACAGTTGGTATTGGTTCCTTGAACGAGTGAAGAATCATGTTGTTGCTGCACGTCCAGATGTGTGCCTTATTAGTGATAGGTATGCAGGTATCCTGCAATCAATACTGAAATTGCAACGTGGAACTGCGACAACGCCTCCATTATGGCCTGATGTCCAAAACAGGTGGTGCATTAGACATATGGGTGCAAACTTCTATAAACACTTCAAGAACAAGGATCTTAAGAACCCGTTTAAGAGGTTGTGCACCCAAAATCAACATAGAAAATTCAATGCATTATGGCAGATGCTTGATCAGTTGACTGCAGAGATAGTGAAGGTAAGGGCATCAGGAGCAGGCACGAGTCAGGCTGCAGAGGCTAGGGATTCATTTGAGAAGCCATTTTCACACTGGATTCGAGGTGCACCTAAGGAGAAATGGTCATTCCTTTATGATACCAACAGAATACGGTATGGTATTCAGACAACGAACCATGCAGAATGTTTCAATATGGTTATGCGTTCTTGTCGTGCCTTTCCACTTGTGGGAATTGTTGAGTTCATCATGTATGGGTGCATGAAGTATTTCAGAGAGCGTTACACGGCTGCAAGCATAAACATCAGCAGGTTACGACATTTTTTTGTTTATGACTTATGTATTCGCTGGTATTCCTTTGTTTCGACATTTTTTGTTTTTTTGCAGGTTACGTGAGGCCGGCCTACTGACTCTGAGCCGTCTTGTCGAGGTTGGGCCTATTCAGCTCGACCGATCCCTCCTGACGGCGCTCGTTGACAGATGGAGGCCGGAGACACACACGTTCCACCTCCCGTGTGGGGAGATGACTCCTACGCTGCAGGACGTGGCCTACCTCCTTGGCCTCCCTATCGTCGGGGAGGCTGTAGGTCCGCGTGTGGTGGCGGCCTCATAGAAGGATGAGCTGGAGGCCCGTTTTGCCCTGGTTGACCACGTGGAAGAAGCAGGTCCGATCAACCCGCACCCGCGAGCAGCAGGTCCTTCGAAGACCTGGTTCCTACAGTTTACAGTACATATTCATTCCAAATATAAATTTAATTGTTACAATTCACATGTTCCATTGATAGTTGAAACCATTAATCTTAATTGTTTATGCAGCCTGTCCTTTTGGCTACGGATGCCGACGAGTACAGTGTGACCAGATCGCTGGAGGCGTACCTAATTTGGTTGTTTGGTTACATCATGTTCAACAACACTCATGGCAACTCGGTCGATAGGATTCTCCTTCCGTATGCACGGGAGATTGCGGATGGGGACGAGGACGTACCGCCCTACAGCTGGGGTGAGGCGGTACTTGCAGCCACTTACCGTGGACTCTGTGACGGCTGCATGAAGACACATGGGAACGCTATCCTGTCAGGGTGCCCACTATGGGAACTATCTGGATCTGGCGTCAGGTACGTTCGTATCAAATCTAATTTTGTTATTCATTGTTACATGATGTATTAGCGCAATTTTAATTTTACTTATTCGGAATGCAGAGGTCCTGGGCACATGCGCGGGTTAGACGCGCATATCCTGAGTTTGTTTCGGAGCTCGACATGCTGACGCCCGAGGACGTTATCTGGGAGCCTTACAGCCCAGAGGCTGTGGCTAGACGTGCACCAGCAGGCCTGTCTTCGCACTGCTCCGCGAATGCGAGCCTGTGGCTTACTTCCGCCGTCCTGGTTTATGACATCGCGGTTGAGGCATATTGCCCCTGGAGAGTCAGGAGACAGTTTGGGCAGCGCCAGGAGTTTCCGGTGCCCACCGCGTTGTAGCGTGTCAGTCGCCAGGACCACATGTAATTATGAATGAACTTGGCTCATACATTCGTGTCGAATCTAACGATTCTTCGTAATCCACTTTGTAGGTTGTCAAGGAGTGGCTTGCCGTGCTCTGATGATTGGCTCACCAAGATCCAGCCGTGGGTGGACCAATGGGAACAGGCAGACGAGCTCTTGGTCCATCCAACAGGACCACACACAGACAGTTCCTTTAGGGCTTACCTCACCTGGTACTTACCCCGGACTCGGGCTCGTCTGGTTTTTGTTGACACTCACCCGCAGCCACACTAGGCGAGGCCTCAGGATGGCTATGGCCGGCACCACGTGGAGGCACTAGCTGGCGCGGTGAGTCTCTTGATCATATTTGCATATATATATATATATATATATAATCATATTCATAAGATAATTAATGTGTTTGTAACTTTATTGAATTGATGCAGCTTCGCCTTTGCAACATGATGGAGACGGACTGCTCGACTTACCTGACGAGGGTACGTGCCGGATCCCCAATGACCCAGTTTGAGCAGACAGAGGCATGGTCGAGGCAGCGTGATCAGTTGCGTCAGGTAGCGCACAACTTCGGAAGCCGTGTGCAGTACGAAGACAGCCACGGGTCGTCTCAGGCCTCGTCGTCGTTCCCGTGTCCGTCGACCATGCACGGGCCGACGTCGCAGTTCTTCCCAAGTGCAGGTAACGTACATATCTCTTTAAAATTACATCAAGTGTTCCTACATATTTACTAATATCACATACAGGATACGATCCAGCTACTGCGTTCGGCCATACTGGAATGTTTAGAGGGACAGCACCAGTTGGCGGACCGTATCCAGGGATGGTACCGGGGCCACAGATACCGGCGTACACAGGTTAATTTATGTTTCGTATTTCGGTTTCTACATGTCATTACGAAATATACGAGCGTACGCTAACATCCACATTTTTTGCGTAGGATTCTACCCCGATGCGGGCGCCGGACCTTCTTCTTCCTCCTTTCGACCAGATAACGAGACATTCACCTTAGACGACTTCGACAGCTTGAGTCCAGAAGAGCCTGCCGCGCAAGGTGACCCCGATGTCTTGGGGTATTCACAGCTAGGAGGAGCACCACTTGGGATCTCTCAGCAGCAGACACCGCAGCCCCTTGCGCGTCCTGAGCGACAGGTGAGGTCTCCGGATGTTCTCACCTACTCCGAGGGACATGTCCGTGCCCAGCAGAGGGCTAAGAGGGTCCGACGCCCTAGGGGTGGTTAGATGTATATGATGTTTATTTGTAATGAGATAGCTGTGGACCTTTTATTTGTATCCGATGTTTATGATTGTGGTAGGTTACTTGTCATTTGTTTTTATAGATATTATTGATGTGAACTTATTATGTTTGTGGGTTCCATAATGCTCGTGAAATAAGGGAAGTTCTTGCGATTTTTTCCCGTGATTTAATGAAGGACAAGTTACGTGCGGTAGGAGTTAGCGGCCGAGATCTTGCCGACGATGATGACGAATACACGCTCGAATAGCTCAAAATAGGTCCCTGGAAAAATAAAAGTCCCTAGAAAAAAAAAGAGGGGGGCCTGTCGCCCCCCCCAACGGGCGACAGGGGCCTGTCGCCCGAGGGGTGGGCGACAGGCCCCTGTCGCCTCGTTGGGGGGGCGACAGGTCCCCCTTTTTTTTTCTCCAGGGACTTCGTTGCAAATTTGAAGAAAAAAAATTACACTTTGGGCCTGTCGCCCTATGGGAGGGCGACCGGGGTATATTTTTGAAATATTTGAAAACGGACATATATTTTTGAAATTTTAATTTTTAAAAAATATAAAAATGAAAAAACCGCATAACATACTACTACCATATATGGGCTTTTTTTTCCTTTGAGCTTGTGCACTCTTCCTTGTTGGATCTGTCTATTTTTAGTTGGAATTTTTTTTTGAAACAAATTTAGTTGGGAATCGAAAACATTTTTTTGGATAATTCCATCCGATTCCTTCCTCAAAAAAAGAAGAAAAGTTATTCTACACGATTTTTTATTTATATTCCGATTTCGATAGCACAAGCTGAAAGATGTGAACAAGTGGCATGAGATGTGGAAGGCAGGCACCCATGGAATGCTGAGATGCTCTTTGTTCTCCACTACTCTGCATCTATCATATCAATAATCTATCTCTCCATTCATGTATGTATAGTGTATTGTTTTTGTTTGTACACAAAAGAATGACAAATGTACGGTACATCCTGGTAGCTAGGCTAGGTGCATAGCTGGTTGCAGAGGTCGTTGATCCGGTCCTGCGACGCGCCGGCGATGAGGTAGGTCCGGTTCCTGCCGGAGCCCTCGCAGAGGAGGGTGAGCGTGTCCTCCCGCTGCGTGGCCGTGCAGACGGTCGGCGACGAGTCGCACCTCCACCGCCTGGTCGGGACGCAGCTCAGGTAGCGGCACCAGGAGCAGTGCTCGTTGGCGTCGTAGCCCCGGAACAGCAGCACCGTCGCCGCCGTCAAGCCGGCCACCAGCAGCGCGGCGGCGCCCACCCACAGCACGTACTGGTACGTCTTGTGCTTCCGCCGCCGGCGACCTGCTGCTGCTGCTGCTCCGGCGCTCTGATTCTGGTTGTGGTTCTGGTTATTGACCATGAGCCACGCGAACTGCGGGCGGATGAGGAAGACGAAGCCGAGGAGGAAGCCGGAGACGAGGCCTCCGATGTGGGCGAAGTTGTCGACCCGGGGGAGGAGCCCCAGCGCGAGGTTCACGGCGATCACCGCCACCAGCGACACCAGCGCCGCCGCCTTGTTCGCGTAGAGCGACCAGTTGGTGATGAGCTCCGAGAGCATGGAGCCGACGAGCCCGAAGAGGGCGCCGGACGCGCCCACGGAGACGCTGGAGCGGATGAAGAGCGCCGACAGCAGGCTGCCCCCGAAGCCGGAGATGAGGTAGACGAGGCCGACCCGCACGAACCCGAACTCCTGCTCGAGGCGGACGCCGATGAAGAGGAGGCAGAGCATGTTGATGAGCAGGTGGACGACCCCGCGGCGTGAAGCCACATGCAAGTGAGCAGACGCCAGCCCTGCCGGCCGTGGACAACCTTGGGCACGTCCAGAGCACCCATCTTCACCAACCTGCCATTAGAGCAGTGCCATTTTTTCAGATAAAAAATATTTTAATTTTATTTTTTATGAGTAATTTTAATTTTAATTTCCCCTCTAAAAAACCCTGATTTAATTTGAGCAGGTCATCACAGACAGATGGCATGCATCATCATCAGACACCTACTACTCTTGTTTGACCTTTGCATTGCAGCAGTGGTGCCTAATGTAAAAGATTCAGAGTCTGTGCACGCAGACTCATGAACATGATCATGAGCAGAGAATGCATCATGGACCGGACCGAATCAAACATGATATGACCAAATAAATGATTGGTTGGGATCGATCACATAACATCTAGAGTTGACAAAGCAAAGCAGCAACTGCATGCATGCGTGTACATACAGGCAGGGCTGGTTACAGCAGAGTATTTTTCTTCTCCAAGCAAAGCTAAGCGTCAGTTTCAGATAGCGATTCCTATCACCCAGCCGCAAAAGTCAAATTACAAACTCATGAGCAAAGAAGGAACAAATTGAAGGAAGGCTTTGACACCTACAAGACCACTATCCAGGAGGCAAAGATTGATGATGCATTAATAATTATCTTGTTTGCTCATCATCGATCAGTACATACATATAACTAAATGCGGTGCTCACATTTCGAAATGAAAAACTGATGAGAAACTTATACTATTTAAACGTATGCACTGATTGATTATTGTTCGTAGAAATATGAGGTCTAGATAGTGTTTGCTTGCTTTGGTGATGCCGCAAGCAAAGCACAGGAAGGAACAGAGGAGGGACAGCGAGAAGCAAGTGAAACGAAAGCAAACGTACGTTGCGGATGATGGGCCGAGGAGCGGGTTCTCCCTGAGCGGCTGGAAGGCGAACCGGCCGAGGAAGGCGGCGGCGCAGTTGGTGTTGTGCTTGGGGCAGTCGTTCACGTACATGGTGACGAGGAAGAGCGCGACGCAGGCGGCGGCGGCGGCGGAGACGATCCAGGGGGACCAGCGGCGGTAGTAGGGGCGCGGCACCGGCGGCCTGATGAGCTGCTGCTGCTGGTGCTGGTGCGGCGGCGGCCTGGTGGGGTGCGGGTACTGGTGCGGCCCCTCGTGGGAGTAGGGCCGCTCGACCAGCACCTGGACGTCCTCCTCCTGGGCGCCGGCGGGCTTCATCGTGGATGGAGCTGAGCTGCTTGTGTGCGTGCGTGGCGATGGGTGGATCGGAGAGGCAGGCCGGCCGGCCAGGGGATGAGGGGAATATGAGAGAAGAAGATTGCAAGGGAGGGAAGGCAAGGACGGAGGGAGAAGCAGCGTGAGGAGGAAGGGGAGGAATGAGTAGAAGCACAGAAGAGGAACAGCAGAGCAGCAGGAGGTGGTGGTGGTGGTCGGTGAGCGCGCGCCGGGGGAGGACTGGAGGAGGTGAGCAGGTGAGCAGCCAGGGCTTGTGCTTACCTTTGCTTGCTTGGTTTGCTTTGCTTTGTTGCCGGCCTGGGCCTGGGCCTGGGAATGGATCCTGCTGCATGCCTGCATTCCTGCCTGTGACAACTGCTCGTCTTCTCTGCTCTGGTAATCAATCTAATCTATTCTGGCCTGGTCATGCTCATGCCAAAAACAAACGCGTCCGTCCGTTTGGAATTGCCAATTTGAAGAGAGAGCCACCGCGGTCTGTTAATTTAAACCATAGCCATCTTAATAATCAAGCTTAAACCACGGTTGCAACAACAACAACAGATGCATCCAAGTCAGAGTGCTAGGCTGCTAGCTGCTTCCTCGTCCCGCCCGCGCCGGACGTCCTCATCGATCGATCATCTTAAGTAGTACAACCATTTTTTTTTTGAGATAGAAGTAGTACAACCATTATTTATTATTATATATATGAGTTAACGAATTGTTGGCAGATAGCTGTGCATACACTAGTTTTTCTCGGGAGTGAGATAACGCGCGACCTATTGCGCTTTAGGGATCGCGCGACCCCCTCCGCCTTTTAGGAGCGTCTCTAATTTTATGCATGCAGAATTCAACTAGAGCAGGAACGAAAGATATGGCCGTACATGGAGTAGTCAGTGACTCCGGGTCCCACCACATGCAAGATGAGTGTAAGCTAAAAAAATCTTTTATCTCCCTCGTTCGAACTCCGTTTTCAAAACCGATTGCACTATTGTGTTCTAGATGACGAGGCGAACAAAATTAGATCTCACTTGCATATGTTTTAATGACGTTTTGCAACAGGAGTAAGTTGCTATATGTTACACACATAAGTTGCCGCAAAAAAGAAGATGTCACACACATAAATTGTAAGGTACAAGTTACCACAAAATGTGTTACAATTGGGATCTAGTTTTCATAAAAAACAAAGTTACCACAAACCCATAACTTGTTATAAACATATACTAGTTGCCACAAAATCGAAGATGTCATATACATGAATTGCCATAAAATAAAAATGGTATCATACACATGAGTTGCTACAAAAATAGATAGTGACATACACATAAGTTACCACAAAAGTGTCATACATATACACATGAGTTGTCCTAAAAACACAAAATGTGCAATACACATGAGTTGCCATGAAAATAGACAGTTCCATACACACGAGTTGCCACAAAACTGGAGGTGTCATATACGTGAGTTGTCACACATAAGATATAAGTTGCCGTAAAAAAAATTTATAGGTTAACACAAAAAACATAATTTGTTATAGAATATAGTTGTCACAAACGAAATCTATCATATATATAGGTTATCATAAAATGAAAGTTGTAATACATATAAAACAAAAGCTGCCACAATTAAAACAGAATCTATTATATGCATGAGTTGCCATACATATAAGACGTGTTGTAAATCTATTGACATCTTATGTTTGGACAGATTATGTATATGACAACTTATATCTTATTTGTATGGCAACTTATGTGTATTAACCCTTTTGTTTTGTGGCAACTTATTTAATAATATCAAATTTAAATTTAAACATAAGTTGCTATTAGTGTAAAATATCATCAAAACACATACAAAGTGGGGTCTAGTTCTGTTTGTCTCGTCGCGTAGAACACAACGGTGCAATCGATTCTCGAAACGGAGCTCGTACGAGAGAGATAAAACCTTTTTATGGAGAAGCTTTTTGCTAAAAAACACATAGCCTTTGCATCGGAGGGAGAGATACATAAATACTTCTCAAAGGAAAAGTAGGCACGTGGGCTGCCCTGATAGGTCGTGGCGGGCTGATGAGTGGTCGCAAGCATGCAGAGGAGTTGGGCTCTCTTCGGCCATGCGATCTTGATCTGGGCCAAGTCAGGCCGAGTTACGGTCGCGCTGGTGGGCTGCGTGGGGGTCGCGCGCTTCGGGTAGCACAATTGAAGATAGGCCACTTTCAAAAGTTGGTTAGGCCCATCGGCAATTGACATCTTGTCGTGGGCTCCTACAACCACATGGACCGAATTACCGTTCCAGGTGCACATGTATATAAATTAAAGAGTTACGCTGCTTCTTTTTATATTGTGATTGCTACCACGTGACACATTGACCACAAACTAAGACAAACGTCAATCATAATAACTAGTACATTGATATGAGCTGCATATATACCTACTACGACTATATAAGTAGTACTGGGAATATAATATAAACCCAGTATAGTATTCCCTTCTGGTCAATTTAATTGTGTTAGTCGCCAATCTAATACAAAAGAATCTATTCTAGGTTGATTAAGCTAATAAGCAACTAACTCATCACGCATGCATCTTCTCCATCTACTCCTCGTCATATCCTTTCTTTTCTTATATCAGTTAACGAATTGTTGGCAGATAGCTGTGCAAACACTAGTTTTTTTAGCAAAGAAAAAAAAAAAAGCAAAGTGCAAACACTAGTTAGGGTAGCACAATTGAAGATGGGCCACTTTCAAAGGTTGGTTAGGCCCATCGGCAACTGTGAGTTATTTTTTCTTCTTTTTGGGGGTTGGGCCTATCGTCAATTGACGTCTTGTCGTGGGCTGCTACAACCACATGGACCGAATTACCGTTCCAGATTAAGCCATGTACTAGTATGCAGCAGTATGTATGTGTGTGTATCCTCCCTCCTAGCTACACGTACAACTTTAATTAATTTATTGTTGTTGTTGTTATTGTTGTTGTTATAATAATAATAACATCATAATGCGAAGGTCTTTCGACAAGAAGATGAAACAAATTCAGTCATCGCCAAACGGTGTAAAGAAGATTTAATTCTCTGGTCTAACAGGTGCTCGTCCCCATTTGATAAGATGATGATTGTAGAGTGGAACAATATTTTCCCTTTGGAGTAAAGTCTTTTAGGCACTAGCTAGTTTTTTTTCTAGTTTCTCTCCCTTTTCCTGCTAGTTCTCTAGCATCCTGTAGAGTACTCTTTAAAATTCTTGTAATTAATGTGTTGGTATGTTTTGCAATAAAAATCTAGGCACCCTAAGAGCAACTATTATAATAGACTGTAAGTAGGCTAAATGTTGGGGTGGAAGAGAAAAAAAAGGAAAGAGAGGAGAAGCAGGACGTAAGCTTACAACCGGTTTCGACACAGTAACCAAGAAATCTTGTGTGAGAGACAGGTGGACCATGTATTAATGATGAAGAACTAAACCACTATACGAGTAGGCTGAGAGGTAAACTATAAGAATCCTTACAGCCAACAGGTTAAATTATTAATTTTGCTCTAAGGGTGCCGTAGTTTTTTTTTTAAAAAGAGTTACGCTGCTTTTTATATTGTGATTGCAACCAAGTGACACATTGACCGCAAACTAAGACAAAAGGTCAATCAATCATATGGTACGTTGATACGAGCTGCATATATACCTACTACGACTATATAAGTAGTACTGGGAATATAATATAAACCCAGTATATTATTCCCTTCTGGTCAATTTAATTGTGTTAGTCGCCAATCTGCTACAAAAGAATCTATTCTAGGTTGATTAAGGCTCTCCGTACTCATCACTTTCTAAATTCACTCTCCAAAAGAAATATTCCTACTTGGTCATCGAGATTCTCCTCTCTATATTCAGTTTCGCTGTGCTCGTTCACTCTCTATATCTCTACTCTATCCTAACTATCACATATTTTATTCAACCATCTCCACCTAACATCTCATTTTTTTTCTCTCTTTTATTCTCCCCTTCTTTTCTTTCCCCTCGTCCGTCTCGCTCCCCTCCCCTGCTCTCTGTCTCTCTCTGTCGACCCGCCGCCGCTAGCCTCTCTCCCTCCCTCGCAGCGCGGAGGCGCCGCCGCCCATGGTGTGTCCGGCCACGCCACCTCGCTGGTGAGCCTCGGGCTCGGCCCTCCGCCCCCTCCCATGGCCGCGCGGCAAGCGGGTGGCTCCAGGTGGCCAGCGCGCCGAGCGCCTGAGGCCGGGGGCGGCGAGGTCCATGAGCGGACGGGGCGGGGGCCAGGACATGCCCCGGCGTGTCCGTGCAGGGGCCCCGCGCGGCTCGAGCTCCGGCCTCCCACCGTCGTCCTCGCGCCGGAGCGGGCGGGGCGGCCACGGCGAGCCGGAGCAGCCCTGGCGGAGCGGCCAAGGCGGCGGGCCACGGCCACGGCCCCTCCCCTGCAGCAGTGGCCAAATCCGGCCCCGGCGCGACCCCTGGCTGCGGCGGCGGGCCTGCGGCACCTGCGCGAGCTCGAGCTCGGCGGCCTCGACGGCGAGCCCAGGCTCGGGGTGGCAGCGGCTGTCCTTGCGGCCCCTGCTCCCCTGCCGCGCAGCGTCCCTCCTCTCCACGGCGCCTCCCTCCCTTCCTCGCGGGGCCATGGCGACCACCTCGCCGCGCCAGCTCGCGGCCGAGCTGCAGCGGCCCGCGGCGTGCGGCGGCGCGGCCGGGGCGCCCCGCGGCATGCGACGTCGTGGCGGGGCGGGGGACGACCGGCGCGGATCCCGGCGTCGCCGGCCGGATCCAGGCGGTGCCGGCGTCCTTGCTCCCCTGCTCCTCCGTGCGCCGGCGAGCTCGAGTAGGGGCGGCGGCCATGCCGGACGCGCGGCGAGGCGGGGCGAGGCGGGCAGCGCTGGGCGAGAGGAGGTGCGGAGCACACGCCGGGAGGCGGGCCCGCGCCATGTCGGCGGATGGAGAGCGCGCGCTACTGCGATCGGAATAGAGAGCCCGGAAGGCAACGCCAAAATAGCACGCACTTTACAGTGTGCCGCTGCAGCGGAAAAATAGGCAAATCCGACTGCATGCAGCCTCCGTGGCGCATACCGTGCGGGATGCAGAGCGCCGGTGCGGGCAGCCTAAGCTAATAAGCAGCTAACTGATGACGCATGCATCTTCTCCATCTACTGACTACTACTCGTTATAGCCTTTCTTTTATTTTCTTCATCGTTTTTGGGTCAAGACTGGCTGCTTGACTTTTTTGACCCTCCTGCTGCTGCTTCCCCGTGTCACCTCACCTCATCTTCTCGGACAGCAACGAGCTAAACGGCAACTGCTCTCTGTAGCACTGATGATGCGTTACAAATGGCAACTGCTTCAACAGTTCATCTTTAATATCAACCTCCATTTCCAAATACTTGTCATTTTTAATTATTTTATTTACTTTATCCAAAATACGATTTCCTATTTTACCCTCACCTGAATATTATATGAATGTTCCAAAAAAATTAAAAGGTTCCTTTACAACAAGGATATTTTCAAAAGATGAATTGCCTTGGTATTCGTGTTGTGGTCAAAGTCGCCATGTATTTTGAAACCGAGGTTAGTAACAGTTAACTGGATCCCGTGGGTTAAAATATATTCTACTTCTTTCTTCGTCTTCATCGTTATCTGAGAGCACACATGGTCGTGGACGCTCGCCGAGCGCCTCCCCCACCTCCGCTCTTGCATGTGCACCCGTCGAGCGCTACCTCGCGCTCCACGCTTGTTTGTGCCCGCGACGGCCACCGCCCTCGCCTTCGCGCTTGCCTCCACACTCCGCTCGAACGCCGGCGGCCCATCTGCTCCCCACGCTGCCGCACGCGCGCGTAGGCCACGCCCCTCGTCCCCGTGCTAGAGGCGGCGCCATTCTTCCCCACGACAGAGCTCCGATAGCGGAAAACCATGGCCAGCGACTGTCACTCGAGTGCTGCCTCCCCTGTGACGCCGACCGTTCTGCCTTCTGGTCTCAGCACGGTAAAAACTACATTGGCGGGCCCGCTGGTCTCGAACCATGTGCTAACGAGGGTCGCCTAAGCACTAGTAAAACAATATTGACAGCTTTAACGGCCCGTTGCGGGTTCCCTAACAGTCAAGATGCATTGCATCTGTCAATACTGTCATTCTTAATGGGAGTTTTATGGACATTAAATAGAATGTCATGTGAGCATTTTTAATGATGCGGTGGTATATTAAATGAAGAGATATGTGAAATGAGTTTTATGATTATAAAATCCCGTGTAGTACACTGTTTATCCAAACAGCTTGCGTCTTGCATGTAATCTAGAAAATAATAATAGGTAAAATCATACATTGAGGGAAGGCATTCCATCCTAATTCTAAATATTTTTTAATGTGTCACTCTAGTTAATCGT
Organism: Panicum virgatum; assembly: GCF_016808335.1. NCBI lineage: Eukaryota > Viridiplantae > Streptophyta > Magnoliopsida > Poales > Poaceae > Panicum > Panicum virgatum. Next base: position 50,568,091 of record NC_053152.1, read on the forward strand.
GTTTATGAAACTTGCTACTGACTTGTAGATTGAGATGAACCCCGGAATGCAAGCAACATATGCCTGGCTGGCGTTTATTGGCCGACTCAACGCTCGTGCGGCCCAAAAGTCGTGGCAGCTGACGTAAGAGTGTTGTCTACGTAGCGGCAGCCAAACAATGGATCGCAATCAAACCGTGGGCGTGTCAGCTAATCCTTCTTTCCTAGGTCTGGTTTATATGCAAAATTTAAAATTTCAAAACTATCACATCGAATATATAAGGCACACACATAAAATGTTAAATCTAGACGAAATAAAAAACTAACTGCATAGTTTGCTTGTAAATTACGAGACGAATCTCGTCCAATAAGCCTAATTAGACCATAATTAGATACTAAATTTCTACAATAATTGCTAGAGTAAATATATAATAATGATGAATTAATTAGTCCTAATAAATTTGTCTCGTTGTTTATAAATGGGTTCTATAATTAGTTTTGTAATTAATCTATATTTAATACTTTAAATATAAAAAAAACATTCCTTTAACAAACTTTACCGATTGCATCTAAACGTGGCCCTAGCCTCCTAGGAGATGGATGGAGTCGCCTTTGTCTTGTCTAAAAGGAGGATAGATGATTACTCCTGGTCAAGCAAACCGAGAGATACGTACTAGTCTGCGATTCCGTGATGTATACGGAGTACACACATACATACATGCATCTATATTTTTGTTTGTTGAAAAACAGAGGACCTGGTTGACAGCAACAAAGTCCATTCCTGGTATTTTGAAAGGGAATCTTTCTACATTTGAAGTACTAAATATAGATTAATCACAAAATTAATTACAAAACTCGTCTGTAAATCGCGAGACGAATCTAACGAGCCTAATTAATCCACCATTAGAGATTGTTTAATGTAGCATTATTGTATCAATTTAGCGTCTAATTACGGCCTAATTAGGTTCATTAGATTCGTCTCGCAATTTACAGACAAACTGTGTAATACGTTTTTTATTTCTTCTAGATTTAAGTCTCTATGTAGGTGCCGGAAAAAATTTTAAAATTTTAAATTATGCAACTAAACAAGGGGTTTGCTATGCTATGGATGCAGAAGCAGCAGCAGGAGGGAAGGAATGGATCATGGATGGGTCAACGGTGATGGATGACGGATGGCAGCCCAGGCACGCGCACAAGCCTCCCTCTGCCCTGCTCCCCTCCCCTGATCCCCTCCTGATTGGATTGAGATTCAGTGACGTACTGCACGTGCAGTTACTGCCGCTGACGTGTGGGCCCATGCGCCGTGGGGCCCACGTGTCAGCGGCAGTAACTGCACTTGATCCGGCCGCCGCCGCCGCGGTCGCACCCCGTCGGCTTCGTGGAACCTTCCCTTTCCCTCCCTCCCCGGCGACAGTGCAGGGCAGCTCCCCTCCCCCGCCCTTTGCCTTTTTCCCAACCGCCCCCTCCCCCATTTCTCTCGCTTCGCTGGTGTCTGCCTTCCTCCACCACCAAGGCACCAAGCAGAGCAGCCAAAGCTCCGTCGTTTTTTTTTTTCTCTACCGCCGCCGCCGCCCAAGGAGAAGGAGGCAAGGGGCCATGTCCGCCACGCCGGAGGAGTCCCTCGGCCAGGGGGCCTACCTCGCCGCCCCGGAGCCCTTCTCCCCCTCCGTCTTCCTCGACCTGCCCCCGACGCCGCGCCCCGACGGCGACGCCGACGACCCGGCCTCCGACGACGACCTCGTCCTCCCCTTCATCTCCCGGATGCTCATGGAGGAGGACATCGACGACAAGTTCTTCTACCAGTTCCCCGACCACCCCGCGCTCCTCAACGCCCAGCAGCCCTACGCCCAGATCCTCCTCTCCGACGACTCCGCCACCACCTCCAACTCCAGCTCCGCCGGGACCGCCGCCGCCAACTCCACCCTCTCGCCTTCCTCCTCCTCCGACGCCCCCGCATCCGCCGAACCCGCCTGGCCCTACGACCCAATCGAGCTCTCCCAGCTGCTCCGCTCCCCACCCTACCCTGACACGGTGCTGGGCCTCCACGACTTCACCGCCGACGATGTTGACGCCCTCTTGTTGCAGGGCCAAGGTGAGGCCACCGCCGGCTTTCCGCCCTTCTTGGATACTGCTGGAGGCGGCGCCGGCGGAGGCCAACGGCAGGGCGCGGCTTCCATCGCCACCCAGATCGCCGCTGGTGCCGGATCCCCTTCACTGGCCGCCCAGAACGCCGGCACCCAGAATTCGGCTGCGGAAGAGCAGGACACCAAGACAGCAACCGCCTCGGTCATCCCGAATTCAGTTGCTGATGAGCAGGACGCCAAGGCGACAAACGCCACCACCTTGCCCGCTGCCGACAGTGACCCCGCCGCGCTGGCCTCGGCCTTCTTCAGCGCCCAGAGCGGGGAAAGCATGGACATGCTCAACATGGCATTCCTCAAAGGCATGGAGGAGGCCAAGAAGTTCCTGCCCACCAACAACAGCCTCCTCATCGACCTTGAGGACGCACCGGGGCGATCCTTGCCTGGAGACAGCAAGCCGGCCACTGGCTTTGCTGCCGCCCAAGTGAAGGAGGAGGTGGTGGCGGATGGGATGCTACTGTTTGGAGGGAGCACTACTGGTAGGGGGCGCAAGAACCGCCACACCGATGAGGACTTAGAGGCAGAATCAGGCAGAAATAGCAAGCTCATGATGCCTGAACAGGAGGAAACCGGTGCCGGTGAGCTATTCGACGAATTGATGTCCTGCAACTACGACGGATTCCTGAAGCGCATGAATGACCTGCGCATTGCCATGGATAGCGAGTCTGAAAAAAGTGCCAGGAGGGTGAGCGGCAAGGGGGCACGGGGGAGGCAGCGTGCCGACGAGGTTGTTGGCCTGCGCACCATGCTCATCCATTGCGCGCAGTCGGTGGCCACTGGTGATCGCCGAAGTGCGATGGAGCTGCTGAGGCAGATCAAGCAGCACTCCTCGCCAAGAGGGGACGCCACACAGCGGATGGCCCATTGTTTTGCAGAAGGACTAGAGGCACGACTTGCAGGAACAGGGAGTCAGGTGTACCAGTCACTCATGGCAAAACGCACCTCAGTTGTGGAGTTCCTTAAGGCATACAAGCTGTTCACGGCAGCCAGCAGCCTCAAGAAGGTGCATATCATCTTCGCCAACCAGACCATCTTGAGTGCAGTGGCCGGGAGGAGCAAGTTGCACATTGTGGTATACGGTCTACAGTATGGTTTGCAGTGGCCAGGGTTGCTACATTTCCTGTCCTGTAGAGAAGGTGGACCGCCCGAGGTGAGGTTCACCGGCATTGACCTCCCACAGCCTGGGTTCCGCCCAGCCTACCAGATTGAGGAAACAGGCCGCCGGCTAAGCAACTGTGCCCTCGAGTGTGGTGTGCCTTTCAAGTTCCAGGCTATAGCGGCAAAATGGGAGACTGTCTGTGCCGAGGACCTCAACATTGATCCAGATGAGGTGCTTGTTGTCCACAGTGAGTGTGATTTCAGCAAATTGATGGACGAGAGTGTTGACGTGGACACCCCAAGCCCCAGAGATATGGTGCTCAACAACATTCGGAAGATGCGACCCAACGTTTTCATCCTGTTTGTCATGAATGGCACATATGGTGCTCCCTTCTTCCTGACACGGTTCCGGGAGGCACTGTTCTTCTACTCGGCACTTTTTGACATGCTAGATGCAACCATTCCCCGGGATAATGATGAACGGCTGCTTATCGAGCGGGATATCTTTGGGCGATCTGCCCTGAATGTTATTGCTTGTGAGGGTGCAGACAGGGTGGAGCGCCCTGAGACTTATAAGCAATGGCAGGTGCGGAACCACCGGGCTGGGCTCAAGCAGCTACCATTGAATCCAGAGGTCGTAAAGATTGCAAGGGATAAGGTCAAGAACTATTACCACAAAGACTTCCTTATCGATGAGGATCACCGTTGGCTGCTGCAGGGATGGAAAGGGCGGGTACTCTATGCCATGTCGACATGGGTTGCTGAGGATAATAACATCTTTTAGCTGCTTCACTTTGCCGGGTTTTGGTTTATAAATGCTATTGGTGTTTGATAGATGGTCTATGTTTTATCACAGAAACTATGATCCAGCACCCGTGGTTAAGTGGATTTCCTTTTATAGAGGGTTTGGATGCTGAAACTTAAGGTAGAAATAAGTAGATGCATAGAGCTACTCGTAGGCTGTAGATATAGTTCTGGATATGTTGCAGAGTTGTCATATGTACACCAAACTAAAAGCCCTGTAACTGATAAGCAATTTTATGGATCACATATTTGTCCTTTTGCTGTTCCATGAAGTTCTGTTTCTTTTGTATCATCAGATTGTTGGTATTTCCCTTGCGTCTGGTGTGATTATTGAAGTTGCACTGATTAATCAGAGTATTCCATTTGGCTGAATATTTTGCACCATTTTTCTCATTCAGATAGGTCAGCTAAGAGACATCACCAGATCCAGGATCATGTGATGTTCCTGCAATTTGAAGAGAGTCAGGCTGGCATCTGCTTGAGGATGCATACATTCAAAAGTACAAAATCTTACAGCTGTGATGGTTTTGGCACAAAGATGGACGCCTTATTGCCTCTATATGTTTGCAATGATCTTTTAATCATGTATGTATCAGCAATATGGTTTACTGCTGTGGATCTGTATAAAAGCTGCAAATCTGTTAGGATTCTTATATATTGATCTTGCATAACAACGTGGTAGCTGTGGATAAATTTACTGTTTAAATTCTTGATGTTTCTTGTTTAATTAGTCATTTCCTGCACTATCCCTTAATCACTTATTTTTCCTGTTTGCTCCATCTCACAGACGCAGGTACACTTATTTTCCTGCACTACCCCTCTATGTTTCTTATATGTCTGTCACCTTTATTCTTGTTTCAGCCTTTCAGGATTGGAGTACTAACAATTTGGTTCATCTGTCCATCCATTGAACAGGAGGGAAACACCTGACCATCAGGAGAACTCAAGCAGGTACAGTTTAGGCTGTATTTTGCCGCTCTCATCCATATTACTTTATACACATATGTATGGAACAGGGGATATTATTTTCAGTTGACCATGATAGTTGTCACGATTCAGGTTGTGTGTGTTGATAACTTGATATGGCTACTGTGTTCCTCCAAAAGGGGGGAAACCCCTATTTTTTTTGTCATTTCGGCAGGACAGAAACTGTTTCCTTTGTTTTGATCCAAAATTCAAACTTTCAAAAGTGTCACATTGAATATTGCTGCACCTGAATGGAAAATTAAATATAGATAAAATAAAAAACTAATTGCACAGTTTGCTTATAAATTGTGGGACGAATCTAATAAGCTTATTAGGATGTGATTAGACACTAAACTGTTACAATAACATTCTAATAACATATTAATTGAGCTTAATAAATTTGTTTCGTAGTTTATAGATGGATTATATAATTTATTTTATAATTAGTCTGTATTTAATATTTCAAATGTTAACACTTTACAATAATTTTTGTCAGGTACTGCCAGGACAGGTTTGATGTTGTACTAACCGCAGTTGACTGTAGTGTACAAGCGTGACCAAAGAAAAAGCCGCCGCCGCTGCAAAAGAACATCGCCTTCGCTGAACTTTCCCTTGTTTTCTCCCTTCTTGCCTGCTTGGCGTGCAAAAGGAACTGGAAAAGCTTCGATTTTTGACCCACCCACACCCAGCAGCCATGGCCGCCACGCCTGAGGGCCTCTTCGCTGACCCCGAGCCCTTCTCCCCCTCCATCTTCCTCGACCTGCCCCCCGCCCCGATGGCAACGGCGAGGGCCCGGCCTCGTCGGACGACCTCGTCCTCCCCTTCATCTCGCGGCTGCTCATGGAGGAGGACATGGACGACAACTTCTTGTACCAGTTCCCCGACCACCCCGCGCTCCTCCAAGCCCAGGAACCGTACGCGCGGATCCTCTCCGACACCAACAGCACCGCCTCCGGCTCCGCCGCCACCCTCTCGCCGTCCTCCGACTACGACCCGGTCCAGCTGCTCGTGTCCCCGCTGAGTCCCGACATGGGACTGCACGACACCGGCGACGATGCCGGCACCTTCTTCTTGCCGGCGCAAGATGGCGTCAGCCCAGGGTTGGAGCAGAATCCAGCGAAATCAGGGACCGCTGGCGACGCCGACGCGTTCGTCGCCGGCCGATTCGGCAGCGGCACCGGCACCGGCGTCCAGAGTTCGGCCTTCTTGGATATTGCCGATGAGCAGAGTCCGGCGCAATTAGGGACCACAACCCTGCCTTTGCCTGCTGGGGATGGTGACCACGCGGTGCTGGCCTCGGCCTTCTTCAGTGGCCAGAATGGGGAAAACATGGATATGCTCAGCACAGCATTCCTCAAGGGCATGGAGGAGGCCAACAAATTCTTGCCCACCATCAACAACAGCCTCCTCATCGACCAGGAGGAGGGAAGAGTCAATGGCAGGGGCCGCAAAAACAGGCTCAACTCGGATGACCTGGAGGCTGAGACGTGCAGGAAGAGCAAGCTGATGGTGCCCGAGCCTGAGGAAACTGGCGACAAGGTCGATGAAATGATTGTCAATGGACGCGAAATGTGCCTCAAAGAAATGGAGGCCCTGCGCATCACAATGGGCAGCGATGCTAAGAACAACAGCAGGAAGGGCAAAGGGAGGTCAGCAAAGGGAAGGCGGAGTGCTGATGAGGCAGTGGACTTGAGCACCTTGCTCATCCACTGTGCGCAGGCCGTGGCCACGGACAACCGCCGGAGTGCGACCGAACTGCTTAGGCAGATCAAGCAGCACTCCTCACCGAGGGGTGATGCCACACAAAGGCTGGCAAATTGCTTTGCTGAAGGATTAGAGGCACGGTTGGCAGGGTCAGGGAGCCAGGTATACAAGTCGCTCATGGCTGAGCGCATCTCAGTCGTGGAGTACCTCAAGGCCTACCAGGTGTACCTGGCAGCCTCCTGCTTCAAAATGATGGCATTCAAGTTCTCTAACATGACCATCGCCAAGGTCATTGCAGGGAGGAAAAAGGTACACATTGTGGATTATGGAATACAGTATGGGTTCCAGTGGCCAAGTTTGCTAGGCTACATGGCAACACTGAAGGGTGGACCTCCTCAAGTGAGGATCACTGGCATTGACCTCCCTCAGCCTGGCTTCCGCCCAGCTTCTCGGATCGAGGAGACAGGGTGCCGACTCAGCAATTGTGCTTCTCAGCTCGGCGTGCCATTCAAGTTCCACAGCATCACGGCAAGGTGGGAGACAATTGGTGTTGATGACCTGAACATTGACCCTGATGAGGTACTCATTGTCAATAGCATCCGTAATTTTGGTAATTTGATGGACGAGGGGGTCGACATAGATAGCCCAAGCCCTAGGGATGTTGTCCTCGGCAACATTCGCAAGATGAAGCCTGATGCGTTCATCCTTTTTGTCATGAATGCCTCATACAGCGCTCCATTCTTTGTAACACGTTTCCGTGAGGCGCTGTTCTTTCACTCTGCAATTTTTGACATGCTGGATGCCACCGCTCCACGGGATAATCACCAGCGCTTTTTGGTTGAGCGGGGCCTCTTTAGGAAGTGTGCCCTGAATGTTGTTGCCTGCGAGGGCTTGGACAGGGTGGAGCGCCCCGAGACATATAAGCAATGGCAGGTGAGGAACCACCGGGCAGGGCTAAGGAAGCTGCCATTGGATCCAGATGTTGTAAAGGCTGTGAGGGAGAACGTTAGGAACCTGTACCACAAGGATTTTGTCATTGATGTGGATCATCAGTGGCTCCTGGAAGGATGGAAGGGACGCATACTCTATGCCATGTCGACATGGGATGCAGATGATGCTGTCTCAGAAGTTTAGCTGCTTTTCTTCACTGGATACAGAGATATCGGTAATTTCTGTGTTACCAATGAGCTTCATGAATTGCTCAGCAGCTGTGGTTCAACTCACTTTCTTGCAAGATGGCTTGGCCTAAAGATGAAATTCATAAGCAGTAGTAATGTACAATTATCTCTTGTAATGTACAATTACATATTTATTTGGTGTTCTCGTTGCTGCAGCTACACTGGGTCTTACAAATAGTTCCCTGCGTGCTAGTGCAGAACCTGTATAAATGTACAACAGAACTGAAGAACCCTGTTTATTACTTTACTTATTGATAGTATATATATGCTTTATTTGACTTTCATGCGGTGAGATATCTGTCTTGTGAAGTTCAGTTTTGTTGTGTCCTCAGATTTTTGGGCTTCCCTTGCATCTGAAAATATTAAATAGAAGCTTGATGAAGCATAAAAGATTCTCCATTTATTCAGGACATTGATTTCTGCATTTTCAATTTTTTTTTTGTGATTGTTTGAAATGCAAAATTATTGACAGGGTACTTCCACCTATTTTCTCCTTAATCCCAAATTTCCCCGAGGCATCTTCTGTTGAAGACTTTACTTAATTCTTTCATTCAGATATACAGCTAATAGAGGTGGTCATAAAAAAGTTCCTGTTGTTTCATTTGTTCATGAAACTAATCTAGACTTACACTGATCTGACAAATTTGTTTACTCAAAGCGCATGGAGTACAATGGATATAGCAGTGTACCCAAGCTCCACAGGCTTGCAAAGAAAGCGTTTCTGCAATTTAGGAAGAGCTAATGGCTGGTATCTACGTGATGGATGATCAGTTGTGATGGTTTCTGAACAAAGATGGGCGCGTTATGGCATAAGTTTGCAATGATCCTGCATCATATAACTTCATCATAGTGGTACTGAGTTCATCCATTCCATCCTGTCGACATGGGTTGCGAATGCTGCTGCTGCCTCCTAGTCCATGTCTTAAGTAGAGCATCTTATTGGTTCTCTAGTAAACTTTTGGGTAGGTTGATGAGAGATTGTGCAAATGTAGCGCACACAGAACATCTCCTGAGTTTCTTTTTTGCTAGTATAGTTAGTATATAGTTGTCGTATTAATTATTATGGCTGACAATAAACAATTTAATGGATTACTTGTTTGACTATCCATGTGAGGTATCTGATCTGCTGAACATCTGTTATACTACAAAAGTATGTGTGGGCATCAATATTTGTTGGATTTGTGCCCCCCAACCAAAGCAAGCAGAGCTATGAATGATTCGTTGTGGACCAAGTTGGCACTGTTCTGTGATCTTTAGTAAAGGATGGTCAAGCAAAGCAAGCTTCAGGTAAGGTAGGCAATGTCTCTGGTCAATGGCAGCATATACTATGCAGCACTGCCGTGGGTGCCCAAACCAAATGTTCTCTCAGTCGAGGAGGTAGGTGAGGTTAGGTCAGGTGAGGCGCGCACCTGCTCTGCTTTTGTTTCTTCTGTCTGGAGAGATGGTACACGCCAGCTAGTTTGATCAATGATTGATCCAATATATGTTCAGGCCGTGTTTATATGTTTTGCAAAAAAAATTACGATGGAATTTTGCTAATTTGAAGTACTAAATGAAGTATATTTATAAATTTTTTTGCACAGATGAGTTGTAAACCACGAGACAAATCTAATGATGCTAATTAATTCATGATTAATCAATAATTAGCTGGTGATACTGTAGCATCACTGTTGCAAATCATGGATTAAGTAGGCTCATTAGATTCGTCTCGTGATTTACAGCCCATCCATGCAAAAAATTTTATAAATAGACTTCATTTAGTACTTTATGCATGTGTCGAAATATTCGATATGATATTTTTTTGTGTTTACGGGTTTATGGGGTGGTAACCCTCAGTTTAATTCGCTGAAAGCAGGACGTGTATGATTGTTCACGTTGGGTGGCCATCCATCAGTGTCACTTTCCTTTTTTTTAAGGCCCTGTTTAGTTGAAACGCAATTTTTTTTTCAAAAGAATCTTTCTAATTTGAAGTACTAAATGAAGTCTATTTATAAAATTTTTTGCACAGATGGATTGTAAATCGCGAGACGAATCTAATGATACTAATTAATCCATGATTAATTCATAATTAGCGGTGGTTACTGTAGCATCACTGTTGCAAATCATAGATTAAGTAGACTCATTAGATTTGTCTCACGATTTACAACCCATCCATGCAAAAAGTTTTGTAAATAAATTTCATTTAGTAGTCCATACATATATCGAAATATTCGATGCGATGTTTTTTTCGTAAAGTTTACGGGATTTATAGGGTGTGAACTAAACAAACAAACAGGGCCTAAAAAGATTTGTAGCCTATCATCGTTTTCCAGAGAGATTGGATCATGAGTGCTCTACCCTCTGCTGAGAGAGACTGAAAAAATAATGAACTGCTGATTGCTTTTTTTCCCCCCGGGAAAGGGAGCCGCCGGCAGTTGCCTCGAAACTGCTCATCGGCTGATCGGCCGGTGAGTGAGTGATCTCCATGAGGATGCTGCATTCATTCCACGCAACCACCTGCACACTCCCTTTGCCTTTGCTTGCTGACATACACCAGCTAGCAAGTACGAGGAGGAAGAGCTCTGCTGCTCTGTCCCCCGGCCATGGCCGCCGCGCCGGAGGAGTTCCTCTTCGTCCACCCGGACCCGCCATCCCCCTCCGTCTTCCTCGACCTGCCGCCCACGCCTCCCCACGACGACCCTGCCGCCTTCGACGACATGGTGCTCCCCTACATCGCCCGCCTCCTCATGGACGAGGAGGCCGCCGGCGCGGACAGCTTCTACCAGTACCCCGACCACCCCGCGCTGCTCCAGGCGCAGCTTCCCTTCGCCCAGATCCTCTCCGACTGCACCGCCTCGCCGTCCGTCTCCGCCGACACCGGGGCTGGTCGGGGCTGCTCTGACTCTGACCACTCGCCCACGGTCGCCTCTCCGGCCGCTGACCATGCCACGGACATGGTCACCTCCGCGTTCCTCAAGGGCATGGAGGAGGCCACCAAGTTCCTCCCCACCAACGACGCCCTCCTCCTCCTCGACCACACCGGCGGCCATGCCCGGGGCCGCAAGAACAACAGGCATGCCGCCACCGGGTACGACGACGACGACCCGGAGCCGGAGGCGCGCAGGGCCACCAAGCTCGCCGCCACGGAGCCAGACGAAGCCGGTGCCCGCCAGATGTTCGACGACATGATGCTCCGCGAGCGCGACATCTGCATGAAGGGCGTGCAGCAGCGCCTCACCGCCGGCGCCAACCACACGTCGGCGCCGCGGCGGCGGAGGCGCCGCGGCGACACCTCCACCGACGACGACGCGGTCGACCTGCACGCGCTGCTGCTCCGCTGCGCGCAGGCCGTGGCCGCGGACGACCGCCGCGTCGCGCACGACCTGCTGGCCCAGGTCCGCCGCCACTCCTCGCCCACCGGCGACGCCGCGCAGAGGCTGGCGCACTGCTTCGCCGAGGGCCTGGAGGCGCGCCTCGCCGGCACGGGCAGCCGCCTCTACCACTCGCTCATGGTCAGGCCCACCTCTGCCGTCGACTTCCTCAAGGCCTACCAGCTCTTCATGGCCGCCTGCTGCTGCAAGAAGGTGGCCTTCACCTTCTCCAACAAGACCATCTTCGACGCCGCGGCGGGGCGCCGCCGCCTGCACATCGTCGACTACGGCATCAGCTACGGGTTCCAGTGGCCGGGCTTGCTGCGCGGGCTCGCCGCTCGGCAAGGCGGCCCGCCGGAGGTGAGGATCACCGGCATCGACCTGCCCCAGCCTGGCTTCCGCCCCGCGTACCAGATCGAGGAGACGGGCCGCCGCCTCGCCGGCTGCGCTCGCGAGCTCGGCGTGCCGTTCAGGTTCCGCGGGATCGCGGCGAAGAGGGAGACCATCTCGCCGGAGGACCTGGACATCGATCCGGGCGAGGTGCTTGTCGTTAGCAGCCTCTGCCACTTCAGGCACCTGATGGATGAGAGCGTCGTCCTCGGGCGCCCGAGCCCCAGGGACGAGGTCCTCGGCAACATCCGGAGGATGCGGCCGGACGTGTTCATCCATGGCGTCGTCAATGGCGGCTACGGCACCACCTACTTCCCGACGCGGTTCCGGGAGCTGCTCTTCTACTGGTCGGCGCAGTTCGACCTGCTGGAGGCGACGGTGCCCCGGGAGAGCCCGGAGCGGCTGCTGGTCGAGAGGGACATCTTTGGCCGGAGCGCCGTGAATGTGATCGCGTGCGAGGGCGCCGACAGGGTGGAGCGGCCGGAGACGTACAGGCAGTGGCAGGCGCGGAACCAGAGGGCGGGGCTGAGGCAGCTCCCGCTCGAGCCGCAGGCTGTGAAGGTGGTGCTGGACAAGGTCAGGGACAACTACCACAAGGACTTCGTTGTCGACGAGGATCAGTCATGGCTGCTGCACAGGTGGAAGGGCCGTGTGCTCTATGGATTATCCACATGGGTTGCAGACGATGCAGATGATGCTACCTCCTCCAGATAGAGTTCAGTTTAGCTCCTTTTTTCTCTGCTGCTGATAGATTTGGTGTGCCTATGATAGAAGCTACCAACGCTGTAAGATCTTTTGTCATGTAACCATGGCTGAGGAGTGGCTTTTCATAGGTGAAAAGGTAAATGACATTTCTGAGATTCAGAGAAGGTATTAAATTCGAAACTAAACTGAATATAAATCATCTGTCACATATACAATTCCAGAACAAAACCGTGCTGTGACCATAAACGCGGCTGGAGAAACTATTTGCAGATTTTTTGCATGAACAATTGTGAGGGTTGTTCCCTTTGTCTGCATCATCCATCATAAACAATTCCAGAATAGAGCCATGTTGAGATAAAGGTCAAAGGGGACAGACAAAAGGGAACATGAAAGATGATGGCCTGCCTAATAACAAGAAAGTTTCGTTCAGAAACTTGTAAAGCTGCTGCTGGTGGTGCATTGGAGACGATGAAACGAACAAGACAGTTTCGTTCAGAAACACGATGAAATGCAACAAGAGGAGCACACCATCTAACTGCATTGGGAAAATTTGCCGGGAAATACTCTTTAAAGGTGGTTTTTGCTCTTGGACACTAAAAATATGGTCTTTGCCCATGGACACTAAAATTTTGTGGCCATTTGCCACACCACATCGCCGTTGCCCTCCATCTCCCTTGCGTCACTGCCGTGCCTCCATCCTCTTCCTCTTGCTCCTTGCGATACCCGCGGGTGCGACTGGTGCCGGCGGTGAGGAGGAGCCCGCCACCGCCCCTTCCCGCCGCTGCTGCCGCCCCTCCTTGACGCAGTCGCCGCACCTCCCTGACGACGCCGTCGCGCCTCCTTCCGCCTACCGCCGCACCTCCATCTTCCTCCTCCTGCAAGTAGTGCTGGCGGGGCACGGGGGCTCCGCAGTCAGGTGCGGTCGCCGCACCTCCCTGACGCCGCCGTCGCGCCTCCTTCCGCCTACCGCCGCGCCTCCATCTTCCTCCTCCTGCCAGTAGTGCTGGCGGGGCGCGGGGGCTCCGCAGTCAGGTGCGGTCGCCGCCGCCGTCGGCAGCAAAGGCTGCCGCTGCTCGGCACAGCCTGCAGGGGTTGCCGCCGGTGCCACCGCCGCCGTGGCGTGCGGCCACCACAACTGCACCTCCTCGCCGCTTGGCGCTCGCCGGAGGGACGGCGCACCGCAGGGGGTGGGGGACTGCCACGCCGCCGAGGGAAGGGGACCGGGACCGCCGCACACCACCGGGGAGGACACCGCCACGCCACTGGTGGAGGGCACCGGCCGTGGGATCTGCTGAACCGGCGCCGCTGCCTCTCCACCCCGCTGCTCCTCGCGTGACGCGCCGCTGCAGCCAGCTTGGTCACGCGCGGCCCTCCCACACGTGCGCCTCGCGTCGCATTCCCTGCTCGCGCCGCGTGGGAAGGAGAGGAGGGAAGGGAGGGGCAGGGGCACGGCAGGGAAGGGGCCGCAGGCGCGCCGCTGGAGGAGCAGCCGCGGCAAGGGCTGCGCCTCCCGCCGACGCAAGCCGTCGCCGGGGCTGGAGGCAGGGGTTGGGAGAAGATATCGTTGGAGAGGATGACAGGTGGGCCCTTTAATTACTGTAGCTAACGGTGTTAAGAAGACCATCCATCCATCCTTCTTAGTGTGCTGTGGCAAATGGCCACAAAATCTTAGTGTCTTTGGGCAAAGACCATATTTTTTAGTGTCCTAAAGCAAAAACCACATTTGAAGAGTGTCCCACGGCAAATTTTCCCAAATTTTCCCAACTGCATTTCATTGGCTACGGAAAGAATACATTTTTTTTCCTCTTCACTAGTTGTGAGCCCTGTTCCGCTAGGCGCTAGGCGCAATCTAGGCGATGACCCTCAGTTTAGAGACTAGTCGGGAGTAATCGCGCCTAGGCGCTGCTAGGCGTTTTTCTAGGCGTTTTGGCGTTTTGCCGTACAACTTATATATATAATATATTATGTATATATAGCAAAAAATGCTGAATATATATAGGCTACAGTAAAAAAAGATAGGGTCAGTAGACATACCTGATACCTTGGTGGCTTAATCTTGCATGTTCCTTCCTCCTACATCACATTTTGACATCTTGTAAATACTAAATAGTCAATAGACAGCAGTTCATGAAAAAAATAGGAAACAAGAAGTTGTCACTTATCTCAATTATTTCAGCCACCTCCAATCCATGAGCATCCTATATCAGCAGCTAATAATTAGAAATTTTAAAGCATAAAGCCATAAACACAAGCACATAGCAGCAGCCAGCAGTACAAGTGCACAACACAATTTATAAATAAAGGACGTCACAGCACTACAACAGCAGTTCATACAACACAAACACAAGCACAAGCAAATAGTTCATACCCCTCAAGGGTTCACACAGTCACATAGCACACAACATAGCACACAACAGCAGTTCATAAGAGCTCCCTTGCCTCCCTCACTCATCCTCATCCTCATCAGACTCATACTCTTCTCTTCGGACGAAAACTCTTCTCCTTCATAGAGCTCCCTTGCCTCCCTCACTCTACCACTTCTACGCCGCTCAAGCTGCTCTTCTGCTCCCACTGCCTCTCCAATAACAGCCCAACGTATCCCTATACCTTCCATTTCATCCTCATCTTCCTCATCTCTAAAAACAACTAATGCGCAATCATCTCCACCCTCTTGGAGAAAACCTTGAACTTCAGTTGTATCACTAGACAAGAGAACATCAGTGATCTTCTTTGTCTTGATCTTTTCTCTCTTACTAAGCAGCCTGTTGTTGAATTGAATATAGACCAACTTTTCGAGGCGGGCTGTAGTAAGTCTTCCTCTTCTTAGTGTGTATCTATAAATTAAAAATAAGAGCATTTTCAGTTGTGCAATTTAATTATAATGCTGCTGAAATGTTCATAATAGATAGGTACTAACCCCTTCAAACCCACTCCAATTTCTTTCACAACCAGAAGCACTTGATGTCAAAGATAAGATCCTTGTAGCCATCTTCTGTAAAGCTGGTGTGTGGCTTCCATACAACCTCCACCATGAGGCTGAAATAAAAGAAAAATACCCCTATTAGTTAGAAAACAGCAAACATCCATGTTAGAAAATAGCAAACAACCATGTATTTGTTACTTAACACCTCTACCTGGATTGTAATCAAAGTTTTGAAAAGTCCTTGCTAGCTTCTTGCTAAATGCTCCTTCTCTATTTTGAAACTGTTTCAATTCAATGTTGGCAGCTTGATCTTGCTTGTCCTCGTCATGATAATAAAATTGCTCAACACAAGCTATAAATGCTTCATTCATTTTGGGCTCATCAAAAATTAATGGGTTAGTAAAGCTATAGTGTGGATTGAGCAAATAAGCTGTCAAATGCAATGGAGAATCAAGTCTTCCCTTCATCTTCTTCTCAATAACAGCTAGTACATCCTTGAATCGAGTCTCATTATTGCCAAAGACCTCTTTGATCTCTCTCTTTGCCTTTAGTAGTTCTCCATAAATGAAACCCATGGATGGCTTCACATCCCCATCAGCCAAACGGAGGACTTTAAACAATGGCTCAAAAACAGCCAATATTAGCTTCACTTCCTTCCAAAAGGTTGGACTCAATATAGTTGCTGTGGCATCTTTTCCTTTCTTTGATTTCACATCCTTCAATGAGTCCCACCTAGTATGAACCACCATCTTTCTTAGCTGGTCCTTCTTCTCTAGCATGCTGTTCAAAGTGAGAAAGTTTGAAGCAAACCTAGTCACTCCTGCCCTCACTACCTCTTTCCCCTCCGTGAAGTATCTCAAGCAGTCCAATGTTCTTGTGTGGCCATAGACAAATATAGTAAATGCCTTTGCTTGGTCAATCACTTTCTTGAACCGAGGCAAGTTGCCAATTCCTTGGAGCATCAAGTTGATTGTGTGAGCTGCACAAGATGTCCAAAATATCTGTGGTCTCTTCTCAAGCAATAGCTTCTTTGCTCCCATGTTGTTGGAGGCATTGTCGGTCACTACTTGCACCACGTTTTCTGGACCCAAGTCTTCAATTGCTTTGTCCACTAGTTCAAAGATGACTTCACTTGTGTGTGACACATCTGACATCTCTTTTGAGCTGATGAATTCAGTTCCTTCAGCACAATTAGTGCACAGATTCATTATACTTCTCCTCTTCCTATCTGACCAAGCATCGGTCATAACAGAGCACCCATTTTTCAACTTCTCAGCTTGACGTTCCTGCATCAAACTCTTGGTTCTTGCATATTCTTGTTCCAGCAATTTCTCTCGCAGTAAATCATCACTTGGAGGCTGAAATCCAGGTCCAAACTGTCCAATTGCTTCACACATTTGCTTGAAGTCATCATTGTCACATGCATTGAAAGGTATTGCTGCAAATGTATAAAAAAAGAAGCCAAATTTGTGTTCAGTACAGGAATAACAACAGCTAATGAATTTTAAAATGCAAATACAGATTAGTATAGTAGTAATTTACCATGATTATAGACCCATCTTGCAATATACTTGTGCACCTCATTTGATCTTTCTTTCCAAAGTTCTTTGTTCAGCTGCTGTTGCTTTAAAGACTCAGTCTTGGTAGCTGTAGGATCAATAGCACGTGTCCATTTGTCAATAGGTCCTAATTTGTGAGGCTGTGAACTACCAACACAAGTGACTTCCTCTGACTCTCCAACCCTAGACACATCCACTTCCGCTCTAAGTTCTAGCTCACGGACAGTCTTCTCCTCCCTCTTCCTTTTTGCATCTTCTAGTGCTTTCTTGCACTTTGCTTTAGCCTCCGAAGCCTGCTGTGTTCTAGCTGGACATTTAGTCACATTCTTTCCTTCATGAGCCAAATGCTGCTTCAGCCTATAAATCCCTCCCCTCATCTCCTTACTACAAAGGTTGCACCTGACCTTGTCCTTATTGTTAGCATCAACAAGAACACCATACTCCCATCCAACATCATCTGAGTTCCTTTTCAGGAGATTCACTGCCTCAGTGCTGGCTCCATCAACTTGTGCATTCTCTGATGTCGACATCCTACAGTTAGGCAATGGGCATGCATTGAAATAACTCAAATAAGTGATTCATTCATCATTCAGAGCAGTTTCAAATTACAAAAACACCACAATTAAGCCTCTGTACACATGAGTGCTCTCAGAACAAGGACATAAACATGACATAAACATGAACATGAGTGCTCTCAAGATCTGACATAAACATGAGTGCTCTCAGATCTGACATAAACATGAGTGTTCTCAAAGCGTAATGCAACCTACTATGGAAAATGCATTCGACCATTGGAGTAATGTAGCAACCATGGGCATGCCCGGTATAGTAATCATCAGTGCCTCTGTGGAACATGGTATGTGTTCAGGTGTTGACACACTTAATATGAAAGCTGAGTCTAAATCAGAAAAGCTAGATAGAGATGACCAAAGCAATAATTATGACATGTTCCCGTCTTCAGAGAGCAAGCAACTGAACACGATGCAGAGTGCAAGGACTGAAGAACTTAGGGATTGTAATACATTCTCAGATACCCACTGTACTGTAAGGGAGTCACTGTCAGATGCCACAGCATCCTACACTGATGACAAGGCCCAGGAAAAGATAATCTCAGCCTAGGAGCAGCACTTGCCACCAACAACATAATACTCTGTCAGCCTAGGAGCAGGGGAGGGGACTGACCTTGGAGCAGGATGAGGCCGTCGGCGGTGAGGACCTTGCAGACTTGGAGGCTGGAGCAGTGCAGCGGGGAGGAGGTTCGAGGAGCAGTGCGGCCGGCGGAGCTTCCCAGGCTTGGAGGAGCAGCGCCTGCAGGTGGAACTTCGCAAGGACGCAAGGTCATTCAGACTTCAGAGTAGCCGAACAGGGGAGGAGCAGGGGAGGGAATAAGAAGAGGAGCAGGGGAGGGGGAAGACGGAGGAGTAGGGGAGGGGACTGACCTTGGGGGTGCGCCGGCCGGGATGACCTTCCTGGAGCGGCGCCTGGCAGTGGGGACGACCGGTGGAGCAGGGGAGCGGGTGACGACCTTCCTGCGGGGGAGCGTTGGAGCAGGGGAGCGGGTGACGACCGGCGGGGATGACCTCGTCGATGCTGTCGTCACCGGCGGATGGAGCAAATGGCGGGCGGGAAACGCCCGTCTCCTCCTTATCCCTCCCACGCGCTCGGCCGCGGCTCCCGTTTTTGGCGCGCGCTCGGCAGCGGGGCCCGCCTCCGCGCGGGATTTCTTCGCGCGCGCGCACGATGCTCGGGCCCGCCTCCGCGCCGCGCCGCTCGCCTCCGCGCCGCCTCCGCGCCGCCTAGCCCCGCCCAGCGCCGCCTATCGCCCAGACGCCGCCGACCCCCCCTAATCGAGGCGACGGGCCTCGCCTACCGATTAAGCGCGCTGAATCGCGCCTAGTCGCGCGCCTAGCGGAACAGGGGTTGTGAGTTCTAAACGCAACAAGACACCACGATTGGATTCCCTTGTTGCTATTTCTTGGTGATGCTCCCTTGTCTGCATTGGGATGGGTTGGAACCATCGATTGGAGCTCCACGAGGAGGTTCCCATTCCAGCAATCCTTCCCCTTTAAGTATCGATCGGGGTGCATTGCAGCTGCAGATTTATAGTTACAGGCAGCCATGGCTCCCCCGGTGTTCCCCGGCGACGCCGACGAGGCGGCCTCCTCCTACCTTCACCTCTCCCGCATTGCTCTTCTCATGGAGGAGCAAGAGGCGGACGACGTCGCAGAGTTGAGCCCGGACCACCCCGCGCTCCTCCACGCCCAGCTGCCGTTCTCCCAGATTCTCTCCGGCGCACCCTTCTCGCCGGACCAAGATCCCGTCTTTCCCGGCCACCGGGGTTCACCCAATGGAGGTGGTCATGTATGTTACACGGATACCGGTACGGTTATCGGATACGTATCGGATACGCGGATACGCACTTTCCAAAAAAACACCAATACGGGGATACGGCTAGGATAATTAATAATTATATATAAATATCATGCTGAAATCAGTAGTTGTGTTGGTACTGGCAATGACACATCTTTAGGCTGTTCACAGCAAAAGAAAGAAGAAGGGGGGCTTCAATTCACAGCAAAACATTGAGAGGGGTGGCAGTTCAGGGAAGAACTTACTTGTTTTGAAGGGAGGGCCTCGCCGGCGACTGATTTTTGCCAGGGAAGGAGCTCGCCGGCGGCCACCAGATCTAGAGGGCGACAAGAGGTCGGGCGTGAGGGAGGAACGAGAGCACGAAGAGTCGAGGACTGCGGCGGCTGCTATTCGGTCACGGAGGGGTAGCTGTAGTCTAAAATCTGGTCTGGGTGGGCTAATTGGGATGACTAATGCTTTGGGCCGTATCCAATCTGGCCCAAACGTGTCGGATACACGTATCCAATACAAAACGTATCTGTATTTTCAGGATACTGCTGGAAACGTATCCGAGACGTATCCGGGGCGTATCCATATCTGAAACGTATCGGATACAGATACGCCAGCCCATAGGAGTATCCCCGTAACAGAGGTGGTCACGACAAGGAGTACGGCACCGACATGTTCACAGCCGCATTCTTCAGAGGCGTGGATGAGGCCACCAAGTTCCTGCCCGCCGACACTGCTGACGAGCCGCTGAGGAGCAAGGAGTCAGCCGGCGATAGGGGCCGCAGGGACAGGCACAGCAGCGGCGGCGGCGAGCAGGAGGCTGAGGCCGGCAGGGCCAGCAAGCTGGCGACGGCCGAGTCGGAGGAAGCCAGCGCCCGCGAGATGTTCGACGAAATGATGCTCAGGGGATTCGATGCCTGTGCCAAGGGGATGGGGGGCCTGACCATTTCCATGGAGAATGTGCCCACAGCGGACAACAAGAAGGCGAGGAAGAGGACCAGAACACGAGGCAAGCGCCGCGCCTCGAAGGTGGTTGACCTGCACACCTTGCTCCTTCATTGTGCCAAGGCAGTCATCGACAACCGCCGCAGCGCAGACGAGTTGCTCAAGCAGATCAAGGACCACGCCTCGCCCACAGGCGATGCCACACAGCGGCTTGCCTACTGCTTTGCACAGGGGCTCGAGGCTCGCCTGGCTGGCACTGGGAGCCAGGTCTACAGGTCACTCACCGCGGACCGCACACCGCTGCTGGAGTTCCTTAAGGCCTACCAGCTCTTCATGTCAACCTGCTGCTTCAGGAAAGTGGCGTTTCACTTCGCAAACAAAGCAATCTTCGATGTTGCAATAGGGAGGAGCAAGTTGCACATCGTGGATTAGGGCCTCCACTCTGGGTTCCAGTGGCCGGAGCTGTTGCGTCTATTGGGGGCTAGGGATGGTGGGCCGCCAGAGGTGAGGATCACCAGCATTGACCTCCCTCAGCCTGGGTTCCGCCCAGCAAACCACATTGCAGAGATGGGCCATCGCCTGAGCAACTGTGCCCATCAGCTCTGTGTGCCACTAAAGTTCGGTGCTGTGGTAGCACAGTGGCACACCATTAGCATCGACGATCTGAATGTGGAACCTGATGAGGTCCTTGTCGTCAATGACCTGTTCAATTTCAGAACCTTGATGGATGAGAGCGTCGTCACAGATCGATCAAGCCCCAGAGATGTTGTCCTCAGCAACATTGCCAAGATGAAGCCTGACGTCTTCGTCCAAGGCATCATCAATGGTTCATATGGCACCTTCTTCTTGTCTCGGTTCCGAGAGGCCCTCTTTTACCACTCCGCAATGTTTGACATGCTTGATGCAACTATGCCACGTGAGAGCCGGCTGCGGTTGGTGCTTGAACGGGATATCTTTGGTTGGGTTGCCTTGAATGCCATTGCCTGTGAGGGGGAGGACCGGCTGGAGCGTGGTGAGACATATAAGCAGTGGCAGATCAGAAACAGACGGGCTGGTCTAAGGCAACTTCCGTTAAATAGAGAGTCCGTTAATATGGTGAGGAACATTGTCAAGAATCAGTACCACAAGGACTTTGTTATCGAGGAGGATCAACAATGGCTACTGCAGGGGTGGAAAGGCCGCATCCTCTTAGCCCACTCAATGTGGGTGGCAGATGGTGCTAGCTCTGGATGGTAGTTTTTCATGATGAAACATAAATGGGATATGAATACCAGATACAGTTATGCTAGTGTTTTTATAGAGGTCTATAAATACGATCCAGTGGACTTGGATTGGTTGCATCTTTCTAGATGACTTAAGGTAGGCAGCAACTGCCTTGACTCTTAATCTGACATTTTTTTTCGCTGTCTGATTCATTCATTCACTGAGTTCAAATATGTAGTGAAAACTAAATGAACAGAAGAATGTGGTGATCTCATCCTCTAGTATTTTTAAATTGAATACATGATGACAATGTATTGGATCTATTGGCTCATGCTAAGGAAATTAGTAACGTAATCACTATGTTTGTTGCTACTGAGTACAGTTGCCTGATAAGTATCTGTTCAAATGACATGCTTTATTAAATCACCTTTCATTGGTCAATCTGGTTCTAGGTACATATTTGTGTAGGATGTCTGTCCGATTTGTCTGCACTTCTCTTCATCAAGGGTAACTAAATGCCATATAAAGTAGCTAATGTGCTTTATTTATCCTTCACTCATGTACTGTGCTTATGGTCTCTATTTTGTCTGTCAGTCCTGAAACTACTGTGATTCTACAATTAAACTTGTATTGATTTAGGAGATGCTTATATTTGCATTGAATCTCTGTTTATTCCTCTATGTTTCAGGGCCTAGGTTCATAGTGTGGAGTATTGTGTCTACATCTACATGCATATAAAAGGAATCAGTCCGAATAAGGTACACTGGTATGGACTGTAGTATATAATGTTTGCAAAATAAACCACACCACATGATCACAATCTTATGTTTGAGAACTGAAGCCACAAATTTTTATCTAATAGCATAGTATGTTTCTTGTGTACTTCAAGTTGCTATATTATATTTTCACATAAAAATTTCTTAGGACATTTACATATCATTCACAACCAACTCCTAAATATCCACCTAAATACTTCATTTTAGTCTGTAAAAAGTCATCTAAATAGTCTTCTTGCCTTTATATTTTAAAAAGGCAAAATAAAAAAGTTGCTAAGCCGGCTGCTCACATTGTGAATTGCAGTATGAATTATGGGTTCCAGTGGGAAGGTGCCCACTCAACATGGGTAGCTGAAGACGTTATTTCTGAATGAAGCTTCAGCTTTTGGATACTGAATGATACAATAGTCTTCATCAACTCTCTTTATACTGTTTGTCCAATTGTTAAACTCAATCAATGCCAGTGCAGCTGCTGCTGAAAAGCATTTAATATTTTAAATGATATATATGCCTTGTATTGAGGACTTCACAAGAGAAACGTAAGTGCTCGACACCACGTATTTTCGATTTCCTTTTTGCATTTCCCAGTGGCCAGTTGGTACTTGGTAGATTAGGTCATTGGTTTGATCAAATCTTGCCACGTAGCTCAAGTGGAAGATGCATTGTTCAGTGAGGCAGTATCTTTTGTACTGTAAATAACATGTTTTGGCTTTGAACTCTGAAGAAGAAATATTATCAGCAACTAAATGCTTCTGTTAGCTGCCTGAGGTGTTGCACATGGAAAAAATTCAGAGATGACTGCGTGCGTTAGCAAATTTTATTAAAATTACCATGTGCATTTGTGGAGTTCAATGTGGTAGACATTTCCCTAAGTCAAATGGTGCTGCAGCCTATAGCTGATTCTTGATCAGCTAGTATGGTTGCACAGGCTATTCAAAACTGGTGTCCAGAAATTTGTTTCTTGAAGCTATGCGTGCTTTATGTGCTTAATTTATATCTCTCATTTAGACAACATATAGAAGCTACCTATTTCTTGCCTGTAAACTCTGCTTCATTCTCTATTCACGTTTATTTTTCATCTCAAATCAATAGTGTTGCTACTTGTTTGCTCATCAGCAGATTTTAATTGTCCATCTATGTAATAGGGAAGAAACATTTTTTTCCTCGAATATGCAGGAGAGCTGCATATCATTGCATTAAGAAGAGGAAAAAGGCCAAAATAGCCAAGTTACACACACCACTACGCACTCAAGACACACGCCACCGCCCCAGCCCCTGGGGGTTCACTGTTTGAAAATTACAGACGTGCCGATAAACAGAACCATTATCACCACGACCCAATAGGCTGTCACTATATAAGACTCCTAGTCAGAGAGCACGACCGCGACCATTGCACTCTAGCCCTTTTGCACCTGCAAGCATCCAAAGTTCAGCTTCATCCTGTGCAAGCAAGAGGGCTCTTTCAACACTGGGAGCGATCCTATCAAACACAACATCATTTCTGGTCCTCCAAATGGTCCATGCCACCAGAACAATGAGGGTATTGAAACCCCGCAACGCGCCAGCACTTATTCTATCACCAGCCTGCTGCCACCACAAGAAGAACTCCGCATCATTTGGATGAGGCGTGACAGCCTGAAGTCCGAAACAGCTCAAAAACAGACGCCAAAACTGCCGGGCAAACACACACACCGAGAAGGTGGTTGATTGTCTCCATGGTTCTTACGGCAGTAAGGCGAGGTGTGGTGAGTCACCACCGCCTAGCCGCCTAGGGCGGCTAAGGAAACGCCTTAGCCCAAAACAAGGAAGCGCCTTGTCGCCTAGGCGACGCCATGAGAACCATGATTGTCTCCTCTTCTTGTTCACAAAGAGGACTATGTTCTGGATGTGACAAACCCCTGCGAGCAAGTCTGTCTGCTGTCCAACAATGGTTATGAGCGACTAGCCACAAGAAAAAATTACATTTATAGGGAAGAAACGTAATAAGGCTAAATATGATCAGCGTAGAACACACCCAACATTGTACGTAAGTTCATTTTGTTTGCAACTAGTCCACGCGATTGCTTGGAAGCTTTGAAGTTTAAGAGCAAAGTAGGGCAAATTTTTCAACTTTTTCTATGTAGTTGATTCGATAATCAGAAGTATCTGCTGTAATTTAAAAAGGATTTCCCTATAACATTTGTAATAAGTTAAAATAAAACATCTCCAACATAAGCAACTACTATTATTTGTTGTGTTATTCATTTAAATCTGATTGACTGCTGCAGGGTTACAGGACTTGAGTGGCAGAAGACACCAGCCCCGAATATTGACATTCCTTTTTGCTGCACTGAAACAGATAACAGTTCATACTGTAACTTTGTTACTTTCCAGTTGCTGCAAAATTTCTTGGCTTCTGTTTCAAAGAAGGAAATTTGAGCATTGCAGGCCCCAATAAAAGTATTATTGACTAGACTTCTTTTGAATCTGCCCATAGATAAATTTTTCTTGATTCATGATTGTCCTGGATTTGCAATATCTTCTCTATGTTTTGGTCTGATCATGTTACAAAATAATAGCATTTATGTGCCCTATTTATCTGTTAACCTGCATGTATTAATTACTCATAATTTGGTCTCTCCGTGAAGCAATAAAGAAACAAGGGACTGAACATATTTATGGCTAGAGTCGAATGACCAGCATCTCTGTATTTCCATGAGTCTAGGTTACATATACAAGATATGGGCCGAATGGGCTATATGGCATACTGGGCCAAGGCCAAAGACTATATGTAAGCCTATATACATATTAACACCCCCCTCAAACTAAAGGTGGTTGTAAGGAATCTAAGTCAGACACATTTAGTTTGAGTACATGAAAATGATGTTGATCCCGAGTCTGAGCTTTGGTGAAGAAATCTGCTAGCTGTAGTTCAGACGGTGTATAGTGAAGATCCACAACAGATTGTTGGCAATGGGACCGTATGAAAGAGGCATCAACACCAATATGCTTAGTGAGCTCTTGCTTGATAGGATTGTTGGCAATCTGAATAGCACTAGTGTTGTCACAGCGAAGAATGGTAGGATCAGCACAAGTAACCCCAAAATCAGCCAGCAGCCAACGTAGCCAAATAATTTCTGCTGTCGTTGTAGCAAGAGCTCTTAATTCAGCTTCAGCACTAGAGCGAGAAACAACAGTTTGTCGCTTGGACTTCCATGAAATTGGCGAGCCACCAAGAAAAATGCAGTAACCAGCAACAGATCGTCGATCAACATGTTCACTGGCCCAAGTAGCATCAGAATAAGCATGAAGTGTAGGTTGACTTGATGTGGCATAGAAGAGTCGGCGGGACATTGTCCCCCTCAGGTATCGCAAAACCCGAATCAAATGAGCATAGTGAACTGTGGTAGGTGCACTCACAAATTGAGTGAGAATATGAACTGCATAGGCAATGTCTGGTCTGGTGGTAGTGAGATAGACAAGACTACCAACAAGATGGCGGTGCCTGGTCGGATCAGCAAGAGGAAGACCATCCGATGGCTTCAAATGAAGGTGAAGTTCCATAGGGGTAGCAGCAGTCCGAGTGTCAGTGAGACCAGAACGAGCAAGGAGATCTTGAATATACTTGGACTGAGAGAGATAATAGCCAGCATCAGTTGATTCAATCTCAATGCCAAGAAAATAGCTGAGAGAGCCCAAGTCAGACATCATGAATTGGTCACAAAGACGGTCTTTAACAAAAGCAATATATTCTGAATCATCTCCAGTGATCAACATATCATCAACATAAAGCAGAATTAAAGTGCGACCACGTGAAGAGGTGTGAACGAACAGAGCTGGATCATGGTCACTAGGAGTGAAACCTGCAGCACTAACAACCGAACTGAACCTCTCAAACCAGGCTCGGGGTGCTTGCTTGAGGCCATAAAGAGCACGCCGAAGATGACAAATATATCCAGGAGGAATCTCAACCCCTAGTGGTGGATGCATATAAACATCCTCTTGCAAATCACCATGAAGAAAGGCATTCTTAACATCCATTTGTGAGATGATCCATGACCGAGCAGCAGCAACAGCAATAAGAGTACGAACTGTAGTCATATGAGCAACAGGAGCAAATGTCTCCTCATAATCACGACCATACGACTGTTGGAAACCCCGAGCAACTAGACGAGCTTTGTACCTCTCAATAGAGCCATCAGCTTTGGTTTTAACCTTGTATACCCACTTGCAGGTGATAGGAACAACATTAGGAGGCAATGGAACAACCTCCCAAGTACCCGTGCGGTGTAAGGCATGAAGTTCAGCAGACATGGCATCTTGCCAAACAGGGAGGTTAACTGCTTCCTGATAAGAAGAAGGCTCACAAACAGCACCAGCAGTGGGAAAACCATATCGATCGGGAACATGAATATTAGAACGATCCCTGAGGTCATAAAGCGGTGTGGGGATAGGAGAAGCATCGTCTAAGGTAGGGCTGGAGGTAGGAGAAGGAACACGAGGACGACGACTATAGTGAAAAGGAAAAGGAGTAATAGATGAAGGTGGGGACCGTGATGGTGGATCAGACAATGGAGGTGGAGATGTTGGATCAAGTGGTGGCTGTAGTACATGTGGAACGGCAGAGGAGTCAGAAGGAAGAGGTGGAACCATGTCGACAGAGGAAGTTGGTGGAGAAGGAGAGATAGGTGGGAGGAAGAGGAAAGAAAGGTGCTCAACAGATTTCGATGATGTAGGAGTGGAAGAGTGAAAATATGGCTTGTTTTCAAGAAAAGAGACATCACGAGAAAAACGAATACGACGAGCTGAGGGATCATAACAACGATAGCCTTTATGGTCAAGACTGTAACCAAGAAAAACACACTCAACGGATTGAGCTGTCAGTAAATCTTATTTAAATATGTTTTGTACCACAAAATGCTGTACTTTTGCTTTGCCTTATTAATAGGTAAAAGAAAATAGTCTTTATTTGTGCAGTAGGTAGCTATCATCTGCAATATCAAAGCAACATGGGAATCATAGCTAGCCATCGCCTTCATTATCCAACAAGAAACATAGGGATCACCAAACACTTGCAACCCTATCAAGGATTTTTCTTTTGACGATATTATGATAAACAAGGTTTTTAAAGCGGTAAGGCAAGGCGAGGCGATGGGCCACTGCTCGGACGCCTAGGCGGTTAAGGCGCGAGGCGAGGCGCCACCTTAATTACTTCCTTGATTAGACTTTAACCTAGCAGATTTAGATAGTCACCTGTAAAAGAAAAGGAAAGGGAGAGAACTAGTGGGCCTAAAGGTGAAAAGAAGCCCATTAAATCAGCCCAACACAGGCAGCCCAAACTCCCCACTACTTATCCTAACCCTAACCTCTACCAGTTCCCATCCCCACCTCTTCCTCCTCCCCGACTCCTCCAGCTGCACCGCCGCCGCCAGCCCGCCTCTGCCTCCTCACCCGCTGCCGCCGCCCTCCTCCACCTCCGCCGCTGCCCACCCCTGCCTCCTCCACCTCCGCGGGCAGACGGCGAGCAGCCGAGCACGGCGCGGCTCGGGCGCTGAGCTCGCTGGTGCCTGGTGCCAGGCGGCCGCATCGGCGTGCGCGGGCGCGACCACGGCCAGGCGGCGGCCGGCGGACCAGCGGGCGGCGGCTGCGACTCGGCGAGCGCCGGGCGGACGGCGGGAGGCGGCTGCGGCTCGGCGAGCGCCGGGCTGACGGCGAGCGCAGCTGCAGAGCGCCGGGCGGATGGCGGCAAGGCGAGGAATGGAAAAGTGACGCGGACGCCCAGGTTTTTTCCCCGCCTGGACGCCTAGGCGTCGCCTAGGCGACGCCTTGAAAACCTTGATGATAAAGCTACCACACCACAAGCATACTTGATCACCATGGCCAGTACTCCAGAGGAATTCTTTGCTAAGGGTCTCATGGACCCATCACCTCCATCCCCAGCTGTCTTCCTAGACTTAACCCTAATGCCTGAAGGTTGTCAAGGCCCATTCTCACCTGATGACACAGTGCTTTCGTATGTATCGGTCATGCTCATGGAGGAAGATACTGACGACAATTTGTTGTACCAGTACTCTGATCACCCTGCACTATTCCAGGTGCAGCAGTCTTTTGCTCAAATCCTCTGTCCCCCTTCCTCTAGAGTGGACCATGACAACACAAACAGGGGTGACATGGATGGAATCAAGGATTTGTTTCAGAATAACAATGGTCACCAAAGCACACTGGACTCGACCTTCTCCAAGGGCGTGGATGCAATGGTTGCATTCTTGAGGGGCGTGGAAGAGGCCAAGACTTTCTTGCCCAATGACAATAGTTTTAGAAGGGACGAATTAGTGAATTGTATGTCTAGGGAAAGCAGCAGCCACTGTGGGGTCAAGAAGAGACACAATAGGGACAAACATCAAGATGAGGTAAGCAGGGCCAGAAAAGCTGTAAAGATGATGGAGGAGGAGGAGATTGGTGCGTATAAGATGTTCGAGGAGATGATGTTTCGCGGCTACGAGATATGCATCACGAGCATGGAGAATTTGCGCATTTCCATGGCCATGGAGTCAGAGAAGAATAACAGAAAGAGCATTAGCATCAAGACAAGGGATGTGGTGGACTTGCGCACACTGTTGGTCATTTGTGCACAGGCGGTGGCTGCAAACAATCACAAGAGTGCACGTGAGCTACTGAAGCAGATCAAGAAACATGCATCAACATCAGGGGATGCCACGCAACGGCTAGCTCAATGTTTCGCCAAGGGGCTGGAGGCACGTCTACTGGGAACCGGTAGCCATCTTTGGCACTCGCTCATTACGGAGCGCCCATCACTCATGGAGTTCCTCCAGGCCTACAAGTTGTACCTGGAAGCTGAAAGCTTCATCAAGGTGGCAGTAACTTAATTATGATCATCATGCATTCCATGATGGGAAAAAGCAAGCTGCACATTGTGGATTACGGTCCATATTTTGGGTTTCATTTGGCAGGCTTGCTCCGCTTGTTAGCAAGTAGGGAAGGTGGCCCGCCAGAGGTGAAGGTCACCGCCATAGGTTACCCCAATCTACGGTCCTGCACAAATGAAGGAACTGAGGATACAGGGATATGGCTCAGTAAGTGTGCCCATGAATTTGGCTTGCCATTCAAGTTCCATGCCATCATGATGAATTCGGAGAAAGTATGCATCGAGGACTTGAAGATAGATGATGATGAGGTGCTTATCGTGAATGACCTTTTTGTTGTAGAGAATAATTGCCTTGTATTACTCCAAACCCTAGAAGGGTGGGATATATAGATCCTATACATGGGCCTCTATACATGGGCTCACATATACACCAACACCCCCCCGCAGTCTGAACTACCGGCGCAGTGTTCAAGACTGGACAACAAGAAAGCCAACACCCCCCGCAGTCTGAACTACCGGCGCAGCGGTGTTCAAGACTGGGCAAGAAGAAAGTACAAATAGAGTACAAAAGGGCAAATACCCCCCGCAGCCACAACTAGCCTAATGCCACTACGTTGAGGCTGGAGCGAAACTCCGAGAAGGTCGAGGAGGGCAGTCCCTTGGTGAAGATGTCAGCAAACTGGGAGGTAGTCGGGACATGGAGTACCCGAACATTGCCGATGGCGACTCTGTCGCACACGAAGTGTAGGTCGATCTCCACATGCTTCGTCCGCTGATGCTGGACAGGGTTGGTGGAGAGATACACAGCGCTGACGTTGTCACAGTAGACGAGCGTGCTCTTGGCGAGCGGGCTGTGGAGCTCCGCCAAGAGCTGTCATAGCCAGGGCGCCTCCGCCACGCCGTTAGCGACAGCCCGGTACTCCGTCTCAGCACTGGAGCGGGAGACAACCGGCTGCCGCTTGGACGACCAGGAGACCAGGTTGCCGCCCAGGAAGATGGCGTAGCCGGAAGTGGAGCGACGAGTGTCCAGGCAGCCAGCCCAGTCAGCGTCGGTGTAGACCACCAGCTCAGCAGAAGATGAGCGGTGAAGCACCAGGCCGAGGTCCACAGTGCCACAGACGTAGCGGAGGAGACGCTTCAGCGCAGCAAGGTGTGACTCCCGGGGATCATGCATATGGAGATAGACCTGCTGAACAGCGTATGTGAGGTCCGGCCTGGTGAAGGTGAGGTACTGCAAAGCGCCAGCCAGACTCCGGTAGGCAGTAGGATCAGCCACCGGATCACCCAGATCAGCAGACAACTTCGCCTGAGTGTCGACAGGAGTGGAGCAGGGCTTGCAATCAGTCATCCCAGCCCGCTCCAGAATATCGAGTGCGTACTGCTGCTGGTGAAGGAGAAGACCAGACGAGCGAGGCTCAACAATGACGCCCAAGAAGTGGTGTTGCTGACCCAGATCTTTCATAGCAAACTCCTGCTGCAGAGAGGTGATGACACTCTGAAGCAACTGCTTACTGGAGGCTGTGAGCACAATGTCATCGACATAGAGCAGCAGATATGCCGTCTCATCCCCACGGCGGTTGATGAAGAGAGACGTGTCAGACTTGGCCTCGGTGAACCCCAAAGTCTGAAAGAACGTGGCGAACCGAGAGTACCAAGCCCGAGGAGCCTGCTTCAGACCATAGAGGGACTTCTTGAGCCGGCAGACCATATCCGGTCGACTCGAGTCCACAAATCCCACCAGCTGAGAGCAGTACACTGTCTCTGACAGAGTGCCGTGAAGAAAGGCATTCTGCACATCTAGCTGGTGCACAGGCCAGGAGCGCGAGAGCGAAAGCGAGAGGACCGTGCGCATAGTAGCAGGCTTCACCACTGGGCCGAAGGTCTCATCATAGTCCACACCAGGCCGCTGAGTGAAACCCCGGAGAACCCAGCGAGCCTTGTAGCGCTCCAGTGTGCCATCAGCCCGACGCTTATGCGTCCAGATCCACTTGCCTGTGACCACATTGCAACCAGGCGGACGCGGCACGAGGTCCCACGTCTGGTTGGCAAGGAGAGCCGCGTACTCCTCTTCCATCGCGCGACGCCAGTGAGGATCTAGCAGGGCGTCGTGGACAGAGGAGGGTACCGGAGAGACCCGCTGCTCGCCCTCGGTGGCGGAGAGAGTCGCGGCCTGAGACGCCATCCGTCGAGTCACCATGGGATGGATATGCCGAGGATCCCGATGGACGACGGGCGGGTGGTACACCTCCAGCTCGACTCGAGAGCGAGTCGGCGGAGGCGGCGGCAGCTCCGGTGTAGATGGCAGCGGCGACGACTCCGATGTAGGCGTCGGAGGAGCCTCCAGAGCCAGAGTCGGCCCCGGTGCCGGCGCCGAATGATGCCGGTACACCTGCACCGGCTGAGCGTACCGCGGCGGCGCCGGAGTCGGCGCCGGACGATGCTGGTACACCTGCACCGGCTGAGCGTATCGCGTAGGTGCAGCTGGAGGCACCGGGGCCGTGCGTGGTGCAGCAGGAGACACCGGGTCCGCACGCGGCATGACCGGAGGTCCGGGGGCTGCGTGTGGCGCGACCGCGGGCACACGGGCCGGGCGTGGCGCAGCAGGGATCACCGACAGTGGTGCCGGTGTGCCGGAAAAAACCTGCAAGGAAAGGAAAGATAGGTAAAGGTGGCTGAACCACCGGGTCAGTCGGAAACAGGGACTCTAGCTCGGGGTCAGGAGAAGGTGTGGAGGAGGTGGAGTAGGGGAAATCCGATTCGTCAAAGACGACGTGTCGGGAAATCAGGACACGGCGAGATGTGAGGTCAAAGTATCGGTACCCCTTGTGGTCAGGGGAGTAACCAAGGAACACACAACGAGTTGAGCGGGGCGCCAGCTTGTGAGGAGCAGTGGCGGTGGTGTTAGGGTAACACGCACACCCGAAGACACGAAGGTGGTTGTAGCGAGGAGGGGTACCGAAAAGAGCGTGGTGTGGAGTGGGAGCAGGAGAAGCAGTGGACGGAAGACGGTTGAGCAAGTAGGTGGCGGTGTGGAGGCTCTCAGCCCAGAAGCGCGGGGGCAGAGAGGCCTGGATCAGAAGGGTGCGCACGACGTCGTTTGTGCGAATCATCCGCTCAGCCTTGCCATTCTGAGGAGAGGTATACGGACAAGACATACGCAGCTGAACACCCCGAGAGAGGAAGAAAGAACGGGAGGTGGAGTTGTCAAACTCCCGCCCGTTGTCACATTGGACGGCCTTAACGGTGAGGCCGAACTGAGTGGACACCCAGGCAAAGAAGTGGAGGAGGGTGGGGAAGGTCTCAGACTTGTCGCGCAAAGGAAACGTCCAAGAGTAGTGCGAGAAGTCATCGACCACCATTAGATAGTACTTATAACCAGAAAGGCTAAGTACAAGGGAGGTCCACAGGTCACAGTGAACAAGATCAAATGCATGCGTCGCATGCGAAGAAGAAGAAGAAAAAAGGAGCCGAACATGACGACCGAGCTGGCACGCATGACAGAGGGGCTCAGTAGGAGCGCTAGTGCCAGGAACATCGGCACTACGACTGAGCTGAGCTAGAACGTCGCGGCCAGGGTGACCAAGACGGCAGTGCCAGGTGGTGGAAGACGGCGTTGCGGCAAAAGCGGCAGACCAGGACGGCCAGGGCGAAGAAGAAGGCGAAAGTGGTGCAGCGGAAGAAGGAAGACGAAGGGTGTAAAGGGGCCCCGTGCTGTCACACCGGAGTAGCGGACGCTGGGAGGCCGAATCCTTTATAGTGAGGCCAGAAGAATCAAACTCGATGGAACAAGAATTGTCAGCTGTAAATTGACGAATGGAAAGAAAGTTATGAACCATCTGAGGAGCAACAAGGACATTGGGAAGACGAAAGGAGCCAGGAGCAGAACCCACGGTGGTGACAGGAAGGCAAGACCCGTCACGAACCATGATGGAAGAAGGACAAGAGGGGTGTGGGGGTCGAACAGAAGAGAGGATACCGGCATCCGGGGTGGTGTGGAAGGAGGCACCCGAATTGGCGATCCACTCGGTGCTGATCGACGGCGTCCGCCCCAAGGTGCTGAAGGACTGCGCCAGCGCGGCCTGGTCCCACCCCCCAGGCCAGGTCGGCTGCTGGATGGGTGGAGCGGGCGGGGTCCAGGACGGCGCGAATAGGGGTGCAGCAGCGGCGAGCATGGCTGCCGGCTGGGGCTGAGGATGAGGCCCCCCTTGACCCTAAAACGGCCACATCGGGATGTGCCCTAGCCATGGGGCGCTGAAGGATGGCCAGGGCGTACCTCCAGGGCCAGGAGCAGCAGTAGGAGCCGGAGTCGGGTCCGGAGTGCCCCAAGCACCACCACCACGTCCCCGCCGCCGCCGACGTCCCCCGGTCTAGCCGGTGAGAGGAGCACCAAGGAGGGGGTCGGGCTGCTCGATCCGGAGTCTAGATCCAGAGGGCGGAGCCTGGTGGGAGGACAAAGCGCCGTGCTCGGTGAAGGGGACGACGGGCGGGACGGCGACCAAGCGACGGGCAGGCGCGTGGGCCCGCTCTTGAGCCGCCGAAGCCTCGGACATGGCGGCGAGGAGGGCCGCGGCGAGAGTGTCGTCAGCCGTAGCAGCTCCGGCGACGATCGGCTGCCCGCGGAAGGCGGCGGTGGCGAATGGCGCGTCTGCGTGGGACATAACGAAAGCAGGCACGGGCGCCGCGGGCGCGGGCACGGGCGCCGCGGGCGCGGGCACGGGCGCCATGGGCGCATGCAGGAGCGCAGGCGCGGGCTTCGCAGGCAGAGGCACCGTGGGCGCAGCCACAGGCGTCCGCGCGGGTGCGGAGGGCGCGACGGCGGCCTGCGCGGCAGCCTGCGCGGCGTGTGCTCGCGCGAGCTTGGCCTGGAGGTCCCGCAGGGCGGCCGCAAGGCGAGCGGCGGATGGCGTGGGCGCCGTGGGTGCGACGACGGGTGGCGCGGGCGCGGCGACGGGCTCTGCGGGCACGGCCACCCGCGGCGCGGGAGCCGTGGGGGCGGCCACGGGCGGCGTGGGCGTGCCCACGGGCGGCTCGGGCACGGCGCCGTGGGCGGCGGCGGCTGGCACGCCGATGGCGGCGGCCCAGGGGGCAACGGCGGCCTAGGGGGCAGTGGCAGCGCTCGCGCCCTGGCAGCTGAGGCCACGGGGGCCACGAGCCGCGGGCCAGGCGCGCGCCAGGCACGCGCCGTCCGCGCCCAGCGCGGTGCTGGCGGGCGTCCGTGGGCCCGGTGCGCGCCAGGCGCCCCCGGCAGCGGCAGCAGAGGCGCCTGCAGGGGCGGCACCTGCGGCGGCGGCGGCGGCAGTCGCACCCCCCGTGCCCAGGTCGAGGGGAGGGGCGGCGGGGGCGACCAGAGGCGGCCGGCTCGCGCCTGCAGAGTAGGGTTGAGGCGGCTGCGGCGCGGGATCCGCGTCCTCAGGGGCCGGCGGCGGCCGCGGGGGCGGCAGATCCGCGCCTGCGGCGGCCATGGGCGGCGCTCCCGGGTCCGGAAGAGGCACGACGGCGGCGAGGGTTGCAGCGGCGGCGGCGGGCGGCCATGGAGCGGAGGGCCAGGCCACCGGCGGCGCAGCGGCACGCGGAACAGAGGTGGGGCCGCCAGCAATAGAGGAGAGGGGAGGGAAGGAGGAGAGGCCGGCCATGGCGCCGGCGGCGGCGGGTAGCACCGGCGGCTAGAGGGAGGGTGGGAGAGGGAAGGGAAGGCTAGATACTATGTTGGAGAGAATAATTGCCTTGTATTACTCCAAACCCTAGAAGGGTGGAATATATAGATCATATACATGAGCCTCTAGATGGGCCTCTATATATGGGCTCACATATACACCAACACTTTTTAATTTCAGTACCTTGATGGATGAGAGTGTATTCTTTGATTACCCAAGCCCTAGGGATATCGTCCTCAATAACATTAGGAATATGAGGCCAAATGTCTTCATTCAGAGCATTGTGAACTACTCATGTGGTTCTTCCTTCTTGTCTCGGTTCCACGGGGCTCTATCCTATTACACAGCACTATTTGACATGTTGGATGCAACAATCCCACGGGAGAACCAACTGCGTGTGCTGCTGGAGCAGGGCTTTCTAGGTCACGCAGCACTGAATTCCATTGCCTGCGAGGGTGTGGACCTGATGGACTGCCCTGAGAAATATAAACAGTGGCAAGTGAGAAACCAACGTGCTGGATTGAGACAGCTGCCACTGAAACCACAAATTGTCAATGAACTGAAGGAGAAAGTCAAGCAGAACCACCATAATCACTACTAATGAATTTTTGATTAGCGAGGACGGTCAATGGCTGCTGCAGGGGTGGGCTGGGCACATCCTCTTTGCCCACTCAACATGGGTAGCAGAAGACGTCCCTTCTAAATGAACCTTTGGTTCTTGCTGCTGAACGGTAACATGGTCTTTAGCAGCACCGTACCGGACAAGCACTTCTCCATGTGTACAATTTATTCAACAGAGCACTCATTAAGGACTTATTCAGCGGCTTCTGAAGAACATTTTATAGTGCACAAATTTTAATCCCACTTACCATGTATTGTGATCAAGTAGCTGAGAAAGATACATTATTCAATGAGGCAGTATTCTCTCGTGCTGTAAATTTGCTATCAATTGCATCCTACAGCGTTCAGAAAAATTATCAGAAGTAGGTTCTTGCACGTTGCATGAGTTATTGCACTTGTAACAAATTGAAAAGTGACTTCTTTTGCAAAAGTCAAGATATAGATGTTAGAAACTCATTGATATATTTACGCCCATAGCTACTCAAAATTGCTTATCCTTGTTTCTATAATTTGTTTATATTCTAACAAGTACACATGACATACTTTCTTATTAATTTTGATAGGATTTATTTATCGATTACTCTATATATTTTCATCGTCATATGTACTTTCCTCTTGGGGCAATTGTGTTCTTGCCCCTGTTTTGAACCCCAATTATGATTTTACCCCCACTTTCTTTCACTTTGCATTTTATATAGAGATCTCAAACATCTCTATATCACAAGTGGAGTGTGATACTTTATATGCAAATTTAGAGGTTCATTTCATACTAATTTTCATAATGGCAGAAATGAGTAATTTAGATGCAAATTTTCTCATATTAGATTTTGATAAACTTTAGTTAACAATTACGTATACGTAGTTTTCTCCGTTGCATCTCATATCTATGTGTTTGACCAGGGGCGAAGGCAGCAGTGGGTCTAGGGGCCCCCCCTAGACCCAAAAACACCATGGAGCCCCCCCTTAGCCCCCCTTCATTTTGGAGAAGAAAAGATGAGGAAGAAGGAGAGGAAGAAGAGAGGAAAGAAGAAATCAGCCCCCCCCTTAAGAATTTCTGGATTCGTCACTGTGTTTGACATATATTTACTGGAAACCTTAGCCTAATCTATTTGTTTTGAAGGACCGAAGCCGGCGACCAGAGGGGGGGGGGGGTGAATGGGAGCCGATCAAAATTTCTTCCGAAATTCAAACTGTCGGCCTATATCCCAAAAATCACCTAAGCTCTCAAGCGTTCTGGCCAAAGTTTGGAATAGCTATGGAAAAGCTAAACCAACACGAAAGGCCTCGAACGAGCGAGCGAAACCACGAAGCAGGGAAGGTCACCTGAAGGAGTTTTGCTTCAGGAGGAAGCGGGCTGTGAGGAGAGAGCAGGAGAGACGGAACACGGACATGTACTCTGCTCGGGTGCATGGTCCTTCTCGGCGTGGTGATAGGCGAGTTGCTAGGGTGCGCCGTGTAGGTGAAGGTCAGGGAGACGGTGGTGGTTACCGTGCTCCAGCGAGTGGTCGCTTTGCCGGCCGTGCTCCTGGTCGTTTTTAGTACGGCTATGGACCACAGGACCGAGGCTTTGGAGGAGGTTTTGAGGATCCACGCTTTCCTCGCGGTGGTGATCGTCAGCCTCGCGGGAGACGGGACAGGGCATACACTTTGCCTGACTTTGCTTACCCTTCTGTAGAGCAAATGGCTCGTCACTGGTTTGCTTCTCACTTTGCTAACCCCAGTGTCGAGACGTTTGCTCCTCCTTTGTCTCGATGGTGATGCAGGTTGGAGGCTTGGAGAACAAGTGCTCCATGGATCTTGGTCTTATGCAGGTTTGATCAAGACTTGATGGTTCTCCAAGGCTGATGGATAGTCCGTGGTGGTTTGTGTATCATATGTATATTTGAGTTTGTTCTTTGAGTTCTTTGTACACTTTCTGCTTGTGACTCGTTGTAGATTCTTTATCTCATACTTGCTCTGTCTGCTAGGTCTGTACTTGTGCTATGATGGACTAGCCACTATGTATGCTAGTTTTTGTGGTTTTCATATTGTCTTGACTCTTGCTAGCTCAGGGTGTATGCTTTGTTCAGTTCCCCTCATGCTTGTGTAGCTTGTGCTCCTTAGGTCTGGTTGCTAGCTCAAGTATCTTCTTCATATAGTCTTGCTGCCTTGGTTCATGTTGTTGAGTGCCTTTAGACTTTTCTAGGAATATCTTTTGTCTTGATATGTTCTAGAGTGTCTTTTGGTATACTTTTGTATGTAGCTTGACTAACACCTAATCGTTTGCTTGAGTTTTGCTCTGGATTTTTGGTGTTTGCTATTTTCTTGTGTCCTAGCTTCTCTTGTGCCAGGTGTCACTTGTTGAGGGGGAGCTCTACCTCAGGTGCCGATGATGATCCAGAGTTACTGCGCCGGCTGCAGGCTCTGGCCCCTTCTGCTTCGACTACCTCAGCTCAGGAGGATTATCCAGTACCACTACTTCCACTTCGATCGTTCACCTCTACAAGAACCTGTTCGAGCAGAAGATGGATCCGCTGAGGACGCAGGGGAGGTGACCTCGAGCTTGCTATGCTCTAGGTCCAGCGGGATCTTCATCGAGGTATGTGAGCGTTCGGCTTGTACGTTTTCCTCTAAGGATGGACTTGTGGTTTTCTGATTGTTACCTTTTCCATGGTACTCAGTTGGATCCATTTGGTCTAGTCCTGTGTGTCTTTGAGTCGTTGTATTTGCTAAATTCTTCAGTTGCTTAATTTTTGGCTTTTCTTTGTCTTTCTCTTAAGTTTTAGCTTGGTTAGTTACATTGTGCATATGCATTGTACATGTTTGCATTTTGCATTGTCTCACTTGCACTAGCATTCTTGAATACATTGCTATGATCTTCTAGTGCCTGCTAGTGTGAGTTGATAAACTTGATCATGTATAGCTTGCTCCTTTGTGTATATGACATCATCTGAGTTAAGCTATTTTGATTTGAAAATCTGAAAACATGATCACCCTATTTTGGCTACTAGCATGTTAGGGCGTGTTGATGTGCTTTGCTATCTTATTCATGCTAGTGTGCCTTTTCGTTCAGCAATTCATACTTGAAATGATCTAAATCTGATAAAATTACTTGAACTATTCTTGAAATGGATTGAAAAGATCCAGGTGGGATTGCTTGTCGCACTGATCGAGCTTTCGGGACAGCTCACTTTGCACTTGTGAGAACCCGGGCAAGGCTGTGCATGACTGAAACGAGTGCTTTAAGATTCTGATTGTCTTTTGGCATAGACTTGGCCTCGTTGCTAAGTTAAGCATGACAAACTTTCAACACCTGGCATTAAGAATTGATTTCTATAAATTTGATTGAAAAATGAATGTTGGCAACTTGTTTTGGCTGGTTTGGCTCACCTGTATGAGTTTGAGTAGCACTGTTTTCCATTCCCTACTTGTTCGTGCTAGATCATGGGTGATGCTTTTATTTCTCCTAAACTAAACTTGCCTAGCTCTAGACTGATTTGATATACCCTGTTGAGCTAGATGCAGGTCTTGTTTATGGATGCACACATGCTTGAGACTAGATGTTGCTCGTATCTTTGTATCCCTGAATGCTTTCACTTACACCTCCTGCATCGCATTCATTGCACATCATTTATTCAGGGGGAGTCTCAGCTTCAGGGAGAGCTCTAGGTCTTTGTAGCCTTGATGTGTGCATGTGCCAACAAGGGGGAGAATTTTGAGAGAAGTGATCGAACAAGGGGGAGACTTGTTTGATTTTTGAAAAACTTGTTGTGCACAGGGCCTTGAGAGTGAGAGTGCATCATTTTGGGAGAGTTGCACTTGTGAGAGGGAAAAACTTTGCTTGTGGAGTTTCTGCTTTGGTTTTGGCTCCTGGTTTTCCTCGTTTTCCCTCTGCTTCTTGCATGACTGCGTTGAGCGTTACCTCTGTCTTTGAGGAGTCATGTTTTGGCTTTTGATCGATTGCGTCGAGCCGTTGCCCTTGTCTTAGGGGATCGATCTTTGCTTGAGTAA
Source organism: Panicum virgatum (assembly GCF_016808335.1). NCBI lineage: Eukaryota > Viridiplantae > Streptophyta > Magnoliopsida > Poales > Poaceae > Panicum > Panicum virgatum. Next base: position 50,607,299 of record NC_053152.1, read on the forward strand.
GTGACTGTTCTTGCCTTTCGTCACTTGCTTGAGTTCTTCTCTTTTGTGCTTCTTTGTTCTTCTCTGGTTTCACTTCTCTTGGTTCGTTTGTGGTGTGTTGACAATGCACTCATCAAGGGGGAGATTGAGGAATGAGAGTACTCTATCCTGCTTGTGATGAGTGAATTGTCAACTGTGCGGTGAGATCGTGCACTTGGTCTTTGGATTGCATGTACACGGGTGTCGAGTGTCGATGGGGAGCTACCGTAGAGGTGCTGTGGCCGATGGACTGTGCGGTGGACGGCGGTGAAGGGCAGCCGGGACCGGAGCTCGGACCGGGCGGCAGCTGTGGCATCCACTCCTGGATCGAGGGCGCAAGTGGCGACGGAAGGCGGGTTTCTTGGTTTGCGCCACAAAACCAAGGAGGTGGACGGCGGTTGAAGACGCCGAGTCGTGGAGGCACGGGCGTCGGTCTCGGGATTGACGGAGGTGACGGGCGTCGAGATTCACCATTTGAATCTAAGTTTTCGGGGGTTTTCTGGGTGCCACCGGTCAGACCACAAAAACTGATGAAACTTGGGGGATTGCTTCGCCCCTACCCCGTGAACATATCCCCAAAAGATCTCGTCCTAAAGATCAACGAATTGTGAGAATTATGGGGGCAATCAAAAGGGATTGAGGTTTTCTCAAGAACTCAAGAAATCGAATTCGAACACGCCAGTGATTCCAGAGGGTTTAGGACAGGGTTAGAAGCACGGGAATCACAGCAAAGAACTTATGGACTCCTCGCAATCAAGTGCACCAAAAACGAAATCGAAATATCATCAAACAAGGCACAAAACGAGGAGATGGATTGATTCAAACCACCTAGAGGGCACGAGGAGGTTAGGGCCTCCTTTCCCAATCAAATCCACAAGAGTTCTCACACAAACAACATTCAAATCGACCCTAAAGAGTTGAACTGAGGAAGAGGAACACAGGGGCGGCGGCCTGGGGAAACAGAGAATTCACGGACACAATACAAAAGCCGCACTTGACCTAACACAAGTGAAGGGGTATTTATACCCGCGGGACCGGTCAGACCGGTATGCTGGACCGGTCAGACCGGTTGGTTAGACCGGTCAGACCGGTGCCAGGGACCGGTCAGACCGGTTGGCCTGCAGCACCCCCTGTACACGATCTCATCCGACGGCCGAGGTTCTTTCTTCGAAACGAAGTCTTCTCCGCGATGCCGCTGTCTTGATGAAGATCCAGTCCGCGGTTTTGGAGGGTCCGTGAAACCCGGGTAGGTGGCCGGTTTTGAGAAAACCGCCAAAACCTCACGCGCGGGAAGATTCCCGCCTCCGAGCCGTAGCCCTAGACGCCGTTCCCGCCTCGGCCTTCTGACGGCCCTAGACGCCGTCCGACGCCCGTCACCTCCTCGCCCGCAGCGAGGCCCTAGACGCCGTCGACACCCGTCGCCTCCGTCAGTCCCGAGACCGACGCCCGTCACCTCCACGACTTGGCGTCTTCAACCGCCGTCCGCCTCCTTGGTTTTGTGGCGCAAACCAAGAAACCCGCCTTCCATCGCCGCTTGCGCCCTCGATCCAGGAGTGGACGCCACAGCTGCCGCCCGGTCCGAGCTCCGGTCCCGGCTGCCCTTCACCGCCGTCCACCGCACGGTCCATCGGCCACAGCACCTCCACGGCAGCTCTCCGTCGACACTCGACGCCCGTGTACCTGCAATCCAAAGACCAAGCGCACGATCACACCGCACGGTTGACAATTCACTCATCACAAGCAGGATAGAGTACTCTCGTTCCTCATGTTTGATATGAAAACTAAGATGGTCATCAATTAGTGCATACCTATACTTTGAGTCAGTTTTTTTTTCTATACTAACAATGATAGAAGTGTGTACTTTAGAAGCATATATAGAAATATTTTGGGGTCTTTTTTATTCACTGATGTTGGTAATATAGATGTAAATTTAGTGGTTTACTTTAGGTTGTTCTTAATAATATTGGTTGTGGGTAATTTGGATACAAATATAGGTTGTTGTTACTGTATATTATTTTTTTTTATAGCGGCATAGGTGATTTATTTTCAATAATGCACATGATGATGGGTAATTTAGATGCAAACATAGGGGCTTACTTGAGGCAGAGGTGGGTAGTTTTTTCAAAAACAAAGTATATCTTATCCCTATTATTATTATTGAAGATTAGAGTCTATCCAACTAGTTGGTCGATGTTTCTTATTTTTATACTTCCATAATGGCTGCGGCAGATAGTTTTTTTATAAAACAAAATAGATCTTATGACTATTATTATTATTATTATTATTAATGATGATGATGATTAGAGTATATATGTCAACTTAATAGCTGGGTGTTTCTGATTTTATGAGAGTTTTTTGTTAGATTTATTGGATAGGATCTAGTTCTTCCTTTTATTCCTGCACACACCATTGCATGCGCCTGGTGGGTTGCCACGCACCTGGCCTGACTAGGCGACTCCCCCTAATTCTGTTGCTATAAATCAGGTGGTTGAGATCTCCTTGGTTAGGCCTATATATTGTACCTGAGTTCCTCAGATGAATGCAATCAATCTTGCGTGATTCACATATTCTATCATGGTATCAAGAGACCGTCACAATCCGTGACCTCTCGCTTCCGCATCTCTGGCTGCCGCCGCAGCCGGCATCTCAGCCACCGCCATGGCGCCTCAATCCTCCTCTGCTGCCGACGCCGACGCGAAACGCCAGGCCGAGGAGGAGAAGGCCCGCCAGGCACTCCTTGATGCCGCCGAAGCAGCCGCCAAAGCCGCCTCCGATGCCCAGACCCGCGTTCGCGCCACGCTCGACGCCCTTGAGCGAGAGCGCAACACCATGGCGGACCTGGCTCGTGAGGCCGCCCACACCCGCGCCAAGGCCAATCCCCAGAAGGACGACGACGCCAACCACGACGACACCCTCGACGACGCCGACGCCTACGAGGCTGCCGTCGTCGCCAACCTCCATGCTCAGGCCGCCGGCGTATAGGGCATCCGGACGCTCGTCCCCATCGTCCTGGACTCGCTGTCGCCCCACTACGACCGGGGACGCGATCTTCTTCTTCTCGTCCGCGAGCGCTACACCTTGAAGTCACATGTCCTCTCCGATGTCGCCCTCGCCGACATTCCGGCATGGCGCCCTATGGATGCCGTGGTTCTCTCCAAGATCTTCGGCGCCGTCACCACCGAGCTCATGGAGTCCATCCGCACCCATGGCAGCACAGCTCGCCATGCTTGGCTCGGCATCGAGGCCCAATTCCTCGGCAACCGGGAGTTTCGGGTGCTTCATCTCGACGGCCGCTTGCGCATCGTCACCCGGGGCACCCTCTCCATCGTCGACTACTGCTCCAAGATGAAATCCATGGCGGAACGAGCGGTACGCCCACATGCGGGTTCACTTCCGGCGCTCCCACCCGTTTCCCAGCTTCAATGATGTCCGCAACGACCTCCTGCTGGAGGAGCTCTCCATCGACTCCACACCACCGGCGCCGACCGCCCTGCTCGCCTCCGCGCCCAAGCCCTCCACCGACTCAGCCTCCTCGGGGGCTCCTCCTTGACCACAGCGCCCCCCGATGGCGCGCCCCGCCCAGCGACAACATCCGCCCCTTTCGACTCCAACTCCGGCGGTGGATCGAATCGCCGGCGGCGGCACAAGGGCCAGCAGTAGCAGCAGGCGGCGCCCTGGCCGTCCATCTACAACCCCTGGACGGGCCAAATCACCATGTGGCCCGGCCAGGGTGGCCACCAGTAGCAGCGCCCTCCCGTGCCTTCGGCCCAGTACCAGCAGCGCGGCCCAGGTCCAGCGCTTGCCCAGCAGCAGGCCATGCTCGCTGGAGCCCTCAGCACCCCATTCCTGCTCCCGGCCCAGCTGCCGCCTGGGCTCCCCTCGCCGGCCCAGCAACTGCAGCTGCCCCTGCACCCACCGGCCCAACAGCAGCAGCAACCCACGATGCCAGTTCCTCCCTTCTGGAGTCCCTGGTCCAGGTCTTGGGATTAGCAGTCACTTGCTAACAATTTTAGCACGATGATGCTGAATCCCCCCATTGGGACCAACTGGGTCGTCGACTCCGGCGCCTCTACACATATGACTCCGGACACCGGTAACATCTCACTATTCTGTCCTCCCTGTTCGCCATATCCTTCCTCCATTATTGTTGGCAATGGATCTACTCTTCCTGTCATAGCATGTGGTCATACAGTCTTACCTGGTCCTCTTTATCTTAATAATGTCCTTGTTGCTCCTGACATCATTAAGAATCTCCTTTCCGTTCGCCAGTTTACGACTGACAACCACTGCTCCATTGAGTTTGACCCTTTTGGCCTCTCTGTGAAGGATCTTCGTGTGACACCCTAGGTGTCTGCACTGTAGTTGTGTATCTATTTTATGCATCATGTGCTTGATTGCTTGAAAAAGGATATTTTCGTAAATATAAAAGGTTATATGTGTAATTATGATTTTATGCAAGGTCCTTTCTATAGTTATATTTGAATAGGTTGTGGAATTATAGCTTTTGTGGAGGGTGTTTTTGCAAAATGTAGTGTAATCATTGCATGGCAGGAAGATTTTCAATTCAGCCTAAGTTTAAAGTGAATTTGCATTGAAAAAGACAAAATTCCCTAGAATTCAAAATCTCTCCTATGTTTTCAAAAATAGCTCTTGAATCTTTAATCAAATAAATTTTTGGACAACATCAAAGTTGTAGATCTTGAAAAGTTGAACAACTTTCATGTTGGGCACTTTTTCATTTGAGCCCCATTTTAAAAGTTATCGCTAGTTTACATTTGGGTCCCTGGAATTTTTGGAAATTGCGTTTGGGTCCCTTTTCTCCTTCCTCCAGCTTGCTTGCCTGCTTCCCCTGCCGTCGCCGCTGTGCAGTGCCGCCGCCCGCCGTGGAGGGCCAGCCGGCCACCTCCTGCTTCGCGCTGGCACCCACACGTCGCTCCGGACCTCCTCCACTGCTTCTTGCCTCGCGCTGGTGCCCTCTCCCCTCGCCACGTCGCCCAGAACCGCCCGCGCGGCCGCCACCTCGACGCCGCCGTGGACAGCACGGGTTAGAGGCCGCCGCTCTCTCCTTTCACGCGCATTAAAACCAGGAGGACCCCCTCCTTCTTTTCCCTTCGCTCATTGGCCAATTCCCCACTCCGACGCCCCAGAACACCGCCGCCGCTCCGCAGAACGCCGGCGAGCTCACCCTTGCTGTCGACCCGCCTCACCGCAGCTCCTCCGCCCGCGCTGACCCCCTAGCGAGCTCTGCCGTGTCCTAGCGCAGCTCCCCGACTACTTCTCGTAACCATCCCGCCGCCGTAGCCGAGCTCCGCCAGCCGCCGCTCGCCATCGACGCCCTTGCTCCGGTCCTCCTCTCGAGCTCCCAAGCCACCCAGAGCTTCGCCTCGACTTCCTCTCGGTTTTCCCCAACCTACCCCTCGCCGCCGGTGAGCCTAGACGCCAGATTTGGCGGTCAAACACTCGCTCCCCTGCTCTGACCTCAGCAAGGACCTCCCTGATAGAATTCAAGAAACGCCAGGGGGTTATTTGAATAGCTTGTGACTCATATGAATAGTAGCAGCAAGGGCTTATTTGTTATTTCTAGATGTAAACTTTGAAATTTAATAGAAATTCGTAGAAAATTAGTAAAATAGCAAATCCAGTTGTTCTGGAATCCTTGTGTAAAGATCTATGCATTAGAATCAAAATATGATGGATGTTTGTTGAAAGTTTTTGCTGTACAAATTGATTTGTGTCACTAGGTAAATAAAGACTAGTTGTTTTATCTTTTTCTTAACTGATGATTGAAGCCATGCCTTGCAGTGAAATTTTTATGGTGGTTTGTTCATGTGACACTAGTGTTTCTATAAAAACTTCGTGGTCAGATCTCATGTGTAGCTATTTATTTGATTTAATCTTTGTTTAGTAGACTTTAATTATGATAAATAGTTTATGTTGATGTTAAATCATCAAAAATATTTATGAGCGTTCTTTTTGAATGGTTTAGATTGTACATAAAGTTTGATCCCCTGTTCATGACTAGAACAGGAGCTAAAAATGAATCTTCTTAAGTTGATGTCTGTTTTGTTTATTTTCTCAGAATGAATTCTTTGCAGATAAAATCATGAAAAATTCAAAGTAGCTAATTCATCCCTGTGTCGACCTACTGTTAAAGTTTTAGCTTCTGTTTTGCTATAGTTTAACCTGTATAATTCAATCTTTTTCTAGGTGTTGTCCGAATGACTGAATTGTTCTGATTAAATTGCTACATGTTTTGCAATGAAATTTTCAGGATATCTTACTCTGCTCATATTATGTTTAGTGTAATTTTTGTTAAATTTATTACTGTTTTTTCTCTGAGTTGTTGATTTATTAACAAACCATGATTTAATTGCTATAGGAAGCTACTCCCACTTGTTTAGGAAGTTAGTATAGCTTTCTTGTGCTGTTGATCATGATGCCTTGTGTAGTTAGAAGTGTTAGTTAACTACTCTATAAACGATTGCCCATGTGTGTATTAATTTTGTTTGCTTAGCTTCACTACATCGTGAGTGTGTTGATAATACTGTTCTTGCATTACATATAGATACGACTGCCTTATCGGACGGGACGTACGAGCTGATCCCGGATTTCGAAGGAGGTGATCTCGAAGCTCAAGTGAACACTGTTGTACTAACTGAAGCCCCGGACCAAAGTTCGGAAGAGCCCAGGGTTGAAATAGTTAGTGACTACCGAGAAGGCAAGCCCCGAACATAACCTATATTTCAAATTATTATCATTTACTGTTATTACTTACTAATGCATTTACAGTTCTTAGGATTTGAATTGAAACCCTAGATGCATGATCCTAGGAACCTATGTACTGAACACTAGACTTGAGTTCGACTACTTGCTAAGCTTATAGGACCGGTAAAAGTCGAGTGATTGCCTGTCACTCGCGAGCTCTATAAGAATTGCTTGTTTACCTTTCTGTTATCAATATAAGGACAACAGACAGGGTTGTGTTCAATATCATGACCTTGTGTGAGACCCGTCTATGTTGATGAACTTGCTAAGGTCGCGGTGTGTGGTAGCGGTGGTTAAGTTTTTGAACGTACTAGCCACATGCCGTAAATATGGTACACGGCAAGCCTAGTAGCCGATTGGACCGGGGAGTGGATATACCTTTCACTCTCTCTTAGGGATAGATTTTATTTTTATGTTGCGCAACACTACGACTTCGAGGGACAAGGTTGGACCTTGGAGCCCTGTAGTCGGGGACAGTGACCCTATCCACAAGCCGGAAAGAAAGGTAAACGGTTGTTTGGGAACGACCCGATGGTGTTCCAAACGTGTGTGTTAGGTCTGCCTGGCCAGGTTAACAAATTCGAATCGAATCGTCTGCTTCTCACAGTTTGGGACTGCTTGATCCCTTTGCCACACAGAGTAATAAGAGCAACATTATTATGATCAATCTTGATGTTTGCTTAGAGTTTTACCATGATTGGATAGTAGTTGCTTACATAGAATGGTTAATCAACTAGAATCTTGGAAGCTAAAACTTGAAAGTAAGAACCTACTCTTTATTGCTTTTCAGCAAAAGGAAAACCAGAGCCTCTCAGAACCTTGCATAGTCTAGCTAAAGTGGGCTACGTATACTCGTTGACGGTTAAGTCTTGCTGAGTATTAGAATACTCAGCCTTGCTGTTGAAACCCTTTTCAGGTATGAGTTTTGAGGATCAGATCGCTAGCTTGACCTATCCCTGCTCTTTGCCTCCTGGCTGGTCCGTAGAGTGGGATACGTCTTCGGCCGGCAATGACTATGATGAGTGATACCATGCTTGGGCTAGCCTGGTATACTTTTGCGACGTGTTGTAGCCGTCGTGTTTTATCTTCTGCTGTTTTTAACTCTGAAGTTTTACACTTAAGGTTGGTATAACTGTTTTACTAAAGTTGGTTTTGTAATAATAGTTTGAACTGGTTTGTAATCTCTACTTTGCCTGTGTTGTAAAATTGTGGTTGTAATATCTCTGGACTCACCTTCGTGCGGGGTATGCTTGTTCGATCCGAGAACCGGTGGTTGTATCGGGACGTTACCCGACAGACCAAGAATTGTTCCGTTTGAAGTGCGTTGGAGCCGGTGTTGCCTTTATGGTGATGGCCTGCGCACTTGAGCCAGGATAATTCAGGTGGTTCTGCCACAGCTGGTATCCGAGCTACAAGTGTACACCAAAGGTGTTGGAATCCTAAAAATCGCTTTCCGTATAAAATTGGAACAACATGGTATTTCGGAAAACTACGTTGGATTCATTAACGGTTGTGCATAGAACGTAAAGTCCTAGGGAATTTACGGGAATTACTAGGTGGCTATTTATGTATGGTTTATGTTATCTGACTTCCAGCACTTTACATTTTGTCAAACTATACTCACAAGCAACCCTTAATTTTTGTAACGACGCACCTACGTTAAGGTAAGAAGGTAAGGATCCTCAGTCAGCTGAGGGAGACTGACCTTCCCGTCGGTGATGCGAGCCGAACGCTGCCCTCAAGCAGTGGCTTACATGAGGTGCTCCCAATATACCAACTATTAATTGACTATATTGGAAGTAAAGTGTACTCAGTCAGCTGAGGGAGTCTGACCTTCCCGTTGGCGATGCAAACCGAACGCTGCGCTCAAGCCGTGACCTACTTGAGCTGCTGCCAATATACTGACCTCGGTCGACTATATTGGGAGTAAAGGAACTTGTGAATACGCCACTGAGTAGCGTATGTTAACGTTGGTCATACGGCGGAAATTGTATGGCTGCCACTTCTATAGTGAGCGGTAATGTATGGGGACGCTTTCATGAGTGCTGGCATGAAAGGTTCAATGGATATATATATGTTCTGTCAATCTTCTGCAGGTATACTAACCGCGATTCGATAAGTTAAGAACGGTTAGAATGTATCGACTAGCTATATAGAGAGAGCCGTATCTATGTTATGCCACCATGCTAACCACGTAAGCCCAACGATAGTTGGCAATTGTTTATCTTGTGAGGACGGTCAGGACGTGCATGCATATTTGGTTAATGATTGAATTGGTTCCTAGTATTTGAAGTTGTTACATAAGCTTTTTAAGGAATTTCTAGTATGAATCTTCATAGATAAGTGTTAGTGTGCTTAAACCATAAGTGAGTTAAATTTTGATTTTAGAAGCATGCTTGTTAAAATGCTTAGACTTTCTTGGATGAAAAAGATGGGTTTGAGTTGTGTCTTCATCCTAAGCCCCATCTTGTTGTTATAAGGATCTTTTCATTCCTTAGAATCTCAAATGATGAACCAGTACCAATTGTGGTTTATTATTTTCTGAGTTTGGAACCATATCATCTTTTGAATTAGAATCACATTTGCTTTGCCGCAGTCTTCTTAAAGCTTTATTTGAGAAGTTTTGAGATAATCACATAACTCACATTTGAATCTTTTTGATTCAGATGGCGGCTTGTCCCCATATCTTTTGGGATGAGGAGGGAAATGCTCATACCGACTGTCTGTACTGGGAGGGTTTTCCGAGGATTCTGTGGGATACACTTCGTACCTTCCACTACCCAGATCCACCCCAGTACACGGGATGCCAGTTTTCTGAGGATGGAGTTCAGAAGAACAGAGTTACAATGACCATTCCTCAGCACCCCACCTTGGAGTGGCCACCTATCGAGATTGAGGTGATTGGGTACCGTCTTGTGGATGCTTTTGAGACAGCAGCTCTCAACGCTATCACCACTTTTTGTGAGCACCATCCCGAGGAGGTAGCTGCATATCCTATTGGTTTGTTTCCAGCAGTCAGTGCTGGCAATGCAGAGTGGCTTTTCAGGATCACACACTTCGAGCACTTAGTTGGAGATGTAGCGGATGAGACTATTCAGGCTGTGACCAGATATATGAATTCTCAGTCCCACTACCAGATACTTCAGCAGTGACACATGGACCAGGTGATAGACTTGGCCTAGAGTTTTCAGCGAGGTCTTCATTTGAGAGATACCCAGATTCAGGGACTTCAGGATGCCGTTGCTGGGAGGGATCATGCCATTGCATAGTTTGAGGATCAGGCTTTGGAGCATGGTGCTGAGATAGTGCATCGTGATACAGTGATTGGTTTTCTTCAGGGGCAGGTGCATGAGCTTCAAGCAGATTGGGCTGATGCTTTGGCCCATATTGGTATGCTTCAGGAGCAACTAGATGTTCCAGCCGAGCCTACAGTAGCAGAAGAGGACCTAGAGGAGGTTGAGGGAGTTTCTGATTTGGATTCGGAGCACGCACTTGCTGAGCCTAACCCTCAGCCGGACGACTCTTCTTCCGGCAGTGCCTCTTCTGTGGGCAACCTCGACGACTTCTAGGCACCTTAGACTTGTCCTAGATAGTTTGTGTTTTCTCTTGTTGTAGCATATGTACATAGGGAAGACAATGTTGTAAAATAGCCATAGGGAGGAATACCACTTGTTGTATTATATGTGGTAAGGGTGTGTGATGCTAGGTTGTAAGAAAAAGGCTACTTTGGATGTAATATAAGTAGCGACTACCAGTTTGGAAATCATGATCTTCCTACTTGCCAAATCTCTTCATTTGTCCATTTCTAGGCCGTTTGATGAATACTAAAGATGTTGCAAGTTTTGTGGCATGTGTGCTCATCAAATTTTAGCCTATTGAGTCTGTGAGACTATATTTTTAGTCCAATCACTTCTATGATCTCTGTTGATTAGCAGCGTAGCATAGAACGATGAAGAGTGAATTGCTAGATTATCTTCTTTACCCTTTTGCTCTCAGTAGTGAGTATCAATATGATGGAGCATGAAGCCATCTAACAGCTGACCAGTTCTGAGTTTTGTGGGTTGCACAAATATGTGTTGTGCATATTGTGTTACACCGTATCTAGCTAAATTCTGCTGATTTTATTTTGATATCCAATGTATGATCATTGCACGTACCATTGATTTTGGGAGCAAGAAATATGTATCTAATGGATGTCTTCCATAATTACAGATGGTTGGTCATACTCGTGGAACGCATGATGGCTTCGGTCGTGAAGCTGGCAGTGGATCTCAGCAGCCACCGCCACCCCCGTCAAAACTGGCCGAGTTAATGGCCATGCAAACAGAATTGCTTCGCCAGCTGGTCCAAGGGCAACAAAATCAGCCACGCCAACAACATGGAGGACGGGAGGCCCAACCAGCTGGTTACCAGGAATTCTTTGGTAACCAACCTCCATTTTTCAGCAAGGCTGATGACCCACTGGACGCCGATGCTTAGCTCCGTACTATCAATTCCAAGTTTGCTCTGCTAGCGGTACCTTGTGCTGACGCAAACAAGGCCCACTTTGCCGCCCAACAGCTTCGTGGTCCTGCACGTATATGGTGGGATCATTATTGTGCGATGCAGCCTGCTGAACATGTCATCTCTTGGGAGGAATTCCGAAATGTCTTCAGATCACATCATATTCCTGAGGGACTGATTGAAAGAAAGTTGAATAAGTTCTTGGCTCTGAATCAGGGAACCTGCACTGTTCTACAATATGCACAGGTCTTCAATCACTTGTGCCAGTATGCGGGCCATCATGCAGATACTGATGCAAAGAAACGTGACCGTTTTCGTTGTGGCCTTAATACCAAGCTCAAGGAACGTCTGAACTTGGTTCAGCCCAATACTTATAATGAGCTGGTTAATATGACCATTACTCAAGAGGACTGTATCACTGCACATCGTGCTGAGAAGAAGCGAAAGGCACCAACGGGACCCTCGAGTGCTCAGCCACCGAGATATCGCCTGGTGCAGAATACTCCACCAAGACCTCCACAGAGAAATGCCCCAACGGGCAGGCTTGTTTTTAGGCCGCCTCAGCAGCAAGGAGGATTCAGACCTCCAGTGCCTCAGCAGCAGCAACAGCAGCAGTTTGGCCCAAGGCCAAATGCCCCACAGTTCAATTGTGGGAATGGCAACAATCGGTGCTATAACTGCGGTAGTACTGATCATTTAGCCAGAAATTGTCCGCGACCCAAGAGGTCTGATCCAGGGCAGAACTCCAACCAGAACAACAACAAAGGCAAGGGCAAAAGGCAAATAGTGAAAGTTCGGCAAGGGCGAATTGACTTTACTACTCTTGCAGAGCTTCCCGAAGGAGCACCAGTAATGACGGGTACTTTCTCTATTCACAATAAACCCGCAGTCATATTATTTGATTCTGGTGCAACTCATAGTTTTATAAGTGCCAAATTTGGAGCAAGAATAGGATTGGACTTTTGTCATACTAAGGGATCTTTTATGATAGCAACCCCTGGTGGGAAGATAGCTTCCAATCAAATCACTAGACATGTGCCAATTAAGCTGGGTAGCAATTTGATCAAGACAGATTTGATCTTGTTGAATTTAGAAGGCATGGATGTTATTTTGGGCATGGATTGGATGACTAAACATAAAGTACTGTTAGATATCTCTTCCCGAGCTATCGAGATAGATTCACCTTATCAAGGAGCCACCATACTCTATCTACCACAACGAGAGTGCTTCAACTCTTGTGCCTATGCTACAAAAGAAGTTAAGATTGAAGATATTCCTATTGTGAGCGAGTATGTGGACGTATTTCCATATGATTTACCTAGAATGCCCCCTGATAGAGATATCGAGTACGTTATTGAACTTCAACCCGGTACCGCCCCTATTTCTAAGAGGTCGTACCGAATGCCTCCAAATGAGTTAGCAGAATTGAAAATCCAACTTCAAGACCTTCTTGACAAGGGCTTTATACGTCCAAGTTCTTCACCCTGGGGATGTCCATCCCTGTTTGTGAAGAAGAAAGACAATAGTTTGAGGCTATGTGTTGATTATCGAGCACTCAATGCGGTTACTATTAAAAATAAGTATCCTCTTCCCCGCATTGATATCCTGTTTGACCAGTTAGCTGGAGCCAAGGTATTCTCTAAAATTGACCTTCGTTCTGGCTACCATCAAATAAAGATCAAGCCTCATGATCTTCCAAAGACTGCTTTCTCGACCAGATATGGACTCTATGAGTATCTGGTTATGTCTTTTGGTCTTACCAATGCCCCGGCATATTTTATGTACCTGATGAATTCAGTCTTCATGCCGGAGCTGGATAAATTCGTCGTGGTATTCATTGACGATATTTTGATCTACTCCAAGAATGAAAAATATCATGCTGAGCATTTGCGTATCGTTCTTCAACGATTACGAGATCATCATCTTTATGCCAAATTCTCCAAGTGTGAATTTTGGTTGGACAGTGTGAAATTCTTAGGCCACACTATCTCCAGTGATGGTATATCCGTTGATCCAACTAAAGTACAAGAAGTGATGGATTGGGAATCTCCTACTTCAGTTCATCAAATTCGCAGTTTTCTTGGTTTAGCTGGATACTATCGTCGATTCATTCCTGATTTCTCCAGAATAGCCAAGCCTATGACGGAGTTATTGAAGAAGGGAGTGAAGTTTGTTTGGAATGACAAATGTGAAGAAGCCTTTCAAACTCTCAAAGCACGATTAACTACTGCTCCAGTGTTGGCTACACCGGACAGTACCAAACCTTTTGATGTCTATTGTGATGCTTCTGGTACGGGACTTGGTTGTGTGCTTATGCAAGACAATCGAGTAATTGCTTATGCATCAAGAGCTCTCCGGAATCATGAGAAGAATTATCCAACATATGATCTGGAGTTAGCAGCTGTCATTCACGCTCTTAAGCTTTGGAGACATCATCTTATGGGAACTCATTGTAATATTTACACTGACCATAAGAGCCTCAAATATATCTTCACTCAAGCTGATCTCAACATGAGACAGAGACGCTGGCTAGAGTTGATAAAGGATTACGATCTAGAAGTGCACTATCATCCAGGAAAGGCTAATGTGGTTGCTGATGCACTTAGCCACAAGTCACAATGCCATTGCCTATCTGTGGAGCCATTCAATGAAACTCTATGCCAGGAAATGATGAAATTAAACCTAGAAATGGTACCTCAAGGAAGTTTGAACCATATATCTATTGAGCCTACACTTCATGATAGCATTATCATGGCACAATTACATGATGAAGGTATCAAAATCATCAAGGAAAAGTTGTCCCAAGGTGAAGCAAAGTACAAATGTTTCCGAGTGGATCATAGAAGAGTTTTATGGTTTGAATCTCGACTTGTACCCAAGGATCATCAGCTTAGAAAGCAAATCCTTGATGAATCACATCTATCGAAGTTTTCGATTCATCCTGGTAGTACCAAGATGTACCAAGATCTTAAACAAATTTTCTGGTGGACTAGAATGAAAAGAGAAATCACCAGATATGTTTCTGAGTATGATGTCTGTCAAAGAGTTAAGGCTAGTCACTTGAAAGTAGCTGGTACTCTCCAACCTTTACCCATTCCATCCTGGAAATGGGAGGACATCAGTATGGATTTTATTGTCGGTTTACCCAACACTTCTCAGAAGCATGATTCTGTTTGGGTAATCGTTGATAGACTCACCAAGACCGCTCATTTTATTCCAGTGCATACAACTTATTCTGCCAAGAGGTATGTAGAGATTTATCTCGATCAGATTGTTCATTTGCATGGAGTTCCAAAGACGATCATTTCTGATCATGGGGCTCAATTTATTGCACGTTTCTGGGAGCAATTGAAAGAATCCCTTGGAACAAAATTGATTCGTAGTTCAGCTTATCATCCACAAACAGATGGGCAAACTGAACGAATCAATCAAATCCTTGAAGACATGTTGAGGGCATATGCTATTCAATATGGCAAGAACTGGGACAAATGCCTAGCACTAGCTGAATTCTCTTACAATAACAGTTATCAATCCAGCTTGCAAATGACACCATTTGAAGCGTTATACAGTCGAAGGTGTCGAACTCCTTTGAGTTGGTCACAAGCTGGAGAACGCAAAATCTTTGGGCCAGATTTATTCTCTGAGGCAGAGGAGAAAGTCAAAGTTGTCCAGACTAATCTTAAAGCAGCCCAATCAAGACAGAAAAGTGATGCAGACAAAAGAAGAGATCCTTTATAGTTCAAGGTAGGGGATTTCGTATATTTGCGAGTATCTCCTACTAGAGGTGTTCAACGCTTCGGTATCAAAGGGAAATTAGCACCCCGATACATCGGACCATTTAAAATCATCGAAACTTGTGGACCCGTTGCCTACCGACTTCGTCTTCTTTCTCAGTTGGCCGCCATTCATGATGTATTCCATGTATCACAACTCCGGAAGTGCATCAAGGTACCTACTGAGATCCTTGAACCACAAGATATCGAGATTGAATCCGATCTATCTTATACGGAGTATCCAATCAAGATTCTTGACACTAAGGAAAGAAGTACTAGAAGAGAGAAAGTTAAAATGTACAAGATCCAATGGAATCATCATACTGAGGAAGAAGCTACTTGGGAGACTGAAAATTTTCTCCAAAGAAACTTTCCTGACTTTCTTAGAACAAATTCAGGTATCAAATCTTTCCATTCCTTTTCTTCCAGTAATCTCGGGGCGAGATTCCTTTTAGGGGGGAAGGCTGTGACACCCTAGGTGTCTGCACTGTAGTTGTGTATCTATTTTATGCATCATATGCTTGATTGCTTGAAAAAGAATCTTTTTGTAAATATAAAAGGTTATATGTGTAATTATGATTTTATGCAAGGTCCTTTCTATAGTTATATTTGAATAGGTTGTGGAATTATAGCTTTTGTGGAGGGTGCTTTTGCAAAATGTAGTGTAATCATTGCATGGCAGGAAAATTTTCAATTCAGCTTAAGTTTAAAGTGAATTTGCATTGAAAAAGACAAAATTCCCTGGAATTCAAAATCCCTCCTATGTTTTCAAAAATAGCTCTTGAATCTTTGATCAAATAATTTTTTGCACAACATCAAAGTTGTAGATCTTGAAAAGTTGAACAACTTTCATGTTGGGCACTTTTTCATTTGAGCCCTATTTTAAAAGTTATCGCTGGTTTACATTTGGGTCCCTGGAATTTTTGGAAATTGTGTTTGGGTCCCTTTTCCCCTTCCTCCAGCTTGCTTGCCTGCTTCCCCTGCCGTCGCCGCTGTGCAGTGCCGCAGCCCGCCGTGGAGGGCCAGCCGGCCACCTCCTGCTTCGCGCTGGCGCCCACATGTCGCTCCGGACCTCCTCCAACGCTTCTTGCCTCGCGCTGGTGCCCTCTCCCCTCGCCACGCCGCACAGAACCGTCCGCGCGGCCGCCACCTCGACGCCGCCGTGGACAGCACGGGTTAGAGGCCGCCGCTCTCTCCTTTCGCGTGCATTAAAACCAGGAGGACCCCCTCATTCTTTTTCCTTCGCTCATTTGCCAATTCCCCACTCCGACGCCCTAGAACACCGCCGCCGCTCCGCAGAACGCCGGCGAGCTCACCCTCGCTGTCGACCCGCCTCACCGTAGGTCCTCCGCCCGCGCTGACCCCCTACCGAGCTCTGCCGTGTCCTGGCGCAGCTCCCTGACTACTTCTCGTCACCCAATCCCCACTGGAACCATCCCACCGCCGTAACCGAGCTCCGCCAGCCGCCGCTCGCCATCGACGCCGTTGCTCCGGTCCTCCTCTCGAGCTCCCAAGCAACCCAGAGCTTCGCATCGACTTCCTCTCCGTTTTCCCCCAACCTACCCCTCGCCGCCGGTGAGCCTAGACGCCGGATTTGGCGGTCAAACACTCGCTCCCCTGCTCTGACCTCGGCAAGGCCCTCGCTGCTAGAATTCGAGAAATGCCAAGGGGTTATTTGAATAGCTTGTGACTCATATGAATAGTAGCAGCAATGGCTTATTTGTTATTTCTAGCTGTAAACTTTGAAATTTAATAGAAATTTGTAGAAAATTCGTAAAATAGCAAATCTAGTTGGTCTGGAATCCTTATGTAAAGATCTATGCAGTAGAATCAAAATATGATGGATGTTTGTTGAAAGTTTTTACTGTACAAATTGATTTGTGTCACTAGGTAAATAAAGACTAGTTGTTTTATCTTTTTCTTAACTGATGATTGAAGCCATGTCTTGCAGTGAAATTTTTATGGTGGTTTGTTCAAGTGACACTAGTGTTTCTGTAAAAATTCGTGGTCAGATATCATGTGTAGCTATTTATTTGATTTAATCTTTGTTTAGTAGACTTTAATTATGATAAATAGTTTGTTTTGATGTTAAATCATGAAAATATTTATGAGTGTTCTTTTTGAATGGTTTAGCTTGTACAGGAAGTTTGATCCCCAGTTCATGAATAGAACAGGAGCTAAAAATGAATCTTGTTAAGTTGATGTCTATTTTGTTTATTTTCTCAGAATTAATTCTTTGCAGATAAAATCATGAAAAATTCAAAGTAGCTAAATCATCCCTGTGTCGACCTACTGTTAAAGTATTAGATTCTGTTTTGCTATAGTTTAACCTGTATAATTCAATCTTTTTCTAGGTGTTGTTTGAATGACTGAATTGTTCTGATTAAATTGCTACATGTTTTGGCATGAAATTTTCAGGATAGCTTACTCTACTCATATTATGTTTAGTGTAATTTTTGTTAAATTTATTACTATTTTTTCTCTAAGTTGTTGATTTATTAACAAACCATGATTTAATTGCTATAGGAAGCTACTCCCACTTGTTTAGGAAGTTAGTATAGCTTTCTTGTGCTGTTGATCATGATGCCTTGTGTAGTTAGAAGTGTTAGTTAACTACTCTATAAATGATTGCCCATGTGTGTATTAATTTTGTTTGCTTAGCTTCACCACATCGTGAGTGTGTTGATAATACTGTTCTTGCATTACATATAGATACGACTGCCTTATCGGACGGGACGTACGAGCTGATCCTGGATTTCGAAGGAGGTGATCTCGAAGCTCAAGTGAACACTGCTGTACTAACTGAAGCCCCGGACCAAAGTTCGGAAGAGCCCAGGGCTGAAATAGTTAGTGACTACCGAGAAGGCAAGCCCCGGACATAATCTATATTTCAAATTATTATCATTTACTGTTATTACTTACTTATGCATTTACAGTTCTTAGGATTTGAATTGAAACCCTAGATGCATGATCCTAGGAACCTATGTACTGAACACTAAACTTGAGTTCGACTACTTGCTAAGCTTATAGGACCGGTAAAAGTCGAGTGATTGCCTGTCACTCGCGAGCTCTATAAGAATTGCTTGTTTACCTTTCTGTTATCAATATAAGGACGACGGACGGGGTTGTGTTCGATATCATGACCTTGTGTGAGACCCCATCTATGTTGATGAACTTGCTAAAGTCACGGTGTGTGGTAGCGGTGGTTAAGTTTTTGAACGTACTAGCCACATGCCGTAAATATGGTACACGGCAAGCCTAGTAGCCGATTGGATCGGGGAGTGGATATACCTTTCACTCTCTCTTAGGGATAGGTTTTATTTTTATGTTGTGCAACACTACGACTTCGAGGGACAAGGTAGGACCTTGGAGCCCTGTAGTCGGGGAGAGTGACCCTATCCACAAGCCGGAAAGAAAGGTAAACTGTTGTTTGGGAACGACCCGATGGTGTTCCAAACGTGTGTGTTAGGTCTGCCTGGCCAGGTTAACAAATTCTATTCGAATCATCTGCTTCTCACAGTTTGGGACTGCTTGATCCCTTTGCCACACAGAGTAATAAGAGCAACATTATTATGATCAATCTTGATGTTTGCTTAGAGTTTTACCATGATTGGATAGTAGTTGCTTACATAGAATGGTTAATCAACTAGAATCTTGGAAGCTAAAACTTGAAAGTAAGGACCTACTCTTTGTTGCTTTTCAGCAAAAGGAAAACCAGAGCCTCTCAGAACCTTGCATAGTCTAGCTAAAGTGGGCTACGTATACTCGTTGACGGTTAAGTCTTGTTGAGTATTAGAATACTCAGCCTTGCTGTTGAAACCCTTTTTAGGTATGAGTTTTGAGGATCAGATCGCTAGCTTGACCTATCCCTGCTCTTTGCCTCCTGGCTGGTCCGTAGAGTGGGATACGTCTTCGGCCGGCAATGACCATGACGAGTGATACCATGCTTGGGCTATTTGCCTGTGTTGTAAAATTGTGGTTGTAATATCTCTGGACTCGCCTTCGTGCGGGGTATGCTTGTTCGATCCGAGAACCGGTGGTTGTATCGGGACGTTACCCAACAGACCTAGAATTGTTCCGTTTGAAGTGCATTGGAGCCGGTGTTGCCTTTATGGTGATGGCCTGCGCACTTGAGCCGAGATAATTCAGGTGGTTCTGCCACACTTCGTTCCAGGAACGTGATCATCAGGTGCAATAGCTCGGGGCCCCTCTACACCCTACAGTTAACGGCATCACCCACCTCCCCCTGTGCCTTTGCTGCTGCTCCCACCGATGTCTGGCATCGACGCCTCGGCCATCCCGGTCCCGAGGCCCTCTCCAAGCTCATTAGTTCCACTGCTATTTCATGTAGTAAGCCCAATGCTACTCCCTTGTGTCATGCTTGTCAACTCGGTCGTCACACTCGTTTGCCTTTTTCAAATTCCAATTCGCGTGCTCTCAAGAATTTCGATTTGATTCATTGTGACCTGTGGACATCTCTAGTGTTGAGCATCTCCGGTTATAAATACTATTTAGTCATTCTTGATGATTGTTCTCACTACTTGTCGATGTTTCCTCTTCGTCTCAAGTCTGAGACTTTTTCCACGGTGTCTCACTTTTTCTCGTTTGTGATGACTCAGTTTGGTTGTGCTATCAAGAATGTGCAGTGTGACAACGGCCGCAAGTTCGATAACTCCTCCACGCGCTCCTTTTTCCTCACCAAAGGTGCCCATCTCCGGACGTAGTGTCCCTATACATCCTCGCAGAATGGTAAGGCTGAGCGCATCATTCGTTCCTTGAACAATGTTGTCCGCTCCATGTTATTCCAAGCCTCCCTTCCCACCACCTATTGGGTTGAAGGTCTCCATACCGTCACCTACGTCCTCAACCGTTTCCCCACTAAAACCTTGGCTTTCGGCACTCCCTTCTTCTCCCTGTTTGGGACTCATCCCACCTATACGCATCTCCGCGTATTTGGTTGTGCTTGCTACCCAAACCTTTCTGCCACCGCCACCCATAAACTGTCACCGCGCTTCATGCTTTGTGTCTTTCTGGGTTACTCTTCGAATCACAAAGGTTATAGGTGCCTGGATTTGTCTACGAACAGGATCTTCATCTCTCGACATGTTGTCTTTGATGAAGGTTCCTTTCCCCTTTCCAGTTCGCCCCCATCCCCTAGTGATTTGGCGTTCCTACACTCTGAGCATGAGGTCTCTGTATTCCCTATTGGGCCCTCTGCTAACCGTGCAGGTACACATGCTGGCGATTCCTCTGTTGCTGCGCCTCCGCCGAGCGCACCAGCAGAGCCACCACCTGCGCCACGCGCAGCCCCCTGGACGACGTCTCCTCCTGCGCCACGCGCGGAAACGGCTCTGGTCAACTAGTATCTTGCCAATCCTCCAGCCCTGAATGTTTGCCTCGATGACAAGAGCATCTGTGTGTGGGTAGCTGATGAGGTTGACATCTTCTTCTGAGAAGGTGATCGGAGAATGTGACCACTGGGTTGTCTTGGTTGGACCTTCGGAGACGATGCAATGGACTTGCCTGAAGTAGTCCCTGCGCTGCCTCTTGTTTTCGAAGTCCAGGGTGGAACCTCCGGATATGGGCATGATCATGCCGAAGGATGGTAGTGCCGCGGGTTGGCTATTTGTTGTTTGGTTTTCTTGTTTTGGTGGGTGAGTTGGGGGTGGTGGTAGCTGCTCCTGAGTGGGTTGAGTTTGGGTTGTGGGTTGAATGGTTTGCATTTGAGGGTTTGGCTGTGGCTGCCAACTGTTATTGTAGTTGTAATTAAACATGGGTGGGCGGTATGCTTGTGTAAATGGTGGAGGTGGAACGAACGAAGGTTGCATGTACTGTATTTGTTGAGGTGGTTGGGTCTGTGGCCATGTAGTGTGCCCAACTAGCTTGGCTTTTTTCTCAGCCTCCATTCTGTCAAGGGTCTTCTTCTTCTCCAGGCACTGGTTTGTTCTGCGGTCGGAGTCAGACCCATGGAAGTGACAGAAGAATTTTTTGGGATCATGCGAAGGTCCGCGACATCGGCCCCTTCCTCTGCCGCGACCTCTGCCCCGTGCCTCGGACGAAGGTTGCTTGTCGTTTGAGCGTTGGGGTTCCGACTCTGGTGGTGTCGTGAAGGGATCGAAGGTTATCTGATCCTCATCTTCATGCGAAGTTTCCAGAGGTAAGATGAGCTGGTGAGCTGGCTGATTTTCTTGCTGCCATGTTTGTTGATTGTATTTCTCTGCCTGACGCATGATTCTTCTTTGCTCGACCCTTCTGCGGTGGTCGGCGTCTGACTTCGCATACTTTTCTGCTTCTGAATAAAGCTCCTCTAGAGTCCTCGGAGGTTCTCTTATGAGGTGGGAAGCAAGCTGGCCAGGCAGGAGACCCTCGATGCATTTCTCTATCGCATCTTTCTCTGGGAAGTTTGGGATTTGAGCCTTCTTTTGGATGAACCTCCGGAAGTAGTCATAGAGAGGCTCACGGTCATGCTGGGGGCATTTGAAGTCTTTTACAGTGTTGGCGTTGAGCCTTCTGAAGCCTTGGAAGTCCTGTAGGAGCCTTCCTTTCAGCTGATACCAGTTGTTGATTGATTGCGGGGGCAAGTACGAGTACCAGTTGGCCACAGAACCTTCGCAGGCCATGACGAAGGACTTGGCCATGGTGGAGTCATCACCTCCGGCCGAAGCGATGGTTGCTTCGTAGGCCATGAGGAACTGAGTTGGATCTGTTGTAGCGTTGTACTTGGGGAGTTGTGTTGGCTTGTAGCCAAGCGGCCATGAAGTTCGCTGCAGAGCGACTGAGAGTGGCGAGGTCGGGTCAAATGGGAGGTTGTCCGGCGTTGGCCTTTGGTTCTCATTATGAGCGAAGGCTGTCTGGAGGATGACGCGGTTTTCTTACTGGGAGGAACCTTCGAGCATTTCTTGGTATGCCCTCTGCAAGCTCTCAACTTCTGCCTCCATCTCTGCTAGCCTGCGCCTGGCCTCGGCTAGCTTGTTTGCTTGGTCCAGTGCCCTCTTTTTGGTGGCAAGCTGGGCTTCGATGTTCTTTTTCTTCATTTCAAGGGCTTTGAGCTTGAGTGCTGCTTCTGTGAGTTGATGAGCTTCGGTGTTTTCAGTGTTATCAATCAGGTCTCCATGAGCAGCAGCTTCGTTGGTGATGTTTTCCATTTGTGGGTTGGCTCCTTCGTGCTGCGGGTGAGGGCCGTCGAGGAGGCGGCCAGGCTCAGTGGAGGTGCTTGTGGTGCCGGCGGTGGCTTTCTTCTTCGCTGGGGCCATCGAGGGTTGTCTTACGTGCTGGAACGGTGGGCGCCGCTGTTGGGATCTTTGCTTCTTAGATGCCCAGACAGGGAGCATGAACAGTAAGAAAGGTGGCAATGAAAGTAGGTGTCGAACTCTCCAATAATGATTAGAAAATTCAACCTTTACACTGTGGAGAGAGAGGGCTATTTATACCCATAGCCCTCGGCCAGGTTTTCCTAAATTGCCCCCTCCCAACTCATTTATAGCTCACTCTTAGCCGGTTCCGGGGTAAAATTACAAGGTGAGAGGTTTACAAATCCGACCTTCTCACGTATTCGGGAGGCGTACAAATCCGACCTTCTCACATATTCACGTTTTACTCACACGTCTTCAACCGACGAAGGTTACAACAACCTTCGGGTACCTCCGGGAGTCTGGGCCATGAAGGTTCCATCAACGATCGACCAGCCGTCATCCTCGTTCCAGGTCGCGGGCTCTTTTTCCGAAGGTCTTGATCTTCGAGTTTATGCTTCCGGGTAGCCGTTTGTCACCTTCGTTTCCCGAAGGTGGTCACCGGAGGTCTTGTTCTTAGACCTTTTGCTTCCGAGCGGCCGTTTGTCACCTTTGTCTACCGAAGGTGGTCACCGGAGGTCTTGTTCTTAGACCTTTTGCTTCCAGCGGCTGTTTGTTTCCTTCGTCCACCGAAGGTGGTCACCGAAGGTCTTGGTCTTTAAGCTTGTGCTTCTGAGTGACCCTTCGTCACCTTCGGGTACGCTTACCCTCTTCTTGTTGGAGCCCTGCAAAAGAGTTAGGGAGCATTTCCGAGGGTGGGAGCTTGACCCGGAGGTCCAATCCCCAACAAGCACGCCATGGCCACCCCGCGGGAAACTGGGCTTCCGGCAGCCGGCCGCGCTTCACGCCTCTGTGCCACCGTCTTCGGTGTCGTCCCTCCCCAAGTCGTACCATGCTACACTCGCCGATCCCAATTGGCACCGTGCCATGGAAGAGGAGTTCAGCGCCCTAATGACGAACAACACATGGAGTTTGGTTCCTCGCCCACCTAGAGCAAACATTGTGACTGGTAAATGGATTTTTCGCATCAAATATAATGTTGATGGTTCTCTAGATCGATACAAGGCTCGTTGGGTTCTGTGAGGATTCACACAGCATCCGGGTGTCGACTATGATGAAACTTTCAGCCCAGTTGTCAAGCCTGCCACCGTTCGCACAATGCTCTCATTAGCTGTTGCTCAGGATTGGCCTATCCACCAGCTCGATGTCAAGAACGCTTTCCTTCATGGCACGCTCTCAGAGACGGTCTACTGCAGTCAGCCCACAGGTTTTGTCGGCTCAGCATTTCCATCACATGTCTGCAAGCTCAACAAGTCCTTGTATGGTTTGAAGCAGGCTCCTCGTGCTTGGTACAGCCGCTTCGCCGCTTACTTGATCAAGCTTGGATTTGTGGAGGCCAAGTGTGACACTTCATTGTTCATTTACCGTCGCGGGTCTGACACTGTTTATCTGCTCCTTTATGTTGATGACATCGTGCTGATAGCTTCTAGTGCCACTCTTCTTCGGAGCACCATCACAGCCTTACAGTAGGAGTTTTCTATGAAAGACCTTGGGCTCTTGCATCACTTCCTTGGTATTACAGTTCGTCGGTGTCCTGCTGGTTTGTTCCTCTCTCAGCACCAGTATATCCTGGATCGTGCCGGCATGTCAGATTGTAAGCCGTACAGCACCCCGGTTGATATTCAGGCAAAGTTGTCAGCAGCAGAGGGTCCTTCAGTTAGTGATCCCACTCAGTAGCGCAGCCTCACCGGTGCCTTGCGGTACCTCACCTTCACTCGTCCGGATATCTCCTATGCAGTGCAGCAGGTGTGTCTTCATATGCATGATCCACAGGAGCCTCATCTCTCTGCCGTGAAGCGCATCTTACGATACCTGCGAGGAACTTTGGACCATGGTCTTCTCCTTCGACCTTCCTCCACTTCTGAGCTTGTGGTCTACACGGATGCAGACTGGGCTGGCTGTCCTGACACACGCAAGTAAACCTCTGGCTTTGCAGTCTTTCTTGGCGGTAATCTGATTTCCTGGTCCTCCAAGCGTCAGTCCACCGTCTCTCGCTCCAGTGCTGAGGCCGAGTATCACGCTGTTGCAAACGGTGTTGCAGAGGCTTCATGGCTCCGCCAATTGCTCCAGGAACTTCATCGACCGCTGATGTAACAGCCCATGGGAGCAGTGTCGGGACGGTACTGTAGCAGATGGGTACTGTAGCTCGGGTACTGCAGCCGAATTGGGCCGGGCCTGATGTCGGTTACTGTAGCTCGAGTACTGTAGCTCGCCGGGTTACTGTAGTTCACCCGCGGGAATTGTCCCATACTGAAAACCGATTGAGAGCCAGACCAATTTAAATACCGAGTCACGGGAAGCTAATTAATTCCGAATCGATCCTTTTTGCGCGAAGCGAGGACGAAAGCGCAAGAGGATTAATTAGTAGGTGTGGTTTACTCAACTTGAAGAATAGATCTTAGCCGTTATCCCGGGCCGGGTCGTTACAGCTGACTCGCTCGACTCTTGTCTATTGTGACAATGTGAGTGCCGTGTATCTGTCTACCAACCCTGTTCAGCATCAGCGCACGAAGCATGTCGAGATTGACCTCCACTTCGTCCGGGAACGGGTTGCTGTTGGCGACGTCCGTGTTCTTCATGTTCCGACGACGTCCCAGTTTGCTGATATCTTCACCAAAGGGCTTCCGACTTCGGTGTTCACTGAGTTTCGTTCCAGTTTGAACATCTGCAGTGCCGACATTCCAACTGCGGGGGGGGGGGGGGGGGGGGGTGGGGGGTTAGATTTATTGGATAGGATCTAGTTCTTCCTTTTATTCCTGCGCACACCATGGCATGCGCCTGGTGGGTTGCCACGCACCTGGCCTGACTAGGCGTCTCCCCCTGATTCTGTTGCTATAAATCAGGTGGTTGAGATCTCCTTGGTTAGGCCTATATATTGTAACCTGAGTTCCTCAGATGAATGCAATCAATCTTGCGTGATTCACATCTTCTATCATTTCTGAATTTATCTTCTTTTTAGTGCCTATCGAGATTTAATGTGGGGACTCTAAAGGAACCCTAATTAGTAATAGTAATATTTTGTGCGCGCGCTTGTGTGTGTTGTTATTAGCTCTAGGCTTCACTGTGTTGTGGGATGTGTTGGGTTTGTTTGGGTTTCTCTCATTTTTGTGTTTGTTGTTGTTTTGGAGTACTAAAAGAGGAGGTAATTAAATTTTGCAAAGTCAACTAGTGTTACAGTGGCAGTTCTTAGTCGTCTTGTATGTCACTATCTCTTATAATTGGTATTCGCACATTTGTTTCTTCAAGCTGTGCTTGTTTTATGTGCTTCCATTTTCTCACTCCCTTGTTCAGAATGAATGTTTTCTGAAGCAAGATGTAGAATCTCCTTAATCCATCATAAAGTACTTAAAAAGGTACTATTGGGTCAACATCTATGGATTCACCAATTGATGATTGCTTTTTATTCATGAATTTCCTGAATTTACTATTCCTTTTCTATGTGGTCATGTTACAAAATCTGCAGTTTTTCTTTGCTGTGCTTATTATGTGTTCACCTGCAGGTTTGAGTTTCTAGTAATTTGGCCCCCTTCGGGCATGAAGGAATGAGACAAGTGGAAATCTTGACTACCATATACGGGTAAATTTTCTACCAGCGAAAAACATTGGCAATTTCTAGAAAAGAAAAACATTTTCAAGGTTTTTCTGGATCCCTTTATGAATGGAACAGACAAAAATCCTAAGATCAGTCGTATAAAATTGCTCGAACCATTATCTTGCTGCTTTTGACAGGACAAGGGCCAAAGGATGGCTCCAACACCAAGATAAATGGGATGGTACCTCGTTATCTCTATTTTTGTCAATATCCTTTCTTTGTCCTTGTGTGCAAGCAACCTCTTGACATGGCAAGCTTTGGTGGTGATTCCAACACCCAGTAATTTGGATCAGTGGAGGGCAAATCAGAAATAATAATATCTTCACTTGGGACCGCGCATATTCAGGCAGCGTAGATATGTTGCAGCTAACAAGGTCTGTTCTTCTGCAGCTTGAGCATCACCACCACCAGGACGAATTCTTTGTGAGGGTCTCACAAACCTGTCACCACCCTCACCATCAATCTTGGCCTTCCCCCAATGGACACTTGTGATAGTCAGGATCCACTCATGTTCGAGAGAAAAGATAGTCAGGATTCACTCTTCCCTGATGACATGGTCCTCTCCTACATCTCGCGTGTTCTCATGGAGGATGATACTGAAGACAAAATCTTGTGCGGAAACTCTGATCACCCTGCACTTCTCCAGGTGCAGGAGACCTTTGCCCAAATCCTCTTCTCCCCTTCCATAAGTGCAAACAGTGACAACACCACACACAAGTGCAACATGGAGGGGGCCAAGAATTTGTTGCAGGGTCACAACAGCAATCAGTGAACTCTCAGCTCAGCCTTCTCCAAGGGTGAGGATGCAGTGGGCGCATTCTTGAAGAGCATTGATGAGGCAAGCAGGTTTTTGCCGAGAGACAATGGCATTAGAAAGGACCAGCCGGTGAACCAAGAATGTGGCAATCATAGGGTAATCAAGAAGAGGTATAACAGCGACCAGCAGCTTGAGAGGGAGGTATGCAGGGCCAGCGAAGCTATGATGATGATGGAAGAGCTTGGAGAGATGTTCGATAAAATGATGCTGCGCGGGTATGAAACATGCATCAAGGACATGGAGAAGCTGCGCAGCGCCAAGGCTGATGAGGCAATGAACAATAAGAAGGGTGGTAGCAAGATGAGGACTGATGTGGTGGATCTATGTGCATTGTTGATACGTTGTGCGCAGGCGGTGGCTGCAGGCAGTGTCATGACCGCACAGGAGCTACTGAAGCAGATAAAGCAGAATGCGTCATCAACAGGGGATGACACACAACGACTAGCTCAATGTTTCTCCAAGGGGCTGGAGGCACGTCTAGCAGGCACAGGGAGCCAACTTTGGCAATCGCTGACGGCAGAGGGGCCCTTGGTCATAGAGTACCTAAAGGCCTACAAGCTTTACATGGCAGCCTGCTGCTTCAACAGGGTGGCCCTCTTTTTCAACATTATGACCATTGAGCATGCCATGGCAGGGAAGAGCAAGCTCCACATTGTAGACTACGGTCCCCACCATGGGTTCCAGTGGGCAGGCTTGCTCCGCTGGATGGCAAATAGGGAAGGTGGCCCACCAGAGGTGAAGATAACTGCTATAAGCCGCCTCCAGCCGAGGTCCTGTCCATCAGAGGGGATTGAGGATACAGGGCACCGGCTTAGCAAGTGTGCACGTGAGTTTGGTGTGCCATTCAAGTTCCATTCCATCACCGCAAGGTGGGAGACAATTTGCAACGACAACTTGAAAACGGATCCTGACGAGGTTTTTATCGTGATTGACCTCTTTAATTTCAGTATCTTGATGGATGAGAGTATCTACTTTGATAACCCGAGCCCCCGGGATACTGTCCTCAATAACATCAGGAAGATGCGACCTGATGTCTTCATCCAGGGTGTTGTCAATAGCTCATATGGCACCTCCTTCCTAGCACGTTTTCGGGAGGCTCTGTTCCATTATAGTGCGCTTTTTGACATGTTCGATGCAACTATCCCAAGGGAGTGTAAACTGCGGTCAGTGCTCGAACAGGGCATGTTAGGGCACACTGTGCTGAATGTCATTGCCTGTGAGGGTGTGGACCTGGTGAACCGTCCTGAGAGGTATAGACAATGGCAGGTGAGGAACCAGCGGGCAGGCCTGAGGCAGCTGCCACTGAAACCAAACATAGTTAAGGTACTGAAAGAGAAGGTGATGAAGGACCATCATAAGGACTTTTTTGTTGGCGAGGATGGCCAGTGGTTGCTGCAAGGGTGGAAGGGGCGTATCCTTTATGCCCATTCTACATGGGTTGCTGAAGACGCCATTTCTGAATGAATACTGAGTGATACCTTTTTCAGCTCCCTAATACTTGTCCAGTTGTAATGTTTGTCTGACAGTTTACTCATTCAGAGCCACTGCAGACATATCATAGATATTCTGGTATGGTGGTACTCGGAACCTATAGTTGACAACTGCCAGGCACTACTCTCCATGTATTTGTGATTCCCTCTTTGCAAATCCCCGAAGACCAAATGATGCAGCGTGCCTCAGGAGGAAGGCGCACTGTGCAGTTATTAGGCGGTATCTCGTGTTCTGTAAATTACATGTTAGAGTGTTCAGTTTTTGGCCTTGATCTCTGAAGAAGAAATGTTGTCAGCTCTGCTTTGTGTTCTAGATAGCACCCGGCCGGATGCTAGTTCTGCTCCTCAGTAGCTGGCTGAGTAGTTGTTGCACTCGTGAAGGACTCAGAGATAAGGCTGGATATCGAGCTGGCTTGGCTCGGCTCGGCTCAGCTCGAGCTGGCTCGTTATGATAACGAGCTGGCTCGGCTCGGCTCATTATCAGACCGAGCTGAAAGTCAGGCTCGGCTCGGCTCGTTTGGCAGCTCGAGCTGGCTCGTTTGGCTCACGAGCCAGCTCAAAAAAAGGCAGCCAACTAGCAGAGCCAGAGCCTAGAGCCACCAGCAAGCAAAATGCATATATGAATATGGTGCAACAATATAAATTACAAGTATCCAACACACATACAACACATCTGCAGATCTGCCAATACATATGATGATATGAACATAACAGATAACACTTAACACTTTAACAGCAAGTCCAAATGAGTGAATGACCAATTGTTTAGGTCCAGTCCAGCCACTGAACCAGGTCACGGTGCCCACTGGCCACTGCCAAGGCCCAAGGCAGCCAACATAGCCACATAGGTTCAAGTGTAGGAGTTCAGGAGTTCACACAAACAAAATTTAACAGTAGCAGCCAACAAAATAATAAGGTCTTCTCCTATTCAGGTGATCAGGTCATCGGGTGTCCGCTCCTCTCCATCTCTCCATGACTCCATTGGCCAAAATTAGTCTACAATTAATACGAAAAGAGTTCAGCAATTATTTACAGAAATGTACAATTCCAAATATAAGGTAATGAGCAGCACATAATGGAAATATCATGGCAGCATAGGTGTACTACGTACATATACATGGCAATACCAAGTTACTAGTTGTCTAATTGCTAGCGACTATGCATTTTGGAAACTCCACGGACTCAATGTCACCATCATCACCTTCTCCCTTTAAAAACAGTCCAATATTAGTATCTTATAGCACAAATTAACAATAAATAAAATTAGTTGAAGATAAGCAACACACGTTCACATACCAAAATAATAGGAGAACTCTGAGAACCCCGTATCCAACTAGAAGCACAAACTAATGCTTGAACTGTTGATGGTTTCAAAGAGCTCCTATAGTCATCAAGAATTCTTCCTCCAGTGCTGAAAGTAGACTCTGATGACACACTACTAGCAGGGACAGCCAAGAACATCTTTGCCATACTAGCCACCACAGGAAATCTATGAGTGTTGACCTTCCAATAATTAAGTTGAAGTTCTTCTCTTCAACAGAGACATTTGGTTCATCTAGATAGATAAGTAACTCTGATTTTAAACTTTCTGTAGCACTAGATTCTAGAAAGGTTTGGAATCCACTTGTAATAATAGATGCCAATGAGCTGCTAGTATCTTTTGTAGAAGAGGATGATTGAGCATTGCTTGGGGTAGTTTCACTTTCACCCAACTTGTGGCGATATATAGTCTCATACTTCTTGTACAACATTTCCAACTCCTTATCAATGTCCTCTATCTCTCTTTGAAACCTTAAGCTGCCATAAATCTTAGCAAAGCACCATCTAATGTACCTCATTTTGAACCTAGGATCAAGAATTGTAGCAATAATCATGACATTATTTGTTTCCTCCCAATACTTATCAAATTTATCCAACATTGCATCAGCCATACTCATCACATATCCATCACCTGACTGTTGTGCCTCTTTCAATACAATCTTTACTTGAATTATATATGAATAAAATACATTGGCAGTGGGATAAGTAGATGCTGAAAATGCAGTTGTTGCTCCTGCCATTGTTTTCAATATTGGTCTAATTTTGCCATACAATTCCCATTGAGATTGTGAAGGTTTCCACACATATGTGTTATCTACTTCACAATAGTAACCAAATGCATCCTTATACACATTGCAACAATCTAGCATTTTGTATGTTGAACTCCACCTTGTTTTCACGTCAAGAGTCAACCCTTTTCCTACTTTGATAGCATATTGGTTGCAAACTTGCACAAACTTGTACATACGGGCTGGAGACCTCTTAAAGAACTTCACTATATTTCTAAGATCACTTATCAAAGACTCTAGTGGCTGCATCCCATCATTAACAACCAAATTGACTATATGGGCAGCACAACGAACATGAAAATAAATAGAGTCAAAGTTTGTGTCCTTCTAGCAAGAAGCTTTGCCTTCAAATTTGTGATAGCAGTATCATTGTTTGAGGCATTATCAAGAGTTATAGTCATCACCTTATCCTCTATTTTCCATTCCACCATACACTCAAAAACAGCTTGAGCTATTACAGTCCCAGTGTGGGGAGGATCCAACTCCATAAAATTCAGGACACGACATTGCAAGACCCAATCAGCATCAATGTAATGTGCCACCAAACACATGTACTGAATATTTTGATTAGATGTACTGTAACTCCTTAGAACAGCTTAAACCAGTACTAGTTCTGAGATATCAAGTTCTGTAAACTAGTAGAACCAACTGAGTGTTAATCTTTGGGCTTGAATCACTCATCATTTCATCCTGAGTTTCATTTTATGGAGCCTTTTACTAAAACTGACAACTAATTTTTTTTCATTTCATTTTTGTGCTGACGAACAGTCGAGCAGGTGAAATGAGCAGAAGTTTCATGGACTGAAATGCTAGATGCACAGAAAGAACAAATACCTTATCTACAGATACAGATCCAGCACCAGAAGGGGTTGCTGAAGGAGTTGCAGCAGAGGATGGGTGGTCACAGTTGCCCGGAATCACCCTCGGCACTTGGATCCGAGTTCTCATGCGCTTGGATCGTGATTCAGAGCTTCGCGGCGGTGGTGGCGCAACAGGAACGTGTCCAGGGTCTTCCTCCATGGCTGCGGCCTGCGGGGAGAGGGGGCCTCAGCTAGACGCAGAGGCGCGCAAGGGCGAGGCGCGTAGGGGCGCAGGGCGAGGGCGCAGAGGGGAGGGCCGAGCAGGTCCTACCATCCTGGGCTCCTGGCGAGGGGTGAGGGCGGAGAGGCGTCGGCCCCCGGCCGCGAGGGGCGACGGTGCAGAGCCGTGGAGGCGCCGACCCCCGGCCGCGAGGCGCGAGGGCGCAGCCGCGAGGCACGCAGGCGCTGCCTGCAGCCTGGAGGCGGGTCGTCGGAGCCTCCGAGGGGCGGGCCGGGCGGCCAGGGACGGGCCGGACGGCCGGATCCGGATGGGCGAGGCAACGGGGCGAGGTCGGGGGGGGGGGCGAGGTCGGGGGAGGCGAGGCGACGGGATCGCGATTGGATTTGGAGTACTGGAACTGGAGTGGACTAGCGGTCTAGCGTAGCCGCCGTGCAAGGGAAGGGAGTGGGAGAGCCGGAGGAGTGGTTTAGGGTTTCATCGAGTGAGTCGAAGCTGGGCCGTGGGCCGGCTTTAGATTTGAGCCTGGGCTCGTTTCAGCTCGCGAGCGGCTCGTGAGCCTGGCTTGGCTTGTTTATATTTTCCTACGAGCTGAGCCGAGCCACTACTGAGCCGAGTCGAGCGAGCTACCGAGCCACGAGTTTTTTGTCCAGCCTTACTCGGAGATGGCTTCTTTGCAAAATTCAATTAAATGTACTGTATATTTGGGTTGAGTTCAATAAGGTAAAGAAGTTTTCCTGAGGACATCAAGTCTCTCAGCATCAGATTCTTGCTCAGCTATTCATAATTGGTGTGCCTTGCATGTTTTAAGTGCTCACTTATATTTTCTGTCACTTTGTTAGAATGAAACATTTTTCAAGGCAACATACACAAGATCCTTATATATACCTCTTGCGTTAAAACTCACCTGTTGCTGTACTGCATGGTATCCATTGGACCATTCTAAGAAAGAATTGGTAGCCCAAGAAAAAGTACTATGGGCGTGTAGATATTTTTTCTTTATTGACGATTATATTGTCCTGGATTTGTGTTCTCTATGTTTTTGTCTGATCTTGTTATAGGTCCAAGTTCTCGTAAAGTTGGCTCCTACATTGAACTTGCTGTACTACCAATATTATACTACTTGCTCCAGGGACAAGCATTGGCAATTCCCAGAACAATGTTCCCTGGAAGAATGGAGCAGACAGTACCCTTGGTTCTGTCGTGTGTGTTTTTTCCTGCTGGGCTACTGAAGCAGAATTATGCCTTCAACACAAGCTGAAAACTGAATAGTATATCCATCTTTCTCAAGACCCTTTCTTTTTCCATGTGTGCAGGCGGCCGATGATTCTGACAGGCAGCATGGAGGATCTGTCTCCTCTTGGATCGCATGGAGGATTGGGTGGACAATGCAAGATGATCTGTACATTCACTTGGCACTAGCACCAGTATTGCATTGCCATCTTCTGGATCGTTCACTATGGACCTCGTCGAGCCGCCGCCACAGTCCCCCTCCATCTTCCTCGACCTTCCCCCAACACCCCACGATGGCAGCGGTGGCGGCGTTCCCACCTCAGAACAGCAGCAGGAAGAGGATGTGGCTGGCCTCAAGCACATCGCGCGTATGCTCATGGAGGAGGAGGTATTGGACGGCAGGTTCTCATGGCACGAAGACCACCCCGCCCTCCTCCACGCCCAGCAGTCCTTGGCCCAGATCATCTCCTCCTCGTCTTCCTCCGACGCCATGGAGACCGCCGGAGCAGAGCACCGTGTACGTATCAGCAGCACGGACCTGCTGAACATGGCGTTCCTCAGGGGCAGGGAGGAAGCCAGCAAGTTGTTGCCCAGAGACGACAGGCTCGTGATCAGCCCGGAGCCTCACATTCCGTGTGCCACCAATGGACTACGACTATAGTTGGCCAAATGGGCCGGGCCCAACGGGCCGGCACGGGCCCGGTCCGGTAAAGCACGGCACTGACCCGGCCCGGCCTGTTACCCCGCAGGCCCGTGCCGTGCCCGTGCCAGAGGCCGGGCCGTGCCTGGGCCGCGATCTCGGCCCGCGGCACTAGCACGGGCCCGGCCCGGCTAAGGGCCCAGCACGGGGAGGCACGGCCTCGGCCCATTTGGCACGACGGCGGCCCGTCCGGCCCGGCGCCCCGCGCCCCCCTCGACCGTTGGATCTGCCCGTTGGGGGGCGATCTGACCGTTGGGGGGAGAGATATATAAGGCCCGGCGCCGGCCGTCCTCCCACCGCACCCTAACCCTAATCATTTCTCTCCCTCCGCTGGCCGCTGCTCGTCTCGCTCTCGCACTCTCGCCTCTCAGTCTCTCACCCACTCGCCTCTCATCCTCTCCTCGATCTTCCCCTCCTCTCCTCTTCCCGAGCTGGCAAGCTCCGGTGAGTAGCTCGGAGCCCCAGAGGGCGAAGGCCGGGGTGCGGGGCCGGCACTAGCAGACGGCACGGCCATCTAGACCCATCGTCTCGATCTCGCACAGACGATGTAGCATCCTCTTCTCGTTGTCATCCTCCTCGCCGTCGCCGCCGCTGGACTCTGGTGCTCCGGATCTCGCGTAAGTACCTCTATCCTTTCATCTCGCTCTAGCACAGACGCTCTCGGCCTCTCGATCTCTCACTCTCCTCACCTTTTTCTGTAGATGTAGACGAGATCCGTCGAGGAACCAGGGCCGGGGGGCTAGATCCGTGCTTCATCGACCTCGCCGGTGTACCTGGTGCTCCGGCTACAAAGGTGAGTCTCTTACCCTAACCCTAGATGACTAGATCTATGTTCTTTCCCTAACCCAGGTCTTGATCTGTGCAGCTGTTGAGGAACCAGGTAACTGGCGAGTGACGATGGCCGGATCTGACGACGAGACGGTGGAGCTCGGTGTTACCGAGAACGAGGAGCGGCGATTGTGCGGGATGGCCGGAGATGATGACGAGGATGACTTGCGCGAGGACCGTGATGCCTTGTTCGGCCCTGGTGCTGATGATCCCATCAACGTCGACGATGATGGCCCTGCTGTACCTGCCTGCGGCGGTGCACCTCCCCCAGACGGTAACAGCGCCAAGCGCTCACGTCCCTCTACCTCTCCTGTTTGGGATGATTTCGAGAAGCTGTTCAAAACCACAGCTGATGGTAAGACCGTCAGGTATGGAGCTAGGTGCCTACATTGCTCTAAGATCTACTCTGGTTTTTCTAGTGGTGGCACTGGTCATCTTTCACGCCACATTGCCTCTTGTGTTAAGAGGCGTGAAAAAACTCGCATGTCTCAGTCTCAAATCTCTTTTAATCCTGATGGTAGTATGCGTACTTGGGACTACTGTCCTCTGGTTGCTCGTACTCAACTGGTTAGATTGTTTGCTAGACTTGATGTTCCTATCTCTATGGGTGAATCTGAGGCTTTTGAAGAGTTTATTAAAACTGCTCACAATCCTAAATATGCTAGAGTGTCTAGGCAAACCACCACTAGAGACATACAGAAGTACTTCACTGATTGCAAGGCTAAACTTGTTGAGACTTTTGGTACTTCTGTTAATTGTGTGTGTCTAACTTCTGACATTTGGTATGGTAATGCCAAAGAGGATTACCTCAGTGTTGTTGCTCACTACATAAACTCTGACTGGCAATTAGAGAAGAGGGTTCTTGGTCTAGTTCTTATTGATGTGTCCCACAATGGACAAAATATTGCTGACCGTGTAGCATATGTTCTTACTGATTATGGTTTGACTGATAAAGTGTTTGCTGTTACTTTAGACAATGCATCATCTAATGCTTCAGCCATGCTAAAATTGAAACCTATCCTGTCTCACTACCTTGGTTTTGATGTTACTGATGAACCAGAGTATGCATCATGTAATGACATTGCATCATCTTCTGTTAATTCTATGTTCTTGCATCAGCGTTGTGCATGTCATATTCTCAATCTGATTGTCAAGGAGGCCTTAACTACTCTCAAGCCTTTGATAGAAACATTTAGAACTGCAATATCATTCTTAAATTCATCTAATCAAAGAATTGCTGCATATAAAAGTTAATGCATTGCAACTGGTGTTAGGCCTAGAAAGTTTCAGCTGGACATGGAGGTTAGGTGGAATTCTACCTACCTAATGCTTAAACATTTGTTTCCTCATAAGTCCCCTTTCACTACTTTCATCCAAGCTCAGTATCCTAGGTCTGAAGGTGAGCCATTTCTGTTAACTGATGAGCATTGGATGATTGCACAAAAAGTTTTATCATTTCTTGAGCTGTTTTATGATTCAACAGTTACATTGTCTGGTGTGTACTATCCTACATCTCCACTTATGATTCATTATCTTGTTAAGATTGCTTTGCATCTAAAAAATTATGCTAATGATATACACATCAGATCTGTGGTGCAACCTATGATAGACAAATATAATAAGTACTGGAGGGGCATACCTTTACTGTACTCTTTTGCATTCATCTTGGACCCCAGAGCTAAAATGAAAGGTTTTACTAGGGTGCTTAGAAGGTTAGGTGGTCTCACCAGTACTGATTATTCTACTTATTTGGTTGGCACTAGAGCTAGACTTACTGATGTGTACAATAAGTATGAAGAGAAATATGGTGCTGTTAGGTTGAGGAGGACTGACCCTCCTGTCCTGTCTGGTAAGTCAAGATCTGCTTGGGACGAAATATATGATGATGATGGTGCTGCTGGTTTGGTTTCTGGTAGCTTGCCTGGTACTCTTAACATGTCTAGAGATACATCTGCTACCTCTCTGCTGCATGCGGTAAGGTCATCAGTTTCAGCTTCCAATGCTTCTGAACTTGTGTCCTACTTGGACTGTGACACTGTCAACCACCTAACTGATGACTTCAACATCTTGAACTGGTGGCATCAGCACAAACTTACATACCCAGTACTCTCAATCATGGCTAAAGATATCTTAACTGTTCCTGTTTCTACCATATCTTCAGAATCCACTTTTAGTATGACTGGCAGGATCATCGAGGAGCGAAGAAGGAATCTGAAGCCTGAAATGGTGGAGATGCTGACCTGCATCAAGGACTGGGAGGCTGCAGAAGCAAGGCTGCAACAGAATGTGGAAGACAAGGAGCTTGAACAAGCTTTTGAAGAACTTTATCTTGATTAGTGATCATTCATGTAATGGACTGTAATATTTAGGACTTATGGACACTCTAGAACTTTAAGTATTGGACTGTGATGTAATGAACATTATTGGAGCTTGGCTGTACTCTTTTTCCCTCTCTAGAGTTTCTCACAAGGGTGAGTTTTATCTAGAGAGGTTTTTAATGAGGCAGCCATTGCACAAGCTCCTGATAAAATTTATCTTTTGTTAGATCTTGTGCTGAGTTTTCTGAGTTAAATTATGTGCTTGTTTGAATCTACTACAAATTTTGAGTTGAATGAGTATTTTTGGCACTACCGTGCTAGTGCTGGCCCGGGCACTAACGTGCCCCTTGGCACGGCACGACCCGGCTAACTGATAGCCGTGTCGTGCTAGTGCCTAGCATGTGGCACGGCGGCACTAACAGGCACGGCACGGTTAATCAACCGTGCCACTTAGTGCCGTGCTGTTTAGTGCCGTGCCAGGCCGTGCCCGTGCCGTGTAGTGCCGGGCCGGCCCGTTTGGCCAACTATAACTACGACGAGTGAGACGGCTACCGGAGACGGAGGACGTGGAGACCGGCAGCGGCAGAGCAAGCAAGCTGATGGCGATGGCCGCGCCGGCAGACGAAATGATCGCCAGGATGATGGCCAGCGACTGCGAGCTATCCGAGGAAGAGATGGAGGACCTGCGCGCCGCCATGGCGGATGAGGCGGCTACCAGAGATGTGTGGCGGCGGCGGCGGCGGCGGAGGAAGCAGCAGCAGGCGGTGGACATGCGCGCGCTGCTGGTCCACTGCGCGCAGGCGGTGGACGACCGCCGCGGCGCGCGCGAGCTGCTCCGGCAGGTGAGGCAGCACGCGTCGCCCACGGGGGACGCCACGCAGCGCCTGGCGCACTGCCTCGCCGAGGCGCTGGAGGCGCGTCTCGCCGGCACGGGGTCGGGGAGCCCGTTGCTCATGGCGACGCCGACGACCAACCGCGCCGAGTTCCTCAAGGCCTACCGCATCTTCGTGGCCACCTGCTGCTTCGAGAAGGTGGCCTTCATGTTCGCCAACCTGACCATCTGCCGCGCCGCCGCAGGGAGGGCCCGGCTGCACGTCGTGGACTACGGCCTCCACCTGGGGTTCCAGTGGCCGGGCCTGCTGCGGTGGCTGGCGGCCAGGGACGGCGGCCCGCCGGAGGTGACCATCACCTTCATCGACCTGCCCCAGCCGGGGTTCCGGCCAGCCGGACGCATCGAGGAGACCGGCCGCAGCCTGAGCAACTACGCCCGCGACATCGGCGTGCCGTTCAAGTTCCGTGCGATCGCGGCGGCGAGGTGGGACGCCATCGGCGCCGAGGAGCTGGGCCTGGGCGTCGCCGTCGACGACCCCGGCGCGGTCGTCGTCGTGAACAGCCTCTTCAAGCTCGAGACGCTGGCCGACGACAGCGTGGTGGTGGACTGCCCGAGCCCTAGAGACCGGGTCCTCGGCGGCATCCGCGGGATGCGGCCGGCCGTGTTCACCCACGGCGTCGTGCACGGCTTCCACGGCAGCTCCTTCCCGACGCGGTTCCGGGAGGCGCTCTTCTACTACTCGGCCGTGTTCGACGTGCTGGACGCGACGATGCCGCGGGGCAGCGAGCTCCGGCGGGTGCTGGAGCGGGACGTGCTGGGGCCGTGCGCGCTCAACGTCATCGCCTGCGAGGGCCGCGACCGGACCGACCGCTTCGACTCCTACAAGCAATGGCAGCTCAGGAGCCGACGCGCCGGCCTCCGGCTGCTGCCCTTGGACAGGGAGGTCGTCGGCGAGGTTAGGGACGACGTCAGAAAGCACCGGTACCACAGGGACTTCGTGATCAGCGAGGACCACGGCTGGCTGCTGCAGGGGTGGAAGGGACGCGTCCTCTACGCTCACGCAAACTGGGTTGCAGATGACGACGACCACACCCTCACATCTCGTCCCTGAATATACTCTACTAGCACAGTTCTGGTCTTTTTCCTCCTTTTCAAGAGAAAACTGAATCAAGTAAAAAAAAATGTGCACATTTTATTTGCTTCTCACATTTCCAAAAATTCATGTAATTAACACCCATTCAAAACATACGTAATGAGCTACACCTAAGGAGATGTGATGCAAATAGGAAAAGCAATAATTGCCGTTTTGTCAAACAATCAATTAGGCAACTCTAGATAGAACAGCTGAAATTTGAGGCCTGGGTGATGAACAATGGAGAAAAAGGTATGAGGTTCTCCGCACTGGGTACTATAAAACACCCGCTACGCCATTTTCCAGTACCAGTTTTGCTGTAGCGGGTACTCTATCTCCGTCCGCGACGCTCGCGTTCCCTCCAAATCAAGCGTCATAGCGGGCGGTCCGCTACGCCTGCACCAGGCCCACCTTGCCTCCGCCCGCGCTGCGCACCAACTGCCGAGTCGTGGGAGGAGCTCCGCCCCGCTGCGCCGTCCCCGCCGCCCTGCGCCCCGCCGCCACCTCCTCGTCGAGCAGAGCAGAGGCGGGAGGAGGCCGAGCCTCGTGCCCGCCGGAATCAAGCTCCCCGCCTGTAACGAACATGGCACCATTTATGCCATTTCGAGTGATTTTGGTGATCGAATGACAACACAACACTTGGACTAATATGATTGTTAAGATGATCATTCTCAGGCTTTTAGGTTCAAGTGATGACAAAGAGAAAGAGAAGATAGGCGTAGCAAGGCCCAAAGGGCCACCCATACGGGGGTTAGCGGACGGGGGTCGAGGGGGAGCCGCCCCTCGCAAGTCTCAGGGCAGCGCCCTAAAAGCTCTTCGGATCAGGAGCACCGGAAGAACCGATGCCTAAGCATCGGTGCATCCGACGCTTGTCGGAAGAACCGGCGCTATGAAGTTTGGTGCAGAAGTGAATCGAAGTCAAGTCAGCCTATAGGCACCGGTTGAACCGACGGGTCAAAAAGGGGGCATCGGTGCATTGGGCGTCCTATGTTCCAGAGACAATGTCAAGACCCCAGGAGAAGATTCTTCAGCACCGGTTGAACCGGTGAGGCATCGGTGCATACCATCGGTGTAATGACGTCAGCGGTCAGGAGAAGATTCTTAAGCACCGGATGAACCGGTGATGCATCGGTACAAAGCATCGGTTCAACCGGTGGTCTATGCGTTAGCTGTCAGGACTTCAACGGCTACTTCGGGTTATGAGTGACCGGATGAACCGACGCTACCCCGCCAAGAGGCATCGGTTCTTCCGGTGATACGCAGATTTTCAGCTGACCGTTGGAGCAACGGCTACAAGACTTGGTGGCCTATATATACGCCTCACCCCGGCCATTTGAAGATTGCTGGAGTTGCTGGACATCCCACACACACCCAAGAACATCTCCAAGCCATACAAAAGCATCAAGATCATATCCTTAGCCCTTAGCACACTTTGAGAGTGTTGTGTAAAGGATTAGCTCTTAGTGAGTGAGTTTGCAAGGCCTTGAGCCTTTGTGCTGTGGTTCTCTAGTGAACCAAAACAAGAGCTTGATGCGCCGGCACCTTGGAGCTTTGAAGCTCGCCGGCAACGTCATCGACCCTCCGACTTGGTGTGGAGCGGCGACGACATCTTTGTGCGGGGGACGTGGAGACCCCCATCCTTTGTGGAACCCGGGGCCAAGGTGACCGTGATTGTGTTCACGGAAGAGACTTGGTGGCCGAGTAGCAATACTCTTAGTGAGTGCTACAACAACGTGGATGTAGGTGTGCCTTTGTGGCTAACCGAACCACGGGATAAACACCCGCGTCAAGAGTTTGCTATCTTCTATCCCTCTCTTTAAGCTTCCGCATTTCATACTAGCAATTTGTGTGCCTTTACTTTCATAGAATAGTTTCTTGATAGGAAAGGCTATAGGTTGCTAAACTCTTTTGGGATAGGGGTTTCACACTAGAACAACCTAGTTGCACATCTAGATAGCATGTTTTAGTTTAAGTTTTGTGCAAACTAGTTGGAGCCACAGGTCTAAGTTTTTATTAGTGCCTAATTCACCCCCTCCCCCCTCTTAGGCTAGAGCACCCGATCACTTTCACCGCCGGGCTCGAGGACCTGCTGACCCGCCGTCGCAAAGAGCTGCTGACCCTGCCGCCGCGAGGAGCCTCCGTCGAGGTCCCCTGCTACTGCTCCGCCGCCACCAGATGGGGACGGAACTTGAGGCTGCTGGATCTGGCCGGCGCGCTCGAGCAGGGGAACCGCCGCGTCGCCATCCCAACCTCCCGTTGCGCCGCCCTCCTCCGTCGCTCACTGGAGATCTGCTCCGCTCGCCGCTCGCGCACGCCCACGGCTGAGCTCCACTCGCCGCTCGCGCCCGCCTGCGGCCGCGCATGCTCGTCGGCGCCGCGCATGCTCGCCGCTCGCGCACGCCCGCGGCTGCGCTCGCCCTCGGCCGCGGCCGAGCGTGCTCGTCCGCCACCGCAGCCATGGATCCGCCACGGAGGTAGCAGAGGAGGGGTGGCCGACCGCCGGAGGAAGAGGCCGAGGGGGTGCGGGAGGAGGGGAGGGGAAGAGCCGTCTGCTCCCACGCAGTTAAGGGAGCAGGGGCACGCCGGGGCGCCGCACGCCAGGGGCCGCGCAGGGAGGGCAACAGGGGGGATGCGGCAGAGGGAAGGAGGGCTCGCCGGCGTTGGGGGTGGGGGGGGGGCGCTCGCAGCGGCGCGCGCGCCGCCGAGAGCCGGAGCCGAGACGAGACACTCGCCGGCGGCGGAGGAGGGGTGCGTGCCGGTCGCTAGCTGCGAAGGGAGTAGGGGCGCCATGCCGGCCGCCGGAGCGCCATGATGGCCAAGAGAGAGAGAGGGGGGTGGGGATGGAGCGCCATGCCGGCCGCCGGAGCTCAGCTCGCCCCGCCTGCGCGCGCGAGGGGCAGAGGGGATGCCGCCCGCCCGCTGGATGAGGAGGGGCGGAGGCCGGCCGAACGGGATGCAGGAGGGGAGAGAGAGATGGGGAGGGTGGAGAGCGCTGTGGAGTAAAAAAAAAGAGAAGGGTGGGTAACATGTGGACCCTTTTCATGGGTAGTTGGGATAGATCAGAAATATAGAGGGTGGATGAGTGCAGCAAAACTGGATATAAAGGAGGAAATTTCGATGACCAGACAAGAATATTCC
This sequence comes from Panicum virgatum, assembly GCF_016808335.1. Lineage (NCBI taxonomy): Eukaryota > Viridiplantae > Streptophyta > Magnoliopsida > Poales > Poaceae > Panicum > Panicum virgatum. The sequence goes on from NC_053152.1 coordinate 50,648,933, forward strand.
TTTAAGAGGATGAATTTAGAGTATGACGAGTGCGGACAGCCTGAGGTTGAGGAGCAGTTAGAAAAAATCTACACCTTTGAAGAGAGGAGGGGGGAAATGGATTCTAGCTGGAGATGCAAATAATGGTTTCTTCCATGGAGTGAAACAACCGGGAGGAAAAGAAAATGTACAATTTTCTCTCTGGAGGACGGGGATAGAATCTTTTTAGAGGAGACTGAGCTCCTACTACAAAAGTCTTTTTTCTAGGGAGCCAAGTGGCATTATCCACATTGGAGAGGAGATGTGGAGGGACAAAGGGAGTTTATCCGAGGAAGATGCATGCCCTTGAATTGATAAGACCTTTCACAACGGAAGAATTAGAGAGAGCCTTGAAAGACCTGGATTCCAGTTCTGCTCCTGGCCCAGACGGCTTACCTATTGGTTTTATAAAGAATTCTGGCCAGAGATAAAGGACACCATGCTAGAAATGTTTAATAAACTGCATGAAGGGAGTTTGAACTTATGCCGATTGAATTATAGCCTGATTTCACTTATCCTAAAAAAGAAGGAAGCAAATAATATAAAGCAGTATCAACGATTTGTCTACTCAATGTAGACTACAAGCTGTTTACCAAAGTCTTGACTCTTAGTTGACTCTTTTTGCTGATAAGATTATTAGTGTAACTCAAACAGCTTTCCTTCCGCGGAGGTACATTCTAGATGGTGTTATTATTCTCCATGAAGTTTTACATTCTAGATGGTGTTATTATTCTAGGTTGACTCGTGTACTTTTTTTTTTCCATTCTCCGCTTTAATAATTTTGAGATCATTGGCACCTTATGTTAGCCGGTAATAAAGCTTATTAAAATATGTATGCAAGGCAAGACTATCTTCTTCTTCCTTTGTCATATGGGTTTTGCTGCGGTACTCCTATTACCACCTAGAAGGTAAGACCTGAAATCAATAGCAGCCATCGATTTTTGAAATAAATAAACATTAAAGTAATTGGAATAATTAATGGAAAACGTAAATCACGGAATCATGCAGCTCCTCACGCGTAGAGAAACAGAAACGCCGGCAATCTTGGATCGCAGCAACCAGGCGTCCTCCTCCTGACGCACGGAGAGAGAAAAAACACCACCTATCACGTGTCACCATGACACCATGTGCATGATGCAACTACTTTTTTTTAAAGTAATGTGCATAATGCAACTATCAATTACATAGAAATATTGTACATATCATGTCATTATAATGTCTTGCTCAAGGTGCAACGATCACTTATCTGAAAAAAATTGATTGTACCTATCACGATGTCACCTAATGTCACGTTGCCTCAAGTTATTAGAAGAAAAACATGTTTTTGCGTCATTAGGTAAAACAAAAATGTCACGTTGACAGTCTATCACGTTACGTCACGTTCTTAAAAAAAAACAAAGGGGAAAACATGTCACGTCACTTGGTGAGGGAAAAAAATTCAGTTAGATCTAATAGAAGATATTTTTACTTATTTTTCTCATTTCTAAACACAAAAATTATAAGAGGTAAGGTAATATGCGATAATAATCATCCAGATCTATCTAAATGGACGATCTACACTCATTTCGGAGTACCGTAGCAAAGGCCTTGCCGTCATATTCAATAAGTAATAAAAGAAATGGGGTTTGTTTCAATGTTGTCTTTTCATAATATTATATTGGTGCTCAGTGCAGTAGCTAGCTGCAACTAGTATCCAAAAAGCATTGTGAATATAGACAGCCATTGTCTCATTATGCAAGCAGCATTGGAGTTGAAGGAAGACATCGTCTGCTTGAATCATCTAGCATTTTCACAAACATTTTCCAAGGAGACACCCACAATGCATTGACACAAGGTCTGTTCTGTTCTATAATGTATATTAACCAAGGGCATGGACACCGGATCTGTACAATTGATGGACATGGCCATCACCCCGGAAGAATTCTTCGTGGAGGGTCTCATAGAGCAGTCACCACTGTCCCCTTCCATCTTCCTTCACGTTTCAATGAAGCCCTGCTGAAGGCAGTAGTGAGGGTGACCACCATGCCCCTACAGACACGATTCTCCCTTACATCTCTCGCGTGCTGATGGAGGATGACATTGATGATAAGATTTCTGATCACCCTAGGCTACTCCAGTTGCAGCAGCCCTTTGCTCAAATACTCTCATCCTCTTCCTTTGGCACTAACACTGATAACACAGCTAGCAGTGGTGGCGAATGCACACTCGACTCAGCCATATCCAACGGTGCAGATGTTGTGAGGGCATTCTTGAAGGGCATGGAAGAAGCCAACATGCTATTGCCCAAGGACAATGGGGTCAGAAGGGACGAGTTTGTGAATGAAATGGCCAATGAAAGAAGCAGTAAGAGTGGAGTCAAGAAGAGGTATAATAGCGATGAGCATCTAGAGGAGGAGGAGGAGGTAAGAAGGACTAGGAAATCTGAGGAATGGTGAGTACCTTCTCCTAGCTGTGATGAGTGAATTGTCAACCGTGCGGTGTGATCGGTTGCTTGGTCTTTGGTTGCAGGTACACGGGCGTCGAGTGTCGACGGAGAGCTGCCGTGGAGGTGCTGTGGCCGATGGACCGTGCGGTGGACGGCGGTGAAGGGCAGCCGGGACCGGAGCTCGGGCCGGGCGGCAGCTGTGGCATCCACTCCTGGATCGAGGGCGCAAGCACCGGTGGATGGCGGGTTTCTTGGTTTGCGCCACAAAACCAAGTTGGCGGACGGCGGTTGAAGACGCCAAGTCGTGGAGGCACGGGCGTCGGTCTCGAGACTGGCGGAGGAACGGGTGTCGACGGCGTCTAGGGCCTCGCTGCGGGCGAGGAGGTGACGGGCGTCGGGCGGCGTCTAGGGCCGTCAAAAGGCCGAGGCGGGAACGGCGTCCAGGGCCACGGCGGGAACGGCGTCCAGGGCCACGGCGTGGAGGCGGGAATCTTCCCGCACGTGGAGTTTTGGCGGTTTTCTCAAAACCGGCCACCTACCCGGATTTCGCGGACCCTCCAAAATCGTGGATCGGATCTTCATCCCCACGGCGGCATCGCGGAGAAGACCTCGACTCGAAGAAAGAAACTCGGCCGTCGGATGAGTCCTTGTATCTTTTTCCGGTTTTTGCCCCTACGGGTTTTCTAGTGTCTAGTTAAGTCTAGGGGTAGTTTAGTCTTTTAGTTATAGGGTTAGTGGGCTTAAATATCTACCCCCTCACCCTCTCTCTCACTCTCCTTTTTGCCTGGCGCCCAGAGGCTGCCGCCTCCCTCTCCCGTCGCCCTCTCCCCCTCTTCTCTGTTCTTCCTCCCTCTCTTCTTTAGGGTAGGATTTTAGCCATGGATTCTTGAGACTTTATACGTGAATTGATCGGGAAAGGAGGCCCTTCCCTCCTTGTGCCCTCGGGGCTTTCGATTGTATTCAATTCGGTACGTCTCGCACCGTCTTTGTGATGGATTTTTGATTTCCGCTTGTGTGTCCATGGTAGTGAACGAATTTGTGGTGGTTCTCTGAGCTCTTTGTGTGAATCTACGCTTCTATTGCTTAGTACAAATCTCTTAGGATTCACGAGCTCTTTCGAATTGAAAATTCTTGAGTTTTTGAGAAAACCCCATTCTTGCTCGGATATTCCTCGATTCCTCCCATCTCATGGAGTAATTCGTTGATTCCTTCCGTAGACAAGTTCACAAGTCCTTTGTGATCATGCCTACAAATTTTGAGCTCCTTTGGACTTGATTTGTTCCTTCGTTTATCGAGTTTTTGGCGAGGCGTGGGATGAAAAAAACCGTTCTAGGCACGAGCTGGAAAGTTGTGATCACCGGTTAAACCGGTGCCTGAGCGTCAGTTTAACCGGCGTTCACGTGTTCTTGCCCAAGCTGTTCTGGTCATCCTCTGGACAACTGCACCGGCGCTTCTCCATTGCACCGGTGCACTCACGTCGGTTTAACCGGTGCGTGGATTTCTGTTCTGGTAATCTCTCGGGTGAACTGCACCGGCGTTTTTCAAAATGCACCGGTGCAGGTAACATCGGATCTACCGGCATTTAGATTTTCGTCGCTAGGTTTCAGGCTTCTGGTGCGTTGCACCGACGGGCTCATTTTGGACATCACCGGTTTAACTGGTGAGTGCTTGTGCTGCTACAGGCTCTGCGCGTCGGTTAAACCGACGAGGTGCCCCCTGTGCACGTCGGTTTAACCGGTGGGTATACCTTGCGTATTTTCAGCTGCTTCTTCTCGCTGTTTGCTTCCGCGCTACTTCTTGCTTGTTCCTAGGGCTGCTTCGTGTTGGTGTAGCTCTTCCATAGCTACTCCACACTTCACCTAGGTCTCTAAGGTTTGGGTGCGCACCTGTGATCATAGGCCAAACTTCCGCTTGAGAAAGTTTTAATTGGCTCTCATTCACCCCCCCTCTGGTCGCCTTTTCGGTCCCTCAAAATCTGTTATGATGATCAAGGAGCCTAATGATATTTGTGCCCACGAGATGTTAGACGATTTGATGTTGCATAGCCATGACACATGCATCAAAGGCATGGAGAAGCTGCGCATTACCATGGCCAAAGAAGTAGAGAAAAGTACTAGAAAGGCGGTGAGGAATGTGCTAGACTTACATGAATTGCTGACCCTTTGTGCGCAAGCAGTGGCGACAAACGATCGCAGGAGAGCACATGCACTGCTTAAGCAGATCAAGCAACATGCTTCAGAAACAGGGGATGCCACGCAGCGGCTAGGTCAATGTTTTGCCAAGGGGCTGGAGGCAAGGTTAGTGGGCACGGGAAGCCAGCTTTCGCAGTTGCTCATTCCAGATCGTCTCTCAATAGTGGACTTCAAGTGGATTTCCTCCAGGCCTACAAACTCTACCTGGCACTTGCAGCCTGTTGCTTCAACAATGTGTTGCTCATTTTTTCAGAATGACCATCATGCAGGCCATTGTGGGTAAGAGAAGACTGCACATCGTGGCATTCAATTTCTATGCCATTGGCGTGCCATTCAATTTCTATGCCATGAGGAAAAACTGGGATGCAGTTTGCATCGAGGACTTGGACACGGGCACAGAAGAGGTGCTCATAGTGAATGACCACTTCAACTTGAGCTCCTTTTTTTTTTTGCGAGTTTCAATTTGAGCTCCTTAATGGACAAGAGCGTATTCTTTGATGATCCAAATCCGAAGGATACCGTCCTCCACAACATCAGGAGGATGAGGCCACATGTCTTCATCCAGAGCATTTTGAACTGTTCATATGGTTCCTCCTCCTTATCACGGTTTCGTGAAGTGTTGTTCTATTGCAGGGCAATCTCATGTTTGATGCAACCATGTTTGGACGGTATGCACTGAATGCCATTGCTTGTGAGGGTGTGGACCTGGTGGAACATCCTGAAAAGTATAGACAGTGGCAGGCAAGAAACCAGCGCTGGACTGAGGAAGTTGCCGCTAGAACCAACCATTGTTAAGGTACTGAAGGACAAGGTTAGGAGATGCCACCACAAGGACTTTTTTATTTGTGAAGATGATCAATGGCTGCTGCAAGGGTGGATGGGGCGCATCCTCTTTGCCCAGTCGACATGGGTAGCTGAGGGCTCCTCTTTGGGATAAAGATTCTGTTCTTTGGTACTGAATGATACCATGGCTGCTTTCAAGGATTGTGTTGTTACATTACAGATGTAGTATCTGGTATACTAGCTTTTATGAATTACATCTGTCTATGAATTGTGTAATAAACAGAATGTGTAACAGGGTCGTCAATTGACAAAATTTGTGAAAGGGGGCACCGGAGCACAGACCGCACACCAAGTTACAACACTAGAATCCAACAAACATACATCATATACATACGATTATAACTTGGTACAGACTTCCATTGCAATAATAACTAACAATTGAACTCCTTAACTACAATTGTTCCACAGTACATTGAATTTTCCACTAAGTGGCAGTTTTATTTATTTTTAGACTGCCCTCATGTTCAAGAATATGTCAATATTCATCCTTCAGCTGATTGGACAAGAAGAATTTTTGGCATTCTATGCATCTAATAAGATTCAGTGACTAATTCCAAATGCAAGTCCTATAACCATGCATCTGTCTGTTTCGTTGACAGATTCTTTACAGGGTGTAGAAGTAGCAGAAGATAGTTGGGTCCTGACACAAGCATGCAGGAGCAAAGAAAGTGTAAAATACTGGATGTTAAAATGTAGGTTTTTGAATTTTGATCAAACAATTATCTAGGAAGAGTCGCACTGTAATAAGAGAAGGACATTGTACGTAGAGTCACCATTTGCAAAAAGAACACATGCATGCTACTTGACATAATTTCATAGATAATGCTTGCATGGGTTTAATTTCAGTTATGTACAGAAAATCTACTGCAGGTCTGCAACTGAAAAATTGCACTGCATATGTTGCAAGTACCAGGCATCATTGCAGAGGCAGATCTTCCTCACCAAACCACCTTGGAGGATCATACCCATAACCGCCTGCATGTACATCAGATAACACAGGGCTGAAGTCCCACAAATATGATATGATGCAGACCTGAAAATGTTGAACAAATAATAATAATAACTAAGCACCAATAGAACATCATACCAAGCGGATTACAGCGGCACAGACGCCAAGCAGTCAAGATTGTACCCTTTACAACACCATATCTTTTGTATGCCTGCATAGAGTACTCACTGCAAGTTGGCACATAGCGGCAGCTTGAAGGCAGTAAAGGCGATATTTCCCCTGTTCACATAGAGTTGGGCTGATGAGCAATCCATACAGAGATGTAATTGATCTTAAATCAAGCAGAAGACACAATCAGACTGCAAGCTGCAAATATGAGCTTACGTTTGTAAAACTTTAGCATGGATAGTGCCACATTGACTCCCAAATCCTTGACTTCCTCTGCTGAGTCACATGTGCACAGACTATAGTCAATCAGACCTGTCATGTAGTTGTACAACCAAAACACAACTAAATTTCTAAGAAACAATGTCCAATGTGTTATCTTCGAAAATGTCTCTTTATCTTTAGCAGGGCGTGCTCCCAGTCCTAAATTCATGTTTCAGAAGAGCACTCCCAGTCCTAAATTCATGTTTCAGAAGAGCACGCATGTCCGGGAAATTTAGGCCGCAATTTTCTATCAGTGGTTTACATCAGATGAGATCCTAAAGCACATTAACTTCCTCCTCATTCTGTGCTCCTTGCAACTCATGCATCCACACGAAACAACAAGCTGGAAATGAATAGAACTACAGTGTTGGTCTAGAATGGAATAATGGAGGCCTGTGCAAGATAAGCTACTGTTGACTAATTAATTAATCTCATGATAAGAAATTGAAATTGTGACGGAAAGGAACTACCAAGTACTGAATCTCAATAAAACCATCAGATAACCATTCCTGGGATTTCCCAATCAGATGCCACTGTACTGACCTTCGTCGTCAGCAGAACAGCGGACTCTCCACGCCGGGATCTTTCTCCTCTTCTGGTACGAAGCACCGAAAGAAACTAGAAGCAGGCATGAGATTATTAGTTGGGGAATAATTATAATAAAAAGGAGAAGAACTTTGTACTCCACTGGAACCGATATGATTGACCGAATAATAAATCTTTAACTCGAGCGACTGGAGTGGGACGAGGAGGTTCACCTGTGCTTCCGGCGAGAGGTCGCGCAGCCGAAGCAGGCAAGAGGGAGGCGGAGGTGGAGGGGACAGCGGCGGTCATGGCGATGGCGGCGGGAACGCCCACGAAGGTGGTTGGATGATGATAATGGAGTCCGGATGGATAGACTTGTTCGCAGGCTTTGGACCCTTTGTAGGGCTTCATGACTACATGGGCCTTTTGGGCCATCTTCATTAGCTAGACGAATTTTTGTTTGGCTAGCCAGTGAGGGAAATAGTTTTTTCTTAGCAATCAACTACCCTAAAAAAGTAATTAACTAAGAGGTTGTTTTGTGTGCTTGCCCGTACTTCGAAGTGTAATTGTAGCTTTGCCATCATTCTTTTAACTCTGTCATTGGGCCCTTAGTTTTCACAAATCACTTTGCCCTTTGGTCTTGGTATTTGCCCCTATATTTGACCGGTGACGGGAGGTAAAATCGCATTGGCTTATGAATAATAAACAAAAAAATCATAAAGTTTACAAAAAAAAGAGAAAAATAACAAATACACTTTTAAAGTAGAGGTAAGAACACAAATACCCCTAACTAGAAAGTTATCCTCCTAAGACTCCTATATGAATATATATGAATATAAAAGTAAAAATATTTAAATTATCACACCTAATCCAGAGCCGGATATGGAGCCACCTCGATTCAGCTCGCTAAGATAACGAACTGGCTCCACTTGGTAACAAAATGAGCACAAAAATCAGCTTGGCTCGACTTGTCATGGGCTCCTTAAGCTTGCGAGCTCGGTCAAAAATACCAATCCACGTCAACAAATAAATAACAAAAACAGCGGCTCTTGTATTCGATTGAGTTAAATGTTAAAGCAAGCAGAACCTAAATTAAATAAATAAAAGCTTCATCTGGAGAACTCATCCAGAGAAGCTCAATCTCAAATCACTAGCAAGCACAACTAGAATTTGGCGGAGGGCGTGCAGAGCTGACCTTGGTCGGGACCTCCGCAGGGCAGCGGCAGTACGGGTACAGCCGCCGCACACGAGATTGGGCTTGGCCGCGTGAAGCCCATGGCGCTGGCGCCTGATGTGAAGACCATGTTCAGCTCCGCTGCCGGCCTACGACGGCATGCCGGCAGCCGGCGCGACCGCGCGACTCAAGAGAGCGGCAGGCTGCGGATGGGGAACTGAACGGATAACGATAGAAGATGGTCTTGCTTCGGTAGGTGAGGGAACAGGTGGATGTGGCGGATGGCTTGGTTTTGGCTCCCTCGGCGTAGCGGTGCGCGTGGAGCTCGCGAGCTCCTCAAAAAAAGCTGGCTCGCCTCGTTGTTATTTAAATATAACGAGCCGAGCTAGTTATGAGCTTTTTATACTGCTATAACCAAATCTTTTTTATTTATATCCTTTGCATTTAAGAAAATGGAGTTACTTATATGGGACGGGGAGGGCTTCCACCCCAACTGGAAACACTTTAGGTTTTGAGTTTGTGCATATAATCGCCAAGGTTTTAAATCTCCCGCTATAGCGAAAACGCTATAGCTATTTGAGGCATGGTACCGCTATTTGAACTCATGTGTAATTTAACCGCTATAGTCCGCTATAGCTTTATTTAGCCCGCTATTACCTGTTTTTTATGTCCAGTCGCTAAACCCCTTAGCCCGCTATTTAAAATCATGATAATCGCTAATAAATAAAGAAATCATTTTTCTGTAAAGGAAATAACACACATTTGACTCAATTTGGATTTTTTTAAAATAAAAAGTAAATAGGACTATGATAATAGTACCGGTGGTTATGCATGTGGCGCAAATTGAAGAGTTTGGACTTTCGAAATGGACAAGGTGACAGTTGTGCAACCTTTTCATCTCTCTCCATCATCAAGCTAGCCAACCTACATACTCATCATCATTTCCCCCCTGTACTGCCAAGAACTGCCATTAATTACAAGTACTTAATAAACACTAAAAGAGTAAAAGTTATCAATCAGGGTGCATCTAGGTACCAAATTAAGGTTACATTATATATAGGACCTAGAGTTTTTTTTAAAAAAAAACTATGCTTGCGCTTTTGACGTAATGTAAGTCAGCATGCACCTTTCTGCTGGCTAGGATCACATGGTCGTCACATTAATATTGTTTCCAACTAACAAGCTAATTAATGTATGATAACATGATCAGAAATTTAAAATACGTATCGTACATAGTCAAATGAGTCACCATATTCTCTCAATATTGTAGTTTTTTTCTTGTGGGTGTGGGTGTATTGACACAGACACTCATCTCATATAGTATTATATATATACTATACGTACGCTTGAATTATATTCACCCAACAAATTAAGTATCTGATGAATAATAATTCTCAATTAAATCCATCTTTGGCATCAGTCAAACCGGCCGCTGACGAAAAATTTGTCGGTGTCTGAGTAAAATATATTGATCCTGAAATTAATTTGATTTAATTCTATAAAAATCAATGTACGTGTGCATGTATGCTCAAATAATCAGTGTTAATCGTAACTAAGCAGGTGAACATAGACATGGCAGACAGCTCATTCAGATTATAGTACTTTTCCCAAAAAATATTATATAGTATGCAAATTAATATGCCTATACTCGGACCCCACCATCATCTCCTTGATTATATATATATATATATATATATATATATATATATATATATATATATATATATATATATATATATATATATATATAGTTTAATTACACTACCACACATAGCATATATCTCTCCTTTTTAGTTGAATATTTTGCACGGATTTTTAAATTGAATATTTTTGTATTTGTTTATGAAAATACCAATATAAGTGAAATCAAGTGCATGCACATTTTTTGTTTTAGCACATTGATTAATTTGATTAATCCAAGCACTCTCCTGATTCCTCAAAAATTAAATATATGATCTAAGCGTTGTTGTAGGAGGCAGGGCATGGCGCGGTGTGTGTGCAATATATACAAAGCTGCAGGGTGCACATCACATGAATTTAATTACTATCTTGGAGTTTAATTAGTTGACGTTTGAAGATTAATTTAAATAATTAATATATACACATCTAGCTAAACCATATATGATGCCTGGTTCACTGAACCCTGCAGGGGATTAAATTAAAAGAACGGAATATACAATGATGATGATGCTGCTTTCTAGGTTCATGTTCCTCGTCTCCTAGCTAGCTAGCATATCGAGCCAGGCAAAGCCATTTGCACAAGAAAAAAAAAAGAAGGGTCCATTTTGCAATCTTCATCTGTAAGCTAAGTTTAGCTCGATCTCAATGCAACCAGCAACTACGAAACCATTCAGTTTTCGACTCCCAACTAATAAAACCGACCGTTCCTTTTACAATCTTGGCTCTAGTATTTTAGATGGGTTATACAAGGACAAAATTAGTTTTGTATTTTAATTTATTGGAAAATGTATAAAAACTCTGATTTTTTTGCTCACACTCAGTCTCACACTATGGAGTACATACATACATATATATATATACACACACATACACACACACACACACACACACACACACACACACACACACACACACACACACACACACACACACACACACACACACACACACACGACAATTATGTATGTTGTTACAATTTCTTTACCTGGCCGTTGATTAATTACATACATGCATGACCCATGGCCATGAGAAGCAGCTAGCCATGTGCTCCCACAGTATGCATCGATATCGTCCCTGCTTGATCATGTATTATAATCTAATAGCAGGGAGCTGAGCCATCGATTTGATGCAGCATCACCGGCCGGTAATAGTTAATTATGCATAGTTAACTCTGCAGATTCTTCTTCTTTTTTTTTTTTTGAGAGCGAAGACGTGTAGGTGGTGAGATGCCAACTGCAAAGGAGAGCTCGCTGTGGAGAAGACCGACACCCAGGCCGGCTCCGTCTATAAATAGAGAGCTCGCTGCCGCCTGCTCTGCTGGTGCTGGTGGCACCAGGATTCCATCCAAGCTAATCTATCCCCTGCCTCGATCTCCTGCTCGATCTGGTACTTGTTGTGTGTGTACTGAGGAAGGATCGATCTGAGGAGGATCGGAAGAAGATGTACGGTGGCGGCGGCAGTTGCAGTCGTTCCAGCAGCAATTGGGACGACGACAATAAGATGATGTGGACGACGACGAAGCTGCCGAAGCACAAGGGAGGAGGAGGAGGAGCAAGTGCTGGCGGCCGGAGGGATGGCGGCGGCGGCGAGGAGACGAAAGGCAAGCTGCGGCGGTCGGTGTCGATGGGCGGGCGGCTGGCGAGCGCGGCGCGGGAGCAGCGGGCGCGGCTCTACATCATGCGCCGCTGCGTCTCCATGCTCGTTCGCTGGAAGGACTAACGGGTTGCTTGTGTGTATGGGCCAGGCCGATGCCAGGCCCAATTAGTACTTTCCGTTGCTACTCAATTAATTTCCGAGAGATGGGCCTCCGATCCGTTAGTTGTTTCCTTCCACAGGCAGGCCATCCCGCTAGTTATTTGTGTTTGTGTGTGTGTGTTTTGTTAGTTCTTGGCTTCTTACTTGGTTGGTTGTACTACTAAAGAAACAAGGAAGAAGAACAAGCAAGGAAAGTAATGTCCAGTGCGATCTATGACCCTTCTTCTGTCTTAGCTAGTTCCATCATCAACTTTGGAGCTGTAATAATCTCCATGGATGCAAAATGATGCAACCTGCAGCGGACGCCGGACGAGTCTCCTCTGCGGTACTGCAGGTGCAGGGAACTCTGCCGCTGGCGTGTGGGTCCGAGTGCAGTGGTGCCCACCCGTCGGTGAGGGAGAGTCACTTTGCAGAGGAACCGCTTCCAATACAGCAATGGCGGCTCATCTCCATTCCATGATCAGATGCTGTCGTTTGCGCAACGGAAATGCATACAACGTACAATGGCTCATCGTCTCCTTGATCATCAGTTGCAGAAATAAAGGTTGTGGCTATGGTGGGTGGTGTGTCTCATCTGATCTGGCCGCATCTGCTGCTGTACGTGCACCCCACTCGTATATGTGGCCTAGGATGCTGCTATACAGCCATATCGGTTACTAGTTACTACGGACGAGCTAGAGTGCCTTTGCAAGGCCGGAGGAAGCTTCGTTCATTCCTCGCTGCCCGGCCAGGGACATCTCCGGTGCGGTGCTCGTCGCGCCGCGCGCCTTCCGATGCCACTGGTAACTGACCGCGGCCTTTCGGTGATGCAGGCCGCGCGGCTCATGCAGCCCGCCCTGGATGCCTGCACTGCAGTTACTGTGTGCTGGTGTCTGCTAGTGATCGACGACTGCTGTATTGAAACATCCAACTGGATCAGAGTACAGCAGGGCGGTTCTAGTATATATCTTCAGTCAGTGTAGAGACCCCCTCTGTCTGAAACCACCATTGCATTTCTCCATCTCATCATTCTCATCAGAGAACTGAAATCAGCAGCTAGCAGGAGGAGGATTTCTACTCGATCGATCCGCCATCGACCGCATCTGCGAATTCGTTCTAGGTGCGTTAGTTCCCGGCTGAATCGTGCATGTATCTCTCTCTCCGTCTATCTTGTTTGCAAATCATCATCTGATCTATCACCGATCCGGTGCTGTGCAGTCAGTCTCCCTCCAATCAAAATTCAGGCAGGTTTACACGCGGCTAATAATAATTCCTCGTTCAGTACAGTATGCTAGCTACTGTTTCAAACTTTTCTGCTGCTCTAGATCTATATCCATACATATAAGATGCATGGTGAATCCTAGATTCATAGCATATATGCAACCAATCTTTATATATAGGTGTATGGTTTAGATGAGCGAGTATCATAGATTGTCGCGTCCAGGTTATTTCTTCTATTTAATATAAGAGCTTCTCCAGCAGTTCACCAATAAACATCTCTCAGTAAGATGGTATATATTGGAACCCATATCCTAATACCGCTTTCATAGATTATTGGGAGAGATGTTTTTACAGTTCCTCAATAATCTAATATACTGGAAGAGCCAAAAAATTCTCCCTTTATTTGAGGGGAGTTGGGGTGAAATTTTGGAACAACCCAATAATATCCTCTCCCAATATTGTCAGTTCATTGGGGAAAGTAAGACTGTTGGAGATGTTCTAATTGGAAGCTCTTCCGCCAGATCCCCTAAAAAATGAGGTGGTGTCATCTATAGATACGGATGGATGGAATGAGGATTTTCGTATTGATGCTCTCCTCTTTTTTGCACCAATAAATAGGAAGGGGAAAAATATATTGTTTGTTTACATGAACCAAAAAATTGCTTTTTTGGTGTGTTTGTGACGTACTCGGTTATGTTGTTTGATTTACAGAAAGCAAAGCAGCTATCTAGGTGGTGGAAGTGGAATATAATGGATCCATACAACCAGCAAGGAGGTTCGTGTTCGTCCAACGGGAGGGCTGCTACCAGCAGTGGACGATGTAACAGCAAGCACAAGCAGGCGGTGGTGAAGCCGGAGCAGGAGCAGCCCAGCACGTACCGCTTGTTCCCGGAGGATGACTCCGGCCTCTACCTCCATCAATTCTTCGCCGCAGATCAGCGGCGGCATCCACAACAGCTTCATCAACCAAACCGCCTGCTCCAGGTATATCTAAAATAATAGTGTTTATTATATCATCTTATTTCTTTGCGTGATCAAATATTTAGTAGATAGATAATATATATGCATATGCATTTATTTATTTGTATGCATTTTTTATGGATAGAAAGCTTTGCTAATGATGACATGCCTTATTTATCTCGAATGTTAATTATATGGTGTATTATATATTGTTCTTTTTTCTTTTCTTTGTACCTACATTTCAGCAAGTTAAATACTCTCTCTATCCCAAATTATTCATTGTTTTGTCTTTTCTAGATATATTACTTTTACTATACACCTAGACATGATATATATCTAGATACATAGTAAAAATTATGCATCTAGAAAAGCCAAAATGACTAATAATTTGGGACGGATGGATGTCGGGCCTATTTATTCGTTGTTTCATTTGTTTACTGTTTCTATATGCACTCTCATCGTCCTACATACCGCCTCTAGGTAAAAGAAATACATACTACTCGCACCTATGCCCTTCCTTGATCGTGGTCCCTTATAGCTCTCAATCTCATGTGCCACCTCCAGTGATGTTGTAGGCAAGGCCTACCTCCACTACCACTAGTACAGATCGGGTTTTTTTTGTCCAGGTCCATAACTCCTTTTAGTCCCGGTTTACAAATCGGGATTAGGAATCCAGGACTAAAGAGCCGAGGCTTTAGTCTCGGATCTAATAACCGGAACTAAAGGTCAGTAGGGTTAAAAATAATTGTATCAACCAGCCCAAACTCTATAATACGCGGGACTTGAATTTGAGACCTCAGTCCATAACTCCTTTTAGTCTCGGCTTCTGAACCGGAACTAGGAGTCCGGGACTAAAGAGCCGAGCCTTTGGTCCGGGTCTAATAATGGGGACTAAAGGGTTTGCAGGGTTGAAAAATAATTGCACCAACCAGCCCAAACTCTATAATCTGTGGGACTCGAACCTAAGACCTCGGTCCATAACTCCTTTTAGTCCCGGTTTTCAAATCGGGATTAGAAGTCCGGGACTAAAGAGCCGAGCCTTTAGTCCCGGGTCTGATAATCGGGACAGACTAAAGGGTCTACAGGG
The DNA here is from genome assembly GCF_016808335.1 of Panicum virgatum. NCBI lineage: Eukaryota > Viridiplantae > Streptophyta > Magnoliopsida > Poales > Poaceae > Panicum > Panicum virgatum. The sequence goes on from NC_053152.1 coordinate 50,664,170, forward strand.
TTAAAAATAATTGTACCAAGCAGATAGTCCAAACTCTATAGTCTGTGGAAATCAAACATAAGACCTCTCACATCGTGTATAACATCCTTACCACCCCACCTACACAACACATGTGATCTTAGTTGGAATGCTTTCCTTTTAAACTAACCCATGGATGACCCACCAATCGGGACTAAAGAACCTTTTAGTCCCTATTGGTGTTACCAACCGGGACTAAAAGTTCAGATTGAATAAATGTCCCTTACCCCTCCCTCCCGGCCCCTAGCCGTTGGTCCCAGGACTAGAGCTTTCATTGGTCCCGGGTCCAACAATGGTTGGTATTAATGTGAAGGACCAAAGACCCTTACTGTAGTAGTGCTCAGCTAAACACCAACTTCGAGCAACTACAATAAATTGAGATTATCAATCTCATTTTCCTATATTACTGGTTAAACATTATTGAATGAGAAAAACACTGCTCCAACAGATCCCCTTTCATGAATCCCTTTTATTTTGTTTTGTTTCTTTATCACCTTTGTCCCCCTCCCCTTTTCCCTTTAGAATAGGGATTTCTCTTCTCTTTTATTTTCCTTCCCTCATGCCAAGCTCTTGATTCTCGCCGTTGGGCACCGGGCTACATTCCCACCACTAGGCTAGGGGGCACCTCCTCTGCTCCGAGCACACATGCCTTGTGTGGGCCCACCGAAACTGTTGGGTCACAAGCGTGTGATGTGGTAGTTTGCACCTCCAGACACCTCACCCACCCGCATGCCATGCGCACCTCACCGCATCCTGCACAGCCTCACCCATCCATATCGTCGCATGTGCCACTAAGGCCTCAAAGGTAAAAAAATCGGTTGCCTACAACAAGAGGAGCTCGTATATGGTGTATTTGAGGAGGTTGGGGTCCCATGGCAATAGCGATGGGTGGCCTTCCGGTGACCTGGCTTCCTACCCACGCGAGAGAGAAGAAAGAGACAGGGAGAAGAAGAGAAGAATCGACTAGCCCACTAACATGTGTGCCCATGAGCTAGGAAAGGTAGAAAGGGAAAAAGAAAAGGGGATTTGCTGGAGCATTCATCCCTAATATACTGAAATTGTGAAAGGGGATTCCCTATAACCTAAAAATAGAAAAGGGGGTCTATTGGAGTTACTCTAAAACAATTCTTCCCCTTCTATTTCTTGTGTTTGCCTTACATGTACTTAATAGACCTATCCTCAAGGGCGGACCTCCTAGTAGGGAAAGGTAGGGCAACCACTGTATACGTACCTACCTCCGGTGGTGATGCACTGTCCCTCCTGGAACATGATGCCTTGGTGGAGTTGGAGAATGTGCTCCATTGCTGCCTACATAAGCTTGTTGAGTGACTTCATTTGAGGGAGAAGAAAGAATAGCAAAGGGTATTGGCCCAATCTAGAATGATGTAATCTATGAGAAGTAAAGCCTAGGCCCAATGTCCAACAAGGAAATTGATTCCCCTTATGACTAATTTGGCCTTGTAATTTCTCTATGTATTCATTTGCAATGTCTTCTCATGTCTGTTGTATTTGCCTAGCGTCACCACTCCCAAACATAGAATTGGCAGTGGAAGGCATGGATGCCCATTTGTGCAACCACTGGAGGAAAGTGTCTCTGCGGAGGAAGTCTACAACATTGTGGAGTCCACGAGCATGGCGCATTAACGGTTTCCCGGTCAATAGCAAGGACAAGCATGTTGCACGGGCACCGACAGCAACAGAGGGCCGATGTTAGGTCTTCAGATCTATACCTAAATCTTGGGGTTGTTCCTCTGCCACTGCTCATCTGCTTGCCACGAGCTTGATGTGCTGAGGAGGATTCACCACTAGATGTAAATGATAATGACATAGAATATTCTAAAAAAAATCTTGTCAGCTCGAACTAATAATAACATGAGGAAATCAAAATAAAGCATAGTCGTGCAATGCTTCCCACACCCACACACACCAATGAGGAACAACAATGATTTATTATTCCTCCCGGTAGGGGAACCACGCTATCTACCGCAACAACAATGATTTATTATTCCTCTAGGAACATGATGCCTTACTGGTGTTGGATAAGGTGCTCCATTGTCTGCATGCACCGAGTGACGTCATTTGTGGGACAAGAATGAATTATGAAGGGTATTGGCCCAATCTAGAATGATGTAATCTTTGAGAAGTAATCTTGGCCCAATGTCCAATAGGGAAATTGATCCTCCTTATGGCTGATTTGGCCATGTAATTTCTCTTTCCTTTCATTTGCTTTATCTTCGCGTGTCTATTACATCCACGAAGCATTCCCCAAACATAGAACCGGCCACGGTAGGCATGGACACCCCATTTTCCCAACCCTTGGAGGAAATGTGCCCGCAGAAAGAGGTTGACACTGGGTGTGGAGTCTGCAAGCATAGTGCATGTTCCTGATCAAGTGAGGAAAAGCACGTTGTGCAGGCACTGGCAGTAGCAGAGGGCCAAGGTTAGGTCGGCCCTACCATAATCTTGGGATTCCTCTACCATTGCTCATCTTATTGTTGTGACCTTCCTATGCTAAGGCGGATTCTCCACAAGATGTAAATGACAATGATAACAAATTTTCTGACAAATCTTATCATGATCTCATACTAATTACAACACAATGAATCAAAATGAACAGTATTCGTACAACGCTCACCCACCCACACACCATTTCCGAATGGTCAAGAAGCTACCACAAGGCAACATGAGCATGAAACTCACATCGTCCTAATACTTGGATTTCTACCAACACTTTTGCATCAAGGGTTGAGATCTTGTCAACTGTTTCTCCACAAGGTGTTACTGTGTGATCGCTCAAGGGGCTAAGGAGCAAAAGGAAACCATAGGTGGAACTAAATGTCTTCATTTTGTGGTATTGGTACCATTAAATCATGTTGATGCCTCATCTTCAAGGGTAGACCTCCCAGTAGGACAAGGTAGGGCGACCGCCCTACCTACCGCAAACCTTCTTATAGGCATCATTATGGGTCTCTCATCCTTCACAACCACAGAAAGCTCCAAGCAAATAATCAAACTCAATTCTAGCAGATGATGGTGATGGCATTTTCAATGTTGCGTATCTACATGAAAGTGTCAATTTGGGGCTACCTTAAGGGGAAATTAGCTACCACACTCATTGCAACAGTGTGAGGACACAAGGGAGGTTGTCTGTCTGGTGAGTAAAAGCATTGGATTGTTGCTAAGAATGGAATGAGAGGCAATAATAGACATTAATTATGATTTTTCCTTTTATATGTGCACTCTTTTCTCTTTTATTTGTGAACAACCATTGAGCTGAATACATTGTAAGAACTTGGCTATATGATCTGAGGTCACAGAGATCGGATATTTTTCCATTTTCTAAAAAAAATCTAGAAATCCACCCTATGTCTTCATGGCAAGAGATCCTTCAAGGAATCAGCCCTTGTGAATATGTGATGTGTTATTAATGAATGAGTCTCGAATAATGCATGACTAGCCATCTAGATGATTCGTCGTATCTAATGCAAATAAACCTAAATCATTGTGTGCCTATATTTACACCTCCTATGATGGTATGTCTTCAGGCTGATGCGGACAGTTGGTTGTCGTGTCCTTCTTCTGTGTCATATTTTAAAAAAAAATTAGTTGGCATTACTACCCGACATGCATTGATAGAGAAGGATAAAGAAGTTGTACACAAAAGAAACGAAAAAGGATGCCTAAGGCAACAAGAACAAAACAAGGCACTCAATCCGACGGTCCAGGGATGATATCCCGTTTCACTCCTACAGCACACCATGTTGCTGCCTCCTTCATCTTCGCTAGAAGGCCTTCCACAATTGTGACCTTGTGCCTAAAGATCCTCGCATTGCGCTCGTTCCATATCTCCCAACCAATAAGTTAAATTAGCGATCGGACCGCCTGTGTTGGCATGTTATCGGTATTGCCGACCACACGCCTCCAATGGGAGACTCCATCAAAATGCGCCCACACCCCATAACATCCACGAAGTGGCCTACTGTCCATTATCGTACGCCCATCCAAATATTCCTACTATATATAGCGGCAATGGGAAAATAGATGTGTCATCTTGCTAATTAGAGGATAGGTATTCATCCCCGACCATTGTAAGATAGGGATATTTCCAAAACTAATGTTTATCAATTCGACCCATTCCAAGGATGGGTGCATGTCCTCCCCAACAGTAGTGATTGCATTTTTTTAGAACACACAGGAGAAATGTGTTTCTTTATACTAAGAATAAAAATTATTGTAAAAAAGGTTACAACACGAGCCGCTCCTGTAGGTGCTCGCCAAATCAGCAATACAATGTAAGGGTTAGTCTATGAAAAATGAGACTAGCAGTAATCTATAGGTATGCATCCAGCTAGGGATCCTGCTCCCACTATTGTCATAGTTCTAATTTTTTCACCTGCATAATTCTTCCTCGTTGCCTTGCTTGCACCACTCTGCGAGGTCTGTGGTTTAGATACAACGCCATCATATTTCCTAGAATATATAGTGCCTGTTTGGTTGGATGTGCAACCGCTGGCTAGGCTCTCAGCATGCAAGATCAGCTTGATTGAATGGCTGCTCGGGCGTCAAGGCAGGCTGGCTAGGTGCAGCCATACCACCAGAGCCAGGCCTGGAAGGAACGAGGAAATCAACCCTTTCTGCGCAACTGGCTCATGCGGGTGCAACAAATTAATCGCATGGGTGCGACGTGTCATTGAGCCTGCATTCAAGGCAACATCAAAACAGACAACCAACCAAAGCTTCATGCTTATGTTCAGCTGGGCCAACAGGAGGCTGGCTTACTTGGTACGAGCCTGACTCACCACACTACGGAAACATGTGGTTTGTCGAGTGCCTCAGGCACTCGGCATGCCTCAGGCACTTGGCATGCATGCCTCAAGCACTGGGCAAAGCCCCTAAAACACTCAGAGTGCCTCAGGCACTCGGCATGCCTCCGGCACTTGGCATGCCTCGGGCACTCGGCAAATCCCCTAAAACACTCGGCAGACAGCCGGTTTCCGGTAATGCCAGAACAGGAAACCAATCAGACCATATAACCACTCCAAGATGGAATTTGATTGGGATCTGTAAATACATTTCAAATGAACAGTGCCCCCTTAATTATCTTGTTACTTGTTGAGAGCCAATACTATTTTTGAAGTATAGGGCATTGTATTTTTCTTTGCATGATATGATTCTGTGTTTTTAAAAAAAAAGAGCAGGCCAGTATCTGATTTCATTGTATTTTGGGAAACTGTAGATCTATTGTAGGAAAATTTACTTTGAGAAGCTTGCCGTTCATGTTAGATATGACTCATTATATAGTACTAAACCGTTGTTATTTCCTCATCAGGTTGATCCAAAGGCGTCTACAGCAGCTCAGGGCCAAATGAACAATGCTAAAATACACACCATGCCTACTTGTGGTCCTGTCGTCTTAGGCAGCAGTCAGGTTTCAGGTGCCCAGCAGGGAAATGTTGCTGAGCAAGACTTTGAAGAAGAAGCTCCGCTGAGAGAGGAGGATACCATGAAGATACATGAACATTTAATTGGGGTCCATTTGGACTGTTACTGTGCATCGAACGACCTTGACAGGACCACTTGTGCAAGACTCCTTCAGCAGGCTATTCAGGGCATGAACATACACTATGCTCCTGCTGATGCTCTGGAGGCAAATTATGGGGACACTCCGGCAGATGTAGATACTACTGCAATAGTTGTTCGACAACCAAGAGCTTCTTCTATTCAGCCTCAAGTCCAGCAGCATCATGTACACAGGCACCGGCGGCAGCAGATCATGACAGCTCCAGTGATGAACACTATCAGTCTCAGGGAAATCGAGGGCCAAGTAGCAGAATATTGGTGGGCACCCTTATTAACTACTACTCTTTAATTAATTGTATCATCATCTAATCTACTGCAGCTTATTATATGTATATTACCTTCAATTATTCCTTACTGCATGCATGTATGCAGTGTTCATCCCAAGGGGAGCCGTCTTGTACAGCAGGCAATTGAGGTGGCCACCCCTGAAGAGATCGACATGGTCTACAGGGAAATCACGCCGCGTGTCCGTTTGCTGGCCGTCGATGCCTTCGGAAATTACGCGGTCCAAAAGGTTAATTTTTGTGTATATAGCGTATTTAGTACACATTGAGCCTGCATGAACAACTCCCATATATATAGTATTAACTCATCATTTGTTGGCATGGGTTTCACCAGATTCTTGAGTATGGACCGCAGTCATGCAAGAGCAAGGTCATTAGCAATCTTATTGGGCATGTGTTACCCCTAAGCCTTCATGTGTACGGCTGCCGGGTCATACAGAAGGTAAACTAATAACCATGTGCTGTGTGTGTGTGTGTGTGTGTGTGTGTGTGTGTGTGTGTGTGTGTGTGTGTGAGAGAGAGAGAGAGAGAGAGAGAGAGAGAGAGAGAGAGAGAGAGAGAGAGAGAGAGAGAGAGAGAGAGAGAGAGAGAGAGAGAGAGTAATGTGTGTGTGTGTGTGTCACATTTCTAGATAGTCAATAGTAAATATGATGATGTTCTTTTGCATTAATTTATTTGCTGTCTCTGTTTGATCATCAGGCCTTGGATGTAGCAGAACTCGACGACAAGGTTGCGATGGCCAAAATGCTTGGCGGTGGTCACAAGCAGGTGCTGAGATGTGTTTATGACCAGTTCGCCAACCATGTCATTCAGAAGTGCATAGAGTGTATGCCTCCAAAGCACATCATGTTCATCTACCGGAGCTTCTGCGGGAAGGCCAAGGACCTGTCCACCAACGTGTACGGCTGCCACGTGATTCAGGTACCTTGGTTGCTCATCAGGTTCATCATCATCTGTCGTCTATCAGTTAGTTTCTGTCAGCCAGTGCAGTTGGTATGATATTAACAATCTTGCATTGCATTGTGGTGTTAATTTCCACTTCTCAGAGAGTGCTGGCCTACTGCGACAACCGTAAGATCTACGACACGTTGGCGGCGGAGATCATCGATGCCGTTAACAACCTGTCTAAACACGAGTACGCAAACTTCGTGGTGAAGTACTTGCTGGAGCACGGCAGCCAAGCCCATCGATCAGCAATGGTGAAGAAATTTGCTGGGCGAGTGGTGGCCATGAGCTACCAGAAGTACGCCTCCAACGTGATCGAGGCGTGCCTGAGCTTCGGGTGCGACGAGGACCGACGGCTCATCACGCGCGAGATCATCGACGACGACGCGGGCCAGCACTGCTTGGACATGATGATCAATCCCTACGCCAACTACGTCATCCAGAAGATGGTGTTAATGGCGGAGGAGGAGCAGGTGCGCCTGCTGGTGGATGTGGCCAGCAGGAATGTGGCCTACCTGAGGAGGTACTCGCATGGCCAGCACGTCATCGCCGCCATGGAGAGGTTCCTCAGCGCCAAGGGTACGTACCTTGTTCTATCTGTCGTCCTGTTCCTCAGCTACAGCATGCAGCGACACTGATGATCACTTACTGACTGACTGACATGTCTGCTGCTGCTGCTGTTGTGGTTGCAGCGGGGAGGCAGGTGTTTCTGGTGCCACGTCCACTCCTGACCCATCAGTGAATTGAAGAAGACGAGCGATCGTCCATTATATCATCCATGTCATTGGATCGATCGGGCTAGCTACTTATGGGTACATGAATGATCAGGTTTCAGACTTTGATCTTGTTTCAGACTAATGCATGGTAGGCAGGAGCAGCACTGTGAGTGTAAGATCAGATGCCGATGCCGTGTGTTATTAACACAAGTATATTAAGTTACCTGACTGAATGAGTGTTAAGGACACATACCAGATGCATGCATGATTTGGATTCGGAATTTGGGATACTACATACTCCAGTAGATACTAGTATGTATGTTCTTTAGATAGTAACTAGATCTTCTGAACGAGTACGTTAATTATTTCCTGGACGTTGGCGGCGGGCAGAAGGTGATGAGGTAGCGTCTGGCCTTGCATCGGTTGAGGGAAGTGGCGTCGTCGTAGGCGTAGCTGTAGGCCTTGGGGCAGACGGCCTTGAAGACGCGCGCGAACACGGTGGGCCGGCACCTCTCCGGCGACGCGTAGTCCCCCGTGCAGCAGTAGCGGTCGCCTCCCATGGCCCCGCACGCGCTCCGGCAGCCGGCCACCTTCCCCTCCCTGTCCCTGACCTCCAGCGCCGACGGGCAGCAGGCGTTGAGGTCCGCCTGGCAGCCGGCCACGCCGCAGCCGGCGCCGCCGCCCACGGGGGACATGGACACCGGCGCGTTGAAGCCGTCCACCAGTGACACATCGTAGAAGTGGAGCGGGGACCTGGGGGTGCCCAGCGTCATCTCCACCACCGTGGCGGGCGTCGCGCCGGGGCAGCCGCCGCAGCGGAGCGCGCCGCCGCAGTCGCCCGTGGCGCAGCTGCCCTGGCCGCGGGCGTCGAAGGAGCAGCCGCGGCGGGGCCACACGCGGCCCGACCAGCCCGGAGGCACGTCGAAGGCGGTCTCGTCGCGCGGGGCCAGGTGGAAGCCGCCGGACTGCGGCGTCGGGTGGCCGGCGGTGCCCAGCAGGCCAGGCCATATCGATTCGGCGCAGTTGTTCACCAGGATCAGCTGGACATTGCCGCCAACACCACTACTCGTGCTGGCGGTGGCTTGCAGAAATGCCATGGACAGCAGGAAAGCTAGCAGGAGGGAGAGGAGTTGGAGCTTTGGCGCCGCCATAGAGGCAGAGACCATGGTGATGCCTTGCCTGTATGTATCTGGTGCTAATCGATCGAGTCTGCAAATTAAGCTTAGCTATATATGTGCATCTGCAAGCTGCTTCTGATCTGCGAGGATTTTTAATTCCAAAAGGAAAAGATAGAAAAGATGCCAACATGATTCTTGTGTCGAGCCCACAATGCAACTGACTGGAGTAGTACTATATCTTCTGGGGATCGGCACTATTAATCTGGGTTCAGAACTTCCTATATATCCATGCAATGCAACCGACATGCATAATATTATACCTGGGACATAAAGGTCATCAGAGAAAGCAAAGGAGACTGCTGACATGATTAAAGTATGTAGTGGCCTTGTTTGGTTTATAGAATGCTAGGAAATAGTAACACTTTGACCGCTAATTACGGTGTCAAACAAAGTCAGTTTACAAAACCAACTTCAGAACTCCCGCGCTAGGAACCCTGAAGATTCTAATGAGACATTTGACCGTGTGCTGCCCTCTTCTCTTAACTTGGGATGGATCCTCGTCTCCTTTATTTCGTTTGATTTGCTTTCCGGGCGGGCGGAAGGGATTGGATTGCAATGCAATCTCAGCATCTATTCCTTGCTTTGGACTGGGGTTACGTTACTTCTTTGCCCCGTGTGCAATCTCAGCGTAAATCACACAATACATATATTATTATGTAATAATCACCCACGTGTACAAATAAGATTAAGAAAAAGATGAAGATCGAAACTGTGCAGCACGCACAACACAAATAATATGCGTGCATGCTTCAGGTCCCGTCGCATTGTGTACACCAATGCAAGGACATTACAAACGAATGCAAATAACTAAGTAGTACAGTGTGTATGTTATGTAGTACTACACACAAGTAACAGTAACTAATTGATTAATGTGCAGGTAATTAATTTGATTTGATCTGAGGGATTAGTTAGCTAGAGTAAAGGAACGGTAAATAAAATTAAGTAATGTGGTTGTCGTTTGCTGTGTGAGGAACGAAGATACATCGTCGATGTCCTGAATTAGCAGATCATCTCGATCGTGTGTGTATTTGATCATTACTTTAATTTGGTGCGTCGTCATGATGATTGATCCGCCGCCGATCGATCATCGAACAAGCAGCGACGGGTAACTACTGATGCTGACCTGTTGACTGCTGGGCTGCTGGAGTACTGCATCAGCTGCTGATCATCACCGACGATGTAGGGACGACTACGACAATGGCTGCTGTTCAAATGATCCAACAAGCAGCAGGATTCCTGGTCGAGCAGTGCTTGCATCATCTTGAAGCACTCATCATCGTCATCATCATCCTTCTGCATGCAGTTGAGTCATTCATGCACTCATCATAATAATTCTCTCTAATAATTCACCATTGATGCATGCATGCATGCATTCTTATATATATATATATATATATATATATATATATATATATATATATATATAGTACTCGATCGTTTTGACCGAAAAAGAAAAAGAAATGTGCACACCATAGGTAATTAAAGAAATGTTTACCTACGTACCGTTGGTGGGCAATACTCTGCTGATGGACGGGTCATAAGCAGCTTCAGCAGGCGGCTGCTGACATGGCCGCCGGAGGAATAATCCTGCTGCTGCTGCTGGTGGTGGTGGTGCAGACGACCCAGCTGCAGGCAGCGGATGGCAGAGGCGGCGATGGTGGAGGGATCGAAGCGGAGGAGCAGCGAGGGCTCCTCGAGGGAGCGGAGGAGGAGGCGAGTGCACGGACCGGAGGCTGGTGACGACGGCGGCATGATCAGGTGGAGGAAGGAGTAGGGCGTGACGCAGGCGAGGCGCCATTGGAGGGCCTTGAGCAGCGTGAGCTCCATGTCCCGGACCGTCCCCGACCGGAACGAGTGCTCCAGCACCTCCTCCATCTGCGTGCATGCATGCACCTCCATCTTAATTAGTAGCTAGATCCACCAGCTCCGATCCGTCATCACTTACTTACTTATTAATTGCATGCATGTATGCATGCGTGCGTACATACACATCCGTCGGATCGGATCGTATGGATGGAGGGAATTAATAACAAACATCACGCGTATGTGCATGCATGTACTAGTAACGAGCTATATGCATGCACATGCATGGTTGAAGCGTGCAGTCTTAATAACACTATCGTCGAAGAAGAAGAAGGTTGAAGAAGACGAAGCATGTACTAGCTGAGCTAGCTACAGGAGAATACGTACGTACCTGGAGATGGTGGAGTGATGGGATGTTGACTTCGTCCAGCTTGCATGCGACGGACAAGCAGGCAACGCTCACCAGCTCAACCATCCACGCCTCATCCCACCTCTGCATCCATATGGTTACATGATTATGAGCTGAGCTTGAGCTATAGCTACAATCAATTATTAGGAGTAATTAATTAATTACTTACCAGATGGCAGTTGATGGAGAGGAATCTGTCCATATAGTTGACCGCGTTGAAGGCCGTCGACGCCGCAAGCCCCAACTTGTTAACTACATAGATGATGTACTGGACTCCCCTGGAGCGAGCGCCGGCGACACCGCCGCCAGCAGGCATCAGCAGATGGTGGAGGTACCCTCTGCTGGGCGCATAGCATCCCTGCCTCGCCACCATGTACCTCACTGCCTCTTCTGCTGCTGCTACTGCTAATTGTTGTCCTTGCTGCTCAACCTGATCTCCTCCTCCGGCGACGATATCGATCTCCGGTGGCGCCGGCGGCGGCTGGGGTGGTGGTAGTACATCATCATGCGGCGGCGGAGGAGGAGGTGTGGAGACGAGCAGTGGCTCTTCGTGGCAGTAGAGACTGTTGACCACCACCTGCAGGCTGATCCGGCGGTGGTCGTCGTCGTCTTCCATAGGGCCGGGGGCCGGCCGGGATGGCTGCTGCTCTCAGCTGGGTAGCTAGCTAGTATATATGCATGCATCGATCACAAGGATTGAAGGAAGGGAGTGTACGTAATTACCGTGGTGGTGCGTACGCCGTGGTGGCGTGGCTGGTGGTTGCTGCTGCATGCCTTACACATACGAGTATTAATTAATAAGACCCGGGACGTACGGATCGGAGCAGCAGCTAGCCTCTTGCATGACGACCCAATAATGCACACCCCGTCGACCGTCCATGCTGCATGCGCACTCATCAATGCGTGCATGCAATCCGTCCTGACGTACGTATATGTACGCCACTTAATTATTAGATTGATTAGGTTTTTTATTTATTGGTTGTTTAATTAGGCTACTAACCATAATCTTTGCCACGTATCTAATTTAACCTTGCTTGCAGTTTGAAGGACTGGAACCTAATTTAAGATCTGCCTCGTGTATTGCTTTTTTACCATCCAACCTATGAGTCCATATTTAGTCGCTGTTGAAGCCTTCAACCAGGATTAAAAGTTCACTTTTAGTTCCGGTTGAAGCTTCCCAACTATGACTAATTAATATTCCATAGATCCGGGATTAATAATGTCTAGATTTGTCCCGGGTCTAAATGTAGCCGGCACTAATGCAAGGGTGATCGCCCCTCTCTAGTAGTGATATATACACTATGTCTAATTAAATAAATCATAAAACTACGTATGCACAAATTTAAAATGATCTACCATTTTGAAACGAAGGAAGTACTACTTATATATATAACGTGCGGTCCATTGATGCCTAAATTTAAAATATTTTTGTGTCAGCCCGGCCCGGCCCGGCCCCAGATAGAAAATATTTTTATGGTAGACGACGTCCTGGTCTTCTTGTACCTCTAGACTGAAAATAACTTAATAATAATTCGGCCAGAAATTAATAATGAAAATTGGAAGTAGAGTACAGTACGCGTTGATGGTTTGTTAATCGTTGGTTGCTGCTACACATGACATGCATGCATGCATGCAAGTGTATAAGTGTTGCTAGGCACAGTGCGTGACGAGCGAGCGAGCATTTTTTTTTTGCAATAAATGTAAATATAATAAATTGCGTGCGTATGCATACATGCATCATGTACATGCATAGATGATATACATATAATAGTACACCGGCCAGCCGGCTGGCACACGCCATTGTTAGCGTGTATGTAGTACACAATACGTACGTACATTAATTTATACATACATGGCTGGACCCACCGCATATATGATATATCCTCCATCCATCCAGACAAATTGGTCACCGATGGTCGTCATGCATGCATTCAATACGCATGATCGTCATCGATCCATCACACAATCTAGCTCCTCTTCAGAAAAGATAAAACACTGGTTCCTCAACTTTACCCCATTGGTCAAGTTCGCCCCTAAACTATCAGATTGCCCTAATCCCTCAACTTTAGTTTTTGGTCAAACTCTTCAGTAAAATAAGTCCTTTTTGCCCTTCACTCCTTCCATTTTTTAGAAATGCTAACCCAGACCATCCTACTCAAAGTGCTTAGAATTTAAAATAAGATTGTCTAATTTGAATACTAGAATTCAAGTCTAAAAACAGGTGGCCCAAATTACTAGAGGAGTTACAGGTCCAAGTAAACTATACCATAACACTTCGCGGAAATTGAGGAGGATAGGAAGGAGCTATGGCTAAATGAGATATTTTGTATTATTCTCATGCTAATATGGAGAGCTACATCAGAATAGGATAACTTCAGCTAAAAATGAAAATTAAAGGACTAGGTTGATCAATTTAAAAGTTAAGAAACCAACTTAACCTTCGACGCAAAGTTGAGGAAGGTATTCCTATTTTACCTTCAGAAAGCAACAAGTGCCTGCCTTCCTGCCTCTTTAATGCAGGCGTGCCTGCATTCTGTATCTTTGTATGCTCCTTAATTCTGACAGCGATCCGCCGCCTCACATCGTACCCGTACCGACCTACCTTCAAATGACAAATGGAATGCAGCAGCAGCAGCAAATGCTTCCTGACAGTAGTACTGCCATGGCAGGCAGACAGGCATGTCAGTTCGCCAGGCTCATGTTCAGCACTTCATGTCAGAAACTACCACAGCTGATGGGCTGACCCCCGCGACCATACCAGACCATATGCACGATCCAGTCACCACCACCCATCCATTTTTATTCACACACCCAGACAAGCTAGTTAGTCGTTTTAGCTTTGCAAGATGCATAATTCTTATAGGATAAAGTCTATTTTTAACCATCAAACTATCATCTCAATTCCAAAATCATAAATTTTTGGCCATCTAACTATTAAAACCGTTCAAATTTAGCCATTGGACGGTTTTGATGGGTGGTTTTGCTGATATGAACGTGACATGGTGATGAACCTGTCAGTCTCTCTCTCCTCTCCTCTCCCTCTCCTCTTGAAGCATCCCCTCATAAGTGAAGACTTAAATGTGATACAATATCAGTCCCAGGAGGCTGATAACACATTTATTACATCAGATGGTGCATCACCGTACAACTATACGCGGTAATGGGCAGTGAAGCGCCACTATCGCGAGGATGACAACTAAAACTCACACAACGACATTAACTACGAAGAGGTCATCAGAGTCTTGCGCTATACGGAGCTTTCTGCGAGTGACCCTATCCACAGCCAAGGTTGGGTGCAGGATGGAACCCCTACTCAACGTCTTCGGGAACGAAGTCTGGATCTTCCTCTGTAAAAATTAGGAAAGAGGTGAGTACAAACGTACTCAGCAAGTCCAACCACACCCACGGAGGGGGTATAAACAGAATATAATGCACAGGGTAAATCAAGGATAATGTTAGGGTTTAATTTGCGGAAAGCTAATTTTTATGCAGGGGTTTATTTGAAAGAAAGGGGTTTTCAAAAAGCAATTATCTTGCGCTGAGTAACACGTAGGGTTGATCCACACAGGATCCCAGTTTTAAGTTGCTATCGGACTCCTCATTCGCCGTAGCACACGACACTGCTGCCGGACACTTTCCAAACAACTCACGCAACCCATCCATTCCCAGAATAAACACTAGTTGTGTGACCAAACCGTAACTCGCCCAGTACCATGGGCACGGCTATTCGAATAGATTTTAACTCTGCAGAGGTGTGCAACTTTACCCACAAGCGGGGTACCATAGCACGATCACCTTAGTGTCGGTGCAGATCCCAACAAAGCCATTACCCACCTTAGCTAGACCTAACTAGCCACCACGGGATCCACCAAGGGGCCATTGACCTATCACCTAGGTTTAACCGGGGCATAAGTCGCACAGAGCTTATCCCTTCTCCTTGGTCACCCGTTGCTCTCAGCTCTCCTGATGGCTATCAGACTAACTAGTGGGGTTTATGCTAAGCCGTTGCCCATACAACGGTCGAGTGGTTTGCACGATAGTGGAGTTAGGCAAGATGACACACCAACTCGGTCCTTAATTGTGACAAGATGGATATCTCTCTTCCTTGCTCAACCACACATGTATGAGCACACCATTTGGAAATTCACACAGAAGTGCCATCTATCCCATCTAACTCATCTTTCGAAAATTTCATATTTTTCCTTCCCACACACTCACACATTTTCCATTTATAAAACAAGTTGTACCGGGTTCGAGGTCCTAAGCGTTCTAGCAGTGATTAACATCCAAACAGAATAAATCAAGGGGTGGCTATCCAACCATGTTTTCAGCAGCAAAACAATATGCCGTTTTGTAAAATAGGCCAATAAGTTATGTTTATAAAACTAGGACGAAACATGCATCAAAGGATGAGATTGAACTTGCCATTCTCAAAGCCTTCCGGAAAGTCCTGGTCGAGGTACTGTCCTTCGGGTTCGGGGTCGCGGAACTGGTCCTCGTTCACTTGCTCGCAGTACTACTCCTCGACGGATTCTCCCTCGTTCACACTGTGATCTACGACGCACACAAGCAAGCACATAATCAAGAAAAAGAAATAAAGGTTTTATCACTGAGCTCGAATCGGAAACAATTAAGATATGGGGATATGAGTAATATTTTTAAGCGGTTTTCTAATGGCATGGCCAAAATTATATCAGAAATGGCATGGTAAAGTTTCAGGTTGATCTTAGGATTTTTGGCGCATGAAATGACGAGTTAAAGAGGGGTTCAGAGGTTAAACCGGGGTCTAGGGCCTATTTGTAATTATTCTTGAGAGTGAAAGGACTTGATTATAATATTTAAAAATGTTCTAGCTATTTTGAAAGGGGCAGGGACCTATGTGTAATTGTTTTTGTATGGTGGAGGGGTTAGTTTTTAAATAGGGAGAATAGGGAGGGTTTATTTGGAAAAAGAAAATAAAGGCGAAAGGGCTCTTAAATAAAAAGAAGAAAGGGCAGGGGGCTCAGCACAAATGTGCCCTTCTTCTTCCTCCCGTCACTGGAAATAGAGGAGGGGGAGATGGGGGGCGGCAGTGCCAAGGCTCGGCGGCCCTGGGGCTCGGTGGCGGCCGGGTAGGAGGGGAAAAGGGGCAGGGCGGCGCGGGGGATTTATTCCCCTCCTTGATTTGAGGGGTGGCGGCCCGTAGAGGCGGCGCCACGGCAGCGGGCGGCGGCCGGTGTGTGTGGCGGCGGTGCAGCGGGACCCGGTGGCGACTAGGGCTAGGGGAAAACGGCGAGGGGAGCGAGGGCATCCCGTTGCTCTTCTCACCTTGGGCTGGGATGGAGCGAGGAGGTGCGCCCATGGTGGCCGGCGGGCGGCGGGCAGAGCTGTGTGCGGCGGCGGCGCTGGGAGCTTGGATAGGGAGTTAGGAGCGGTGGTGGAGGTCGTGGGGAGGATGAGCTGCGCGGGGAGCCTATTTATAGGCGGAGTAGGGCGGTGGAGGAGGGGCGTGGTGGTGGTGGTGGCCGGCGAGCTCGACGAGGCGCCATTAATGGTGCTCGGTGTCGCGGCGCGACGGCGGCGCGATTCGCGGCGGCACCAGGACGATGCGACGGCTCGGGCAGGGCCGAGCGGCGTGCTGGGCACCGCAGGCTCGTGGAGCACGTGGGTGTAGTGTGCGCGTTCGGACAGGACGCTGTGCGGCTGGCGGCGAGGGCGGGGCGCTGTTGCGTTGCTCTGCTCACGCGAACTCGGGCGCCGAGGCGGCACAGGTGACGGGACGGCAGCGGCAAGCGGCGCGGCATCGTGGTGCGCATGGGTGCACAGGCACGTGCGCGTGCAGCGTATTTTTGTGTGTGGGGGGGGGGGGTGCAGCCGGCGGCAATGGCGGGGCGGGGCGTCGCCGAGGCGTCAAGCGGTACGGCGGCGCAGCGGGACGGGACTGTACGTGGCGAGTAGAGGCGCTGCGGCTGCGAGCGGGGAAGGCGGCGTTTAGGGGAACTCGGTGCTGGGAGAGGGCCGGCGTGGGTGCTCGGCGTTGCTGCACGAGCTCGGCTCGGCTCATTCCTGCGAGAGAGGATGGGGGGAGAAAGAAGGAGGAAAGAAAAGAAGAAAAAGAAAAAGAAAGAAGGGAAAAGAAAAGGGGAGAGGAAAAAGGGAGGGGTCAGACCGGTCTAAGGGACCGGTCAGACCGGTCGCTGGTGAGAATCGGCGACGGACGACAAACTAGCCCGGGAGGGACCCCGTCAGGGCAGGCACACGTAGGGTTGTTCTAGGATCGGCAGGCCACCTAGAACGTCTTCAGACGCCGCGGAGACGAAGGAAGAACAGCAAATGGAGGTTGGAAAAGCTAGGGTTTGGTAAAGAAGATAAAAAGTAGAGTTTGTATTGATTTGTTCGATTGGATATCCTCAATCGGCCGTGACCCTTTATATTTATAGGGTGGGGTGGACTTATCCCGCAAGGAATCCCTATTACAGATCAAGATCTATAAAAATCCTTAATTGACTCAGACTCCTCCTAGACCGGTCAGACCGGTCGGTCCCCTGTCGGGCAGGCTACAGCACCAGACCGGTCAGATCGCTTGGTCAGACCGGTTGATGCCAATTTTGGCTGTCAACATATGCCCCCCTGTTTTTTGGTAAAGCTTGCTTGCCAAAAAACATTCTTCTGAGTCAAAATTGTCTAAGGGCGATGATTAACATTACATCGGCCTTTTTTGTGCTAAGGGCGATAAACAATTATCGGCCATGTCTTGCTCTAATCAAGTCGATGTTGAAACAACTTGTTTCGGCCGCCATACTTTCTTCATGATTGCTGATGTCTTTGGCTCGACCTCCACCTGTTGCTCCATTGCCTCCTTCTTGCGCATACGTTGCAGCCTTCGCTTCTGAGTATGAGACAAGCCTGAGGGACCCCACCTCGGCTATAAATACTTAGAGTCTTGCTTCTTACTCTTCTCATCTGCTTTGCTGCGATCAATATCCTTTTTGACCAGATCATTGCTAACAACAATCGGTCTTCGTGGAGAAGTATGATTCGGATACATAGGAGGATATTGAATATAATACGATTGCATATGCATCCTACTATAATCCATGGGTGTATAAAGGTAAGGATAATAGCAATACCATGGAGGAATCAGCCCATTGAATATCATACAATTACTTTGATTTGAATGAGAATCCGATTGCTCCTGATGTTTCGATGAAGGCTTTGAATCTTTAGCTTCGTTCAGCTTCTCCTTCTGTTTCTGGGCGATTCCCTCCTTCTCATACTTGGCCAAGAGCTCTTTAAAGCTCGGCCCATTCTTGTTCTTGACTCCAGAGGTATTCTCAGGTTTACTGGTCGCACCGGTCAGACCTGTCCAAAGACCGGTCAGACCGGTCGAACCGGTCAGACCGCCGCTGTGGCCGGTCGACTTGTTGTCGGCCTTCTTCTTCTTATCTTGCCCCCGGGTGTTTTTGCGCCTTGAGGGATCTTCGATGTCAGCTTCTTCTCAGGTCTTTCATCACCAATAACCACATTCTTTTCCTTGGTTGATTCGGCTTGACTCGGCCGAACTAGCACTTTAGGATTATTCAATTCCAACATATGCACCGGGAAAGGATTTTGATCAACCTGCATAGAAGGAATAACTAATCGTCCTTCGTTAATGGCCGATTGAATCTGTCTACGTAACATATTGCAATCATTAGGAGCATGTGAAAAAGTATTATGGAGCTTGCAATATGCTTGCTGCTTAAACTCTTCAAGCGGCGGTACAGTATGTGACATCTTGATGTATCCAAGCCTATATAACTCATCAAATATTCTTTCGCACTTGGATACATCAAAAGTAAATTTTTCGTCTTGCCGATTTTTGTGAACCGACTTAAGAGCAGAACAAGTAAACGGTTTGGCTTGAGATGGCCAAGCAAACTCAGCAGTATATACATCATTAGACTCATCATCCGAACAATCTGAAGTACAATCTAAAGCATGCACACTAGAACGATGATGCCTATGGGATTCTTGAGACTCTTTGCTTCGGCTTTCTATAGCCAAAGCTCTTTGATGCACCTGAGTAACAGTAAAGAAATCATAGCCCTCTAATCTTTCTTTAATATGAGAGCGTAAACCATTAAAAGCCAAATCAACTAAATCTTTTTCTGCAATATTCAAAATAAAGCATCGGTTTTTTGTATCGCGGAATCATCTTATGTAATCATTGACAGATTCATCACGCGATTGTCTAACCGATGTCAAGTGAGACAATTTAAGGTCATCATGCCCATAGAAAAAGTGCTCATGGAACTTCTGCTCTAATTGTTCCCATGTGCAAATGGAATTAGGTGCCAAAGAAGAAAACCATGAGAAAGCGATTCTAGTTAAAGATAAAGAAAACAAGCGCACTTCCGACTCGTTTATTGAACCAGCTTCACCTAATTGGGCAAGATACTGACTAATATGCTCAAAGGTACTCCTAGTATCTTCCCCACTGAATTTGACAAATTCAGGCAACCTAAAATCAGCAGGATATGCAACCGAATCAAATGAAGTAGGATACGGATTTTGGTATGTGCGAGTTTTGCTGCTAACATCCACTCCAAAACTTTCTCTAAGCAGATTAGCCAAATCATTCTTACAATCAGCAAGCGCTTTATCAAAATTACTTGAAGAATTTGGCTGTGTGGATGTAGATACCTCTCGCTGATTTGGAATAGGCTGACCGGATGGACCGGTCGGTACGACCGGTCAGACCGATGGAGTCAGACCGGTCTCTGCCGGTTTTGCCAACGCTGCACGTATCGGTAGAACATCTCGTCGGAGATAGGACCGATATGTGGCACTGATTTCCTGGGGAGTTCTGGTGGTGTGTATGAAACGATTTCGTTTGTTCGGCTAATGTTGGCCGAACTAGGAATACTCATAATGGGATCAGTGTACGTGGGTGTCACAGTTTGACCACTGAAATAATTCATCGGCATCCCATATTGAGTTTGACTCGTAGGAGATGCTGCCGATGGTTGAGGAAATAAAATTCAGAAGTAGAAACAGAATGATGTTCATCGGCTGTTTCTGGTTTCTTACCAGCCGATTCTCTTTCCTTAGAGCTAAGCCAATTAACCCAATAAACATCACGCTCAGCTAATAATTTCTAAATTTGTTCCATAGTAACACCAGAAGATGGAGCACTCACAACAGGTGTTACCTCAGTAGATGCATCTGTGGAGGTAGAAGCGAAGTCGATTTTCTTGATCTTGGTGACTTGGCTCGTCGATCGACCTTGATGCTAGCAAGCGCCGCTAGTAGATCTTCTTCATCGCGCTTCTTCTTGCGCTCCTCCAGCAGCAGACGAACTTCCTCTGGAAGATGCTCATATGTCGATGGGATGACGTTGTCCGGATCAATTTCGGTAGTAGAGCCCATCTTCTTCGGGGTAGATTTGATCGGTTTTGCTAACCAAGATCTTCCCCAGCGGAGTCGCTAATTTGTGTTGGCGCCTTTTACGGGTCAACACACGGACGCGCTAGATCGCACGGCGCGAGGAGGAGCTCGATGCAGCGCCTCCTGCGAGGAGCAGTCAGACCGGTCTAAGGGTCCGGTCAGACCGGTCGCCGGTGAGAATCGGCGACGGCCGACGAACGCTAGCCCGAGAGGGACCCCATCAGGGCAGGCGCACATAGGGTTGTTCTAGGATTGGCAGGCCACCTAGAACGTCTTCAGATGTCGCGGAGATGAAGGAGGAACAGCAGATGGATGTTGGA
The DNA here is from genome assembly GCF_016808335.1 of Panicum virgatum. NCBI lineage: Eukaryota > Viridiplantae > Streptophyta > Magnoliopsida > Poales > Poaceae > Panicum > Panicum virgatum. The sequence continues at coordinate 50,684,831 of NC_053152.1, forward strand.
AAAGCTAGGGTTTGGTAAAGAAGATAAAAAGTAGAATTTGTATTGATTTGTTCGATTGGATCTCCTCAATCGGCCGTGACCCTTTATATTTATAGGGTGTGGTGGACTTATCCCGCAAGGAATCCCTATTACAGATCTAGATCTATAAAAATCCTTAATTGACTCGGACTCCTCCTAGACCGGTCAGACCTACCGGTCAGACCGGTCGGTCCCCTGCCGGACAGGCTACAACACCAGACCGGTTAGACCACTTGGTCAGACCGGTTGAAGCCAATTTTGGGTGTCAACATATGCCCCCTTGTTTTTTTGGTAAAGCTTCCTTGCCAAAAAATAGTTTTTTTGGTAAAGCTTGCTTGCCAAAAAACATTCTTCTGAGTCAAAATTGTCTAAGGGCGATGATTAACATTACATCGTCCTTTTTTTGTGCTACGGGCGATAAACAATTATCGGCCATGTCTTGCTCTAATCAAGTTGATGTTGAAACAACTTGTTTCGGCTGCCATACTTTCTTCATGATTGCTGATGTCTTTGGCTCGACCTCCACCTGTTGCTCCATTGCCTCCTTCTTGCGCATACGTTGCAGCCTTCGCTTCTGAGTATGAGACAAGCCTGAGGGACACCACCTCGGCTATAAATACTTTGAGTCTTGCTTCTTACTCTTCTCATCTGCTTTGCTGCAGTCAATATCCTTTTTGACCAGATCATTGCTAACAACAATCGGTCTTCGTGGAGAAGTATGATTTGGATACATAGGAGGATATTGAATATAATACGATTGCATATGCATCCTACTATAATTCATGGGTGTATAAAGGTAAGGATAATAGCAATACCATGGAGGAATCAGCACATTGAATATCGTACAATTACCTTGATTTGAATGAGAATCCGATTGCTCCTGATGTTTCGATGAAGGCTTTGAATCTTTAGCTTCGTTCAGCTTCTCCTGCTGTTTCTGTGCGATTTCCTCCTTCTCATACTTGGCCAAGAGCTCTTTAAAGCTCGGCCCATTCTTGTTCTTGACTCCGGAGGTATTCTCAGGTTTACTGGACGCACCGGTCAGACCGGTCCCAAGACCGGTCAGACCGGTCGAACCGGTTAGACCGCCGCCGTGGCCGGTTGACTTGTTGTCGGCCATCTTCTTCTTGTCTTGCCCCCGGGTGTTTTTTCTCCTTGAGGGATCTTCGATGTTAGTTTCTTCTCAGGTCTTTCAACACCAATAACCACATTCTTTTCCTTGGTTGATTCGGCTTGACTCGGCCGAACTAGCACTTTAGGATTATTCAATTGCAACATATGCACCGGGAAAGGATTTTGATCAACCTGCATAGAAGGAATAACCAATCGTCCTTCATTAATGGCCGATTGAATTTGTCTACGTAACATATTGCAATCATTAGGAGCATGTGAAAAAGTATTATGGAGCTTGCAAAATGCTTGCTGCTTCAACTCTTCAAGCGGCGGTACAGTATGTGACATCTTGATGTATCCAAGCCTATATAACTCATCAAATATTCTTTCGCACTTGGATACATCAAAAGTAAATTTTTGGTCTTGCCAATTTTTGTGAACGGGCTTAAGAGCAGAACAAGTAAACAGTTTGGCTTGAGATGGCCAAGCAAACTCAGCAGCATATACATCATTAGACTCATCATCCGAACAATCTGAAGTACAATCTAAAGCATGCACACTAGAACGATGATGCCTATGGGGTTCTTGAGACTCTTTGCTTCGGCTTTCTATAGCCAAAGCTCTTTGATGCACCTGAGTAACAGTAAAGAAATCATAGCCCTCTAATCTTTCTTTAATATGAGAGCGTAAACCATTAAAAGCTAAATCAGTTAAATCTTTTTCTGCAATATTCACACTAAAGCATCGGTTTTTTGTATCGCGGAATCATCTTATGTAATCATTGACAGATTCATCACGCGATTGTCTAACCGATGTCAAGTGAGACAGTTTAAGCTCATCATGCCCACAGAAAAAGTGCTCATGGAACTTCTGCTCTAATTGTTCCTATGAGCAAATGGAATTAGGTACCAAAGAAGAAAACCATGAGAAAGCGATCCCATGAGCTAATGGAATTAGGTGACAACACACGAATCGGCGACGGCCGACGAACGCTAGCCCGAGAGGGACCCCATCAGGGCAGGCACACGTAGGGTTGTTCTAGGATCGGCAGGCCACCTAGAACATCTTCAGACATCGTGGAGACGAAGGAAGAACAGTAGATGGAGGTTGGAAAAGTTAGGGTTTGGTAAAGAGGATAAAAAGTAGAGTTTGTATTGATTTGTTCGATTGGATCTTCTCAATCGGCCGTGAGCCTTTATATTTATGGGGTGGGGTGGACTTATCCCGCAAGGAATCCCTATTACAAATCTAGATCTATAAAAATCCTTAATTGACTCGGACTCCTCCTGGACCGGTCAAACCGGTCGGTCCCCTATCGAGCAGGCTACAGCACTAGACCGGTCGGACCGGTTGATGCCAATTTTGGTTGTCAACACGGGCGAGGAGAGAAGAAAGACTGGCGGACGGTGCAGGAGAGAGGAGAGGGAGAGCAGTGGAGAGGGAGGTACTGATAGGTGGGCCCATCGCTACATGGTTTCCATATCAGCAAAACCACATACCAAAATAGCCCAATGGTCAAATCAGAATAGTTTTAATAGTTAGATGGCCAAAGATTTCTGGTTTTAGAGTTTAGTGGTCAAAACCAAACCAAGGTGATAGTTGGATGGCTAAAAATAGACTTTTCTTTTTTTATATGCATCTAGAAGAATATTATGCCTAGATGCATAGTAAAATTTTTATATCTAGAAAAACTAAAACATCTAATTTGAGACGGATGGAGTACTACTTAGTTTTTACTACAACCCCCGCTGCGCTGTACCTTGTAGGCCTATATATGCAATACAAAGCTGCTAAATTGGCAACTCTCTCATATAGCAAGGACCTACATACATACAATATATAATGTGTGTGTGTGTGCATTTCTACAATGTTTATTTAGCGCAAAGCGATTAACTATTTATTTCTGATCACACCAAAGTGCGTTCTTGTTGCGGCGGCGGCAGCTGCATTTATCAGAGCAAATTCTCTAGAGAGAGATAGAGACCCAGCGCTACTGTGCTATAGCTTTTTTAGAAAACTAGATTTATATTTCATACAGATTCTGATAGTTCACATCCCATATCTTACAACGACGCCCTTGAAAGAAATAAAAGTTACACTCAAATCCTTATAAGACAATTCCGGTTGTTCTGGAAACTCCAGACAATTATTTTGGTCTTAACAACGTTAATGCAAGCGTGAGTACACTTATGATTAGTACTCAACAAGTGATAGGGAATTATAATACATGCAAGACCAAATTAAGGAATAGCTGATATGGTTCAACAAGTGGTAGGGAATTATTTTTGCGAGAAAAGTTTTAATTGTTTCAACTTTTTATAGATTTATAGATAGAGAAAATGAAGCTAGTAGGCCAATATCAATGGGCCCGTTTAAGTTGCAACGCCGAGCTTGTGGCCCAGCACAATAAATCAATCTATACGGGGCGGGCTGCTCCTCTTCCTTTCCTTTTGGGCGGCGGCTGCCATGTTGCTGCTACTGTTGTTGTGTTGCTCCGCACGCCTCCGGACATCACACTGCCCGTCCCGACCGCCGTGCTCCATCCTATCGTACGCATTCCGCCAGTCCTCCTCCTGTTGACGCAAAAATCAACACACTGGAATCCGAGGGCAAGTATTCGCCGAGTCATAGAAAGTCAACCAAAAGTACCAGTCAATTTAACCTGAAATTGACAAGGGAGAAAACAAAGTCAAATTCGAGAGCGTATCGGCTGTGATTCTGAATATCTCTCAGATAGGCGTATCGGCAATCTTTGCCGATACTATAGACGATAAAAAGATATTAAATGCAAGCGCATAGTAAAGAGCGCATCGGCAGGATCAGCCGATACACTAAACGACAAAACCGGCTTTTGTACAGCCGATCGTGTATGTATGACAAGATTTAAGTTACGAATGTGTAACTTAGATGATGTGAAGCTAAAAACAGATCTAAACTGGCTCTTGAAATAACAAAAGTGTCACTCTAAAACCTAAAACCGATCTAATATGTTTTTAGATATGGTAATGGCCAAAAAGCATAGGAAAATCTACAAATCTAGCCGATATCAATAATTGGTGAATAAATCCAGATGAGACGACAGCGATGCGCCCGAAAGTCAAAACCTAGATGAACTCGATAACTTTTGAATAGATTTGAACGAAGCCATAGCGATGCGCCAGGTAGCTAAAGCTCAAATATACTCGGTAAAACGAAAAATCACCAGCAAATCAAGTCGCTCGAATGTGAGGCGTCCTTGATCAACCTGAAAGAACTCGTCGAAAAAAGAAGAGAAAAGTCGAAGTCACCGAAAAAGTGCAAAGGAATTGTAAAGTTTGTTGTATTGGATGTGTATCAAGTTTTTTCGGTCCCTTACAACTGGTATATGTAGCCTAGTGCTATCAAGTCCTAGCCGATTACGGCAAACATTACTTGACCCTAAAGAAAAGACTATCTAAAAGATAAACTACTTAAAATATTACAACCGAATCATCAAGATTTTCGTAGAGTCCGGATCCGCTTCTCCTTCCTCGACTTCATCGGCAACTCTTCATCGGCCGAGTACCAGAGTGGACTAATCAGCATCTTCGCAGAATATTCTCCTGGTCCATCAGATGGACTCCCATCGGCCGATTCCAACCCTGTGCATCTTTTGGTTTTTTTCAAATCGGCCACCTTTTCTTCACAAAAATCACTTCTTTGACACGTGTCAAAAAACGGTGTCAACACATGCCCCCCAGTTTCGAAATAATTTATTTTGTTCCGAAACTACTCCAACCAGCATTTAAAGTCATTCCTCGTACCCCGTGCATACGGCTTACCCCAGACAATCAGGTAAAACTCTTCTTTGCCCCTGGCCTTTCACCTTCCGTCCGCACAAACCCAACGCGTTGATTCACCTTTCGTCTTTTCACTTACCCAGACTGGGTCATAAATATCACCTTCTGTCCTTATATCGGCAACAAGTCTCCATTAGCTACAGAGCCTCCTTTCTTCTTCCTCCAGCAAAAACCCTAGGTTTTCCTGTAGCAATGGCGGGCTCCAAGCGCCCCGATGAGGGTCCTTCCAATGCCCCACCGGCAATCCGTCGCCACATGGAGTAAGCCCTTCTTTCCTCCGTCTTCGGATTGCCATACTTTTGTTCAATCTTGGTCTCTAACTTTTCTGCCTCTTTTCTGTAAAGTGACAATGCTTCTTCCGGTTCCTCCAACTCGGAGGGACCCCCTTTCCCTGGTGTTCCTGAGAGCACCAAGGAGTACATTCGCCAGCTTCTTCGCGAGAAGGATGAAGCTCGGCAGAATTACTCCCAGGAGACCATCTGGTCTCAGTTCCTTGCCGCCGAACTGGAGGCGGCGCAATCCGATCGGGCAATCCTCCAGGCCCAGCTCACCGCCGCCGACTCCAGGGTTGCTTGTAAGTCACCCCTTCCGAAGCATTGCTCTCTCCTGTTTTTCTGACTCTTTTTCTGACATCTCGCTTCAGTCCTGGAGTCGCAGGTTCAAACCCTCCACGCCGCAGCAGCCACCACCACCAAGTCGGTGAACGCGTGCGGCGACACCGTCGCCGCCCGTCTGTAGGACATACCCAACCGCATCCGGGAGGTCGCCGGACACGGGGTTCGCCGTGGCACCGTCGTAGCCCTCGCCACAGCCCCGTTCGAGATCGGTCACGATCTCCTGCAGGTCGAACCGTTCCACTTCCCGCTGGGCAGCAAAAACTGGTGGGCCTTCGAGGAGCTCGCCGACGACATGGAGATGGCAGCCGCCGCCATCTCCGAAAATGTCAGCATAGAGGCAGTCATCGGCAATGTCTTTGCCGATGATTAGATTTCTAGGAGTAGCATCTTTCTAGAAACAATCTTTTGCTGAATCGGCCAGATCCTTAGATCGGCCCCTTTGTAAACAATATTATTAATAAAGTATTCCCATTTTCTTGCCAATTCTAATCGCAATCCCCCAATTGACGTTGCAAAAAACCAACTCTGACCTGAATTGAACAATCTGGATTGTGTAGATTTTTTGCACTAAGGGCGACACATATCGTGTCGGCCATAACAATTCAACCGATAACTTAATTAATCGGCTATCCATCCACTCAAACACTAGGGTATTACTTCTTCAAATATTTTCTGTTAAGAGCTCTAGAATACTCTTCCCCCTCGAGTGTCTCTAAAATATAGGTATTGCCAGGAACACATCTGTTTACTCTGAATGGTCCTTCCCACGTCGGTGACCATTTGCCGAATTTTGAACTCTTTGTTCCTATCGGCAATATCAACTTCCAAACCAATTCCCATTGCTCAAAGGTTTTGGCTTTTACTTTCATCGGCTAACTTTGGCTTTTACTTTCATCAGCTAACTTTGGCTTTATTTACCTCAACATTTACGAGAGCTTCCAGCCGATGGCCAGCCAAATCCTCCAATTCATCTTTCATCAGAATATTCATCGGCCGTTAACTGATTCTGAAATGTGACACGCCGTGAATCAAGTTTCAACTCCCATGGGAGAACAGCTTCATGTCCGTACACCAAATGATATGGAGACACCTTTGTAGCACCATGACAAGCCATTCTATATGTCCATAAAGCTTCATGAAGTACAGTATGCCACTTTTTAGGATATTCATCAATCTTTCTCTTGATCAATTTGATGACTCCTTTATTAGATGCTTCTGCCTGACCGCTAGCTTGGGCATAATATGGAGAAGAATTCAGCAATTTAATACCCATTCCAGTAGCAAATTCCTCAAATTCACCTGTCGTAAACATAGTACCCTGATCCGTCGTAATGGTCTGTGGAATACCAAACCGATAGATAATATGTTCTTTGATGAATTCAATCATCTCTTTCGATGTAACATTTTTTAGAGGAATTGCTTCAACCCACTTGGTGAAATAATCAGTGGCCACCAAGATAAACTTATGATTTTTACTGGATGGAGGATATATCTGGCTGATCAAATCAATTCCCCATCCTCTAAATGGCCACGGCTTGATTATGGGATTCATGGCTGACGCAAGAATTCTTTGCACGCTCCCAAACTTCTGACATTCTTGGCAACCTCTGTAATATGTGAAGCAATCTTCCAGCATCGTCGGCCAAAAATATCAATTCCTCCTGATCACCCATTTCATCTTATAAGCCGATTGATGGGATCCACAGACCCCTTCATGAATTTCACCCATTAATACCTTAGCTTCTTCCTTATCGATGCTTTTGAGTAAAACTCCATCAATCGTCCGATAATATAAATCTTGCTCCAATAATACATACTTGATTGCCTGGAATCTAATTTTTCTGTTCACTTTTTTGGTTGGATCTTTCAAATAATCAATAATATCTTTCCTCCAGTCATCGGCTGTTAACTCCGAGGCCATTATTCTTTCCATTGGCCGATATCCTAAAGCATGCTGAGCCACCGATTTGCATCACTGTTATAAAATTTGGGAACATACTCGATGGTTACCTTTTTGAATTCTTTCAGTAGCTGGAGACATTCTTCATGATATAATTGTAAAATATCATCTTTGCATTCATACTCCCCAACTAACTGGTTGATCACCAGCATAGAATCTCCAAAAATCTCAACAGCATCATCTTTGATTTCTCGAAGTAATTGAATCCCCTGGTTTCAGCATCCAGCAACCTTCTGCTCACAAAATAAATAGCTCTTTCTTTTTCTTCAAATTCTTGAATATGGGCCGATCCGATAGCACGCTCATCAGCCAATAAATACAATTTAAACGGCTTGTGCTTTTGGGGAGGAACCAACACCGGAGGATTTACCAGATAATGTTTGATTTCATCTAATGCTTTCTGATGTTCCTCTCTCCACACAAATTCCCGATCGGCCTTCAACCTCAGTAAAGAACTGAACGGCTGAATTTTTCCCGACAGATTAAATATAAATCTTCGAATAAAATTGATATTGCCGATCAATGATTGAAGTTCAACCTTCGTCGTAGGGGCTTCAACTTTGTCGATGGCTGATATAGTCTTTTGACTAATTTCAATCCCTCACTCATGTACCATAAAACCCAAGAATTGACCAACTGAAACACCAAAAGCGCACTTGTTTGGATTCATCTTTAAACCATGCCTTCTGGTGCATTCCAAAGCTCTACGCAGATCGGCCAAATGTTCTTGGTGCCCCTTTGACTTCACAACCACGTCATCAATGTATATCTCTACAATTTTGCCGATGAGTTCATGAAAGATATAATTCATGGCCCTCTGGTACGTGGCACCGGCATTTTTTAATCCGAAGGTCATGACTACCCACTCGAATAAACCGAGATGCCCTGGACATCTGAACACAGCCTTGTGGATGTCTTCCTCTACCATAAAGATCTGATTGTATCCAGCATTGCCATTTATAAAACTGATCACTTTGTGCCCAGCAGCAGCATCTACCAACATATCAGCTATCGGCATGGGGTAACCATCCAACGGCGTAGCTTTGTTGAGATCCCTGAAATCAATGCACACTCATAGTTTGCCATTCTTCTTGTAAACAGGAACCACATTAGAAATCCATTCGGCATAATGACACTGCCGAATAAAATTAGCTTCAATTAACCGTGTGATCTCGGCCTTTATATCTGGCAAAATCTTAGGATTACATCACCTCGCTCCTTGTTGATATGGTCGATATCCCAGTTTTATAGGTAAATGATGTTCCACAATAGATCTATCCAAGCCAGACATCTCATAATATTCCCAAGCAAAGCAATATTTGTACTCTCTTAAAAAACTTTTCAGTTCCTGCTTGTATTTAGGATCCAAGTTTGCGCTAATAAACGTCGGTCTTGGTTTATCACCATCTTCGATGTCAATTTCCTCTAGTAAATCGGCCGACGTAAACCCATGCCCCAACTTCCCTTCTTCCTCTAGGAATTCATCCATCAGGAACTTTCTGAAGAACTGACTGCTTGGATCGGTGTGGAACTATTACTGACCGATTCACCATCGGCCTTAGCCTTGACACACCAGACTTGTGATTTGACTCCTCTCTTGCGCAGAATCTGTTCTCGCTCTTCCTCAATGATCTCCAGCTTTCGTAACCTCTGAACACGTTGCTTCTGAGACCTGGTCAAATGCCCTGGGCACCATTGAGATTGATCCGTGCGATCAGGCTCACGTTCCGGATCTCCCCACATCGGCTGATCATCTTGTACTCTGTCATCGGCCACTTGTTCTAGCCGATCGTGTACAGGCACTCTTCTCCCAGCAAGATCACGTAGCATTGTCCTGCCCACAGTTTATCATGCACCGATACCCTTTTTCCTAGCCAATCATGCAGGGCTCATGATGTGACCTTTCATATGATCGGCTGCCTTGACCATTGCATTCGGGACAATCATATGCCGATGGCAATGTCAACCCTTCTTCCTAGCAGTAGACAAAGAAACGACACCTCCAATGATCTTGCTCGCGTCGTTCCTCTTCTTCTCTACGCTGCCGCCTTTCACGATGACGCTGGAACTTGTTCAACAGCATTTGAGACGTTACACGTCTACGTGGTGCCGATGAACGTTCAACATCTTTCATTGGACCCTTTTCTTTGACCTCATCGGCCGCTATCTGCGCTTTAGGATCAACAGCTCCAGATTTCTTGGCCGATGATGACGTCAGAATCTTAGCTTGAGAAGAACCTTCATCTCTAGCCACATCAATCATGTTCGTGGCGAAAGGATGTCCGTCGATCTTCATCGTCTTCTTGGGAGCCTCAAATTTCAATCTCCCTTGTTCGAAAACCATCTGAATCTGCTGTCGGAAGACCTTGCACTCATTTGTATCATGCGATGTGGCATTGTGCCACTTGCAGTACTTTATATTTTTGAGCTCGTCCTCCGATGGAATCTTGTGATATGGCTTCAACTTGATCAACCCTTCCGACAATAACAAGTCAAAGATCTTGTCGGCTTTGGTGATGTCAAACCCATACGACTCAGGCTCTTTCTTTCCAAACGAACATGTCACCGGCTTTTTACTGTTCTGTATCGACTCAGCCGATGCGATCGTTTCTTGTTCCTCTTCAGACTCATCATTGGTAGAATACTCCACATAGTTGATCTTTTTCTGAAAAGGCTTTTTGGACTTGTAGGATCGAGTCTCTTCTGTCATCCGACTTGTGATCTAGCTAATACTTTCAAACTCTTGCGATGCATATTTATCTTTAATGTGCGGCAAGAGTCCATTACATGCTACATCGGCCAACTGCTGATCGGACAGAACCAAACTGTAACATCGATTCTTGACATCTCTGAACCTTTGGATAAAAGCAGCAACCGATTCATCATTTCTTTGTCTCAAGCCGGTCAAATTGGTCAACTTTAACTCAGTAATCCCAGAGAAGAAGAACTGATGAAATTGTCTCTGTAGATCGGACCAATATAATATGGAGTTTGCCGGCAAAGTGGTGAACCAAGCAAAGGCCGATCCAGACAAAGACAAGGAAAACAAACGGACTCTGAGCGCATCATGGTTGCCCGCTCCTCTCAACTGTAGAAGGAACCTATTAACATGTCAGGTATCTTGTACTTGTGTGGGAGAGGAATCTGATCATAAATCGGAGGATAGGGAGTCTTGTACATGACGGATTGTTGCTTTGGCCTCAAACCAAACTGCTCCCTCATCACTTCAGCTATCTTTGTGCTCCAATCAACTTGCGGCTCAACTATTGGCATTTGCTGAGGGGAAACCGTACTCGCTGCATTGGTCATCATCGCAAGTTATTGAGCTACACGGTTCATCGGCTATCCAGCCGATTGCATCTGATGTGTTTGCTGTGCTATCCGATTGGGTGTTTGCTGAGTCATCGTCGGCTGTATAGCTGATGGGTTATCCGATTGTTGACTAGCAATATCCATGTACGGCACATTGACACACCGTATCTGTCCGGTTGATTGATTGTGGAATACCCAGTTGACTCCCTTCTGATGCGGAGACTGTGACAATAACACTTCTGAAGGAGACTGGGGTTGGAGCAGGATAGCAAGACGCTGTTGTGGGGTCATCGGCGGTGGCACCGATGCATTAGCTTATGCCACCTGTTGTGGACTCCATGCGCCTTGTGCATTCAGCTGTGTTACCGATGCATCCTGCTGTGCACCTATCGGCTGAACGGCCAATGGATTAGGATGAGAGAATATCGGCTGAGAAGCCGATGCATTAAACTGCATCTTAGGTGGCGTAGAAAAAAAATTCGGATGGATACCATACCCAGTAGCAGGATCCCATCCTTTAGGAAATACGGACGCAGATCCACCTTGCACAGTTGTAGCAATCAGCAGCGTGGTTGAGTAGATAGGATCTGTTGTACCTACCGATGCTGCAGTAGTCATCTGGAGTGGAGTTTGACTGTTACTTATTCCTGCGTGGCTATCTTGAACCAACAGGGCTGCTGCCATAGACACCTCTAAGGGAGTATATTGCATCTGATCTGGTTGTATATAGCAAGGACCCATGCACCCTGGTAACGTGCCTTCAGCAAAAGTCTTGACCACTACATTGTACACCGTGTTGCCCATGACTGTTGCACTCTTGATGAAGGCTTGTGCCACAGCTTGGCCAACTGCATCTATCATCTTGCTTTCATGTTGAGCCTCTGTCAATGGCTGGAAAGATGGAAGATTAAACTTCTTGATCACCTCACTAGATCTGTTGACGATGTACGACTTGAGGCATTCACGTTTGAATTTCTCCACCAGCTCTTCATATTCCTTCTTTTGTTCTTCTTTGAGCTTATCTTCAGGAACATGAATATGGTTTTCTTCACTAATTGCAGATTTATCTGTGAGTTCCACCATGTTGAAGCTTTCGTGTCCCACCAGGCGTGCCAAAAGATGTGTTGACGCAAAAATCAACATACTGGAATCCGAGGGCAAGTGTTCGCCGAGTCACGGAAAGTCAACCAAGCGTGCCAGTCAATTTGACCTGAAATTGACAAGGGAGAAAACAAAGTCAAATTCGAGAGCGTATCGGCTGGGATTCCGAATATCTCTCAGATGGGCGTATCGGCAAGCTTTGCCGATACTATAGACGACAAAAAGATATTAAATGCAATCGCGTAGTAAAGAGCGCATCGGCAGGATCAGCCGATACACTAAATGACAAAATCGGCTTTTGGACAGCCGATCGTGTATGTATGACAAGATCTAAGCTACGAATGTGTAACTTAGATGATGTGAAGCTAAAAACAAATCTAAACCGGCTCTTGAGATAACAAAAGTGTCACTCAAAAACCTAAAGCCGATCTAGTATGTTTTTAGATATGATAATGGCCAAAAAGCAAAGGAAAACCTACAAATTTAGCCGATATCAATAATTGGTGAATAAATCTAGACGAGATGACAGCGATGCGCCTGAAAGTCAAAGACTAGATGAACTCGATAACTTTTGAATAGATTTGAACGAAACCACAGCGATGCGCCCGATAGCTAAAGCTCAAATATACTCGGTAAAATGAAAACTCTCCAGCAAATCAAGTCGCTCGTATGTGAGGCTTCCTTAATCAAATTGAAAGAACTCGTCGAAAAAAAGAAGAGAAAAGGCGAAGTCGCCAAAAAAATGCAAAAGAAATTGTAAAGTTTGTTGTATTGGATGTGTATCAAGTTTTTCCGGTCCCTTACAACTGGTATATATAATCTAGCGTTATCAAGTCCTAGCCGATTACGGCAAACATTACTTGATCCTAAAGAAAAGACTATCTAAAAGATAAACTACTTAAAATATTACAACCGAATCATCAAGATTTTCGTAGAGTCCGGATCCTCTTCTCCTTCCTTGACTTCATCGGCAATTCTTCATCGGCCGAGTACCAGAGCGGACTAATCAGCATCTTCGCAGAATATTCTCCTGGTTCATCGGACGGACTCCCATCGGCTGATTCCAACCCTGTGCATCTTTTGGTTTCTTTCAAATCGGACATCATTTCTTCACAAAAATCATCTTCTTTGACACGTGTCAAAAAACGGTGTCGAACACCTCCTCTCCTTCCCTGTTTCCTTGGATCCAACTGACCCTTCCTTCTAATAGCACGCACCTTAATTCCCTGCACCGTACTGGGCGCAGCAAGCTGGTCGTGGTAATCTGTGCTTGTGTTCAGAGATGCACGCTGGGTGTTCGTCAGAATGCCTGCCTGGCCTTGCATGGAATGGAATGGAATGGAATGCGGCCCCCTCCCTACCTCCCTTTTCAGCAGCAGCACTAGGCCTAGCTGGGACTCAGATGGAGAAGCAACAGCTGCCGTCCCAGACCATGCATCTTCATCTACTCCAAACGGTACACGGTACGCTTTCATCCCCCATAAGCTTTGCTGGTCGCTGCATGCCCAGTTAACATTCATCATTTGTGGAGCCATTCTTTCATTATTATATAGTATACCTGAAACACCAATACTATGTATCCACTTCATTGCTCATTACACCATTAGAATTTGTTGCATTATCACTGGATTTGAACAAGGGCCGTGATGTTGTTTCGTTATATATATATAGTTACGTTTGTTTGGCTTCAGAAATTCTCTCTGACGACTTCAGTAAGCAGAGCTCACACATATAAGGATTACATATTAGTCCTTGCTTGAAAGGGTATATATATAATATAGATGATAACACATTCTGCTTCACTCTTTTGGACACTGCACCATACCAATTACCAAATCGATATCGATAATGTGGCCCATATATACATATATCTATATATATCAATGTTTTAAATCGCCGGCTAAGATGTTTAGCGGTAGAGGTGCCGCTACGGCGTTTAGCGGGCTATAGCCAGCGTTTAGCGGGCTATAGCCAGTTTTAGCGGGCTAAATGCCATAGCATTTGGACTTTCTAGAAGCTATAGCTGTCTATAGCGAAAGCTATAGCCGGCTATTTAAAACCTTGATATATATTGACAAAAATTTCCATGCCCAGCTATCGCTTGTCCAGATCCGGCCGGCCGGTACTTTAATTGGTACAATGAACAAGAGTAAAACATCCATCTTGCAACCTTAATTGGCCGCCTAGCAATTCAATAGCAAGAGGCCGGTTGGTTTCCTAAATTCCTACTTGAAGAAGGCGCCGGTCTTCATGGCGTCCTCGTTAGCCTCACCGAGGGCCGCCTCGCTGAGGTACTTGTCGGCAAGCTGCACACGCTTGACGTTCTCCTGCTCCGCCACCAGCATGTGCCCGTACTCCAGCAGCTTGGCGATCGTGATCTTGGGCTGCTCGAACTTGGGAGGGCCCTCCTTGGAGTTGACGAGCTTCCTGCCGATGTTCTCCACGCCGGTCTCGGCAACCCACTTGCGGACCTCGTCGTCGTACACCCGGGCACGCAGAGCGCCGAAGAAGTCGATGGACTGGCCGGGGAAGGTGTCCACGAGCTTGACCACGTCCTCGTCGGGGACGCCGTCGGTGCGGAAGATGCCCTTGCACACACCGATCCGGTCCTCGCGGGTGGGCGCCCAGTAGAACTTCTCCATACGACCGTCACGGATGAGCGGCGCGTAGAGGGTGGAGAAGTCGTTGCCGGTGACGACGATGGGCACCCGGGGGTTCTCCTCCTTGTTGTACATGCCGGGGAGCTGCACGTTGGTGGGGTTGTCGGCGATGTTCATCAGGGTGGCGTTCACCATCTGGTTGTTCACCGTGTACTGGGTGGTGCCGCCCATGCGACCGGCACCGGCGTCGAGATCGTTGATGAAGAGGCAGCACATCTTGCCCTTCTTGATGATGTCGGCCGCCTCGCGGTAACGCTGCCTGATGAGCTTGGCGGGCTCACCGGCGTTGCCGCTCTCCAGCTCTCCGGCGCTCATCATGATGGGGCTGCAATTATTGTACGCATGCTGCTGTCAGCATTATATAGAGAGTTCTAGACTCCGAGCAGTAATTAGTTACTTACGTGATGCCCATCTTGGCGAAGACAAGCTCACACTGGAAGGATTTTCCTTGACCCTTGCCTCCCCAGATACCAAGGATGAGGGGAACCTGATGAAGAAACCGAACCGAATCGAATTGAATTGATCAGTTGCTTGATTGATTATATTGGCTAAATCGATCGATCTGAAATCTGATCAATCATGTTCATGCATGGTATATATATAATTAATCAATAAATGAGTTAGCTAGGGAAGAATTGAAGACCTTGATGTTTGGCAGTGTCATGAAGTTCTTTGAGAGGTGGACGACGAGCTTGTCCATGAAGGCCGGGGCGATGTAGAAGCCGTCCTTCATGTTGTCCCAGGCACTGTAGTCCCTTAGGCCCTGGCTCAGGTACTCGTAGGAGCTGAGCACGGCCTCGTGGGTGCCGTCCCCCGTGGGCGCCTGGAAGAGGGAGTCGACGAGGCCCTTGCCCCTGGTGATGTCCTGCTGGTCGTCCGAGATGTCGTAGGCCAGGCCCTTCCACCTGTCGGAGTCCGTCTGCTTTGACTCGTCGACCTCCTTTGCCATGACCCTGAACCTGTTGGCGCCGGAGCTCTTGCCATGGTAGTTCACGGCGGCGGCGGTCGCCTGCTTCCTGCTGAGCTTGCTCCCGAGGAAGCTGGCCGGGGTGGAGGCCTGTGTGTTTTTTTTTATTTGGTCGCCCGATCCGTCGTCAGTAAACAGATCGAGTACTTGGCTTGAAGCACGCAATGCAAGCACTGAACAGCAGCACTCACCGGAGCTCCGACGGTGGAGGAGAAGGCGGCCGCCATCTCGATCAATCTGATCTGCCGCGCTAGCTGCAGCTTCGTCCTGTAGCTAGCTGACCTTGCTGCGTGCTGCTCTCCCCAGAGTGTACCGAGGCTGAGCCCTGGGAGGAATTAAATAAGGGGCACGTGTGGTGACCGTGCGTGTCCGCCGCCACTGCGGCCGTGGCCTGTGGTGATCGGGAGGTTAGGGAAGGGGGCGGGCTTGTGGATCAGCTAGCTCCCGGAGCCCGGAGGCCACACGCTGAGGATGGGGTTCTGAAGACGTGGCCGCATCCCGGCCGCGGCCAATGCGATGGCTTGCTTGCGCAGCATGACGACTGACGACGACGAGACCCCCGCTCCGCCCTTTTCAGCTTCAGCCATCTACATACGTCTTGGCTCCGATTGTCTTTTCTTCCATGACACTGCATCACAAAAGAATCTACCAACCACTACCGGAAACCCGGCTTATGCCGAGTGCCGAAGGCTTTGCCGAGTGCACAATATCGAGCGCTCGGCAAAATTACTATTTGCCGAGTGGCTACCAAAAAGCACTCGGCAAACAAACAACACTCGGCGGAAGAAAACTTTGCCGAGTGCCTAAATCAAGACACTCGGCGAACGCACCTTTGTCGAGTGCCACGTGGGCAGCACTCGGCAAACAGTGTCACATGCGCCACACACGCCCGCACACGCCCGTTACAACGGGGCCGCCGTTATTCTTTGCCGAGTGCCTCATAGTGTGCACTCGGCAAAGACAATTACGTGCGCCGCACACGACCGTTACCCCGTTGCCACTCTATTGCCACGAACGTTACACTGTGCGAAGACCGTTACCGTTATGATTTGCCGAGTGCCAGGCTGGGGACACTCGGCAAAACTTTCTGTGCCGAGTGCCAGCTGTCCGGCACTCGGCAAAGCTCTGTGAATGCCGAGTGCAATAGGTCTGGCACTCGGCATTGAAACTCTTTGCCAAGTGCCGACTTTAGCTCTCGGCGAAATAACAAAAAAAATTCTCCAATGCAATCCAAACTTTTTTCTTAGCTACTATACTATACAAAACACAGCATATTAGAATTTGGTATATTTTTCATTATGTTTACTATATTTAGTTAATTTATTTGGTTAAAAGGATATTTTGGGAATAATACAATTTTGAACTGCAAAATATAGTATAAATGAAGTATAATGAATGAAAAAATGATATTTATGTTATTTAATCCAATTTGAGACATTTTCAAACAATTGAAAGGGAAATTTGAACATCTTGGTCCTGAAACGGGACAAAGTACTGGATGGACAAAATAGTTTTAAATTTATAAAAAGCAAAAGTAATCAGAAATTCTTGAAATTTGTCTTGACATCATGGTTTCATATAGGGAGTCTGTGGTAAAAATTTGAAATGGATTTGCAAAAGTTGTCATGTATGTAGTTTACGAAACGAGCCATCTCCGAAGAAGTTTCAGAGAACTCAGAAGGATTCTTTAAGATTTTTAGTCAGAGTGATGTTCGAGTTGGAGTTTTACTTGCAATTTTTTTTTGTAGTCATAAGATATGAAGAATTGTGTAATTTTAAATTTTGGCGATTTTTTGAATCCATTTGACAATTTTTAATTTTTTTCAAAACTAGAGTATTTAAATTGAATTTGAACTAAAAGTGCATGAAATAATGACATTTTTTTGTTGTAGCAAGCTAACTTTTTTTGTATATGCAATAGACTGCATAAATAGGTTCATCTTAAATTTGGGTTATTTTTTGAATTTGTTTTGTAATTTTTAATTTTTTTTGAAATGAAAAGAATTAGTTCATATAAATTGAAATATAGATAATAGTGATTGAATTAATGGAATATTTTTCGTTAAAGCATGAGTAAGAATTGTTGTGTGAAATGGGCAATGAAATCTTTCATTATTTGAAGAAATTTGTGAAATTTTGAATAGTATTCAAATAAATTTCTCAAAACACATTCAAAAAGGCCACTTTGCCGAGTGCCCTGACACGACACTCGGCAAAATGTGACTATGCCGAGTGTCCTGCCAGGGCCCTCGGCAACAGCTGACTTTGCCGAGTGCCCAGATCTGGCACTCGGCAAACCTTGTCTTTGCCGAGTGCTAGATCGGAGCACTTGGCAAAGTCACGAACACTTAGCCGTGGCGGCGCCCACACACACGCGCCCACACACAGACAGCGCCCACACACACGCGCCCACACACAGACAGCGCCCACACACCCCGCCCCCGCCGCACCCCGCCCCCACCACCGCACCCGCACCACCTCCCCGCCCGCGCCGCCGACCGCGCCGCTTCACCGCCCGCGCCACCGGAGGCCGGCAGCGACGCATACCCGCCCCCGCCCCCGAAGCCGGCTCGCGGCCCCCGGCGTCGCCCGCACCACCTCGCCACCCCTGGAGGCCGCAGTCCACGGTCGACGCCAACGCCCGTTCCCCCGGAGATGCGCTCACACACACGCACGGCCGCCGCACCCAACCCCCACCGCAGAACCCGCGCTGCCGCCGCCGCCGCACAGTGCCGCCGCCCCTGCCGCTGCACCCCGCCCCCACCGCCACACCCGCGCCGCCTTTCCGCCCCGCCCTCCCGACGATGCCTCGGAGGCCGCGCCTGACGACGACGCCGCGTCCACGTCCCCGCCCCGGAGGCCGCGTCCACATCCCTGCCCCATAGGCCGCGCGGGCTCCCGACCCCCGACGCCGCCTCCCCGCCCCGACAGCGGCGTCCCCGGGGCCTGGCTCGTCCCCGGCCCGGCCCCCGGCGCATCGACCCCGCCCCCGAAGTGCCGCGCCGTGCCCCCGGCGCCTGACACCGCCCCGGGAGCACCCCGGTGCCCATCCCCGGCGCGCGCGTCCCCACCCCCGGAGTGACCGGTCCTCGCCCCCGGTGCGCCGCGACCCTCGGTAAGCAATGCAACCGCCCCCGTTATTGATAATGTTCATAGATTATAGAACCGCAACCTAGTTTGGCGTCTCCCGTTCGGAAGAAATACAATTGAGATATGCGGATCTTTGCATATCTATAATTGTATCTATTTCAAATTGTCCACGTTATTTGGACAGCCCGCGGATGCGTAAATACGGTTAGTTTGCATGGTCCACTCCTATCCTAGACAGAGTCTCGGCATCACCTCCCCGTTGTTCTCCGGATACACAATCTCCCTTTCGGGACGTGTATCTGGAGAACAGCGGGGAGGTGCTGCCGAAATTTTGTCTCGGATGGTAGTGGACCATGAAAACTGACCGTATGTACGCATCCTCAGTTGGGATTAGGACCTACCTTCACCTATTAGAATGTAGGGACAACACGTAGTTGCATTTGACTTTTATTCTCACTTCGGTCTAGAGGATGGATGACCGTCATTGGATGTACATGGGCCGTCCAAGTCAGGCTACCATGACCGATGAATGAATTCGAAAGACCAATGATTTTTTGGAAGCCGCATGGAGTCATGCTAAAGGATCGAGTTTCTTGTGGTGTCCGTGCAACAGATGTGGAAATAAGAAACGGAAAATGAAGAAGGTTATGGGCCAACATCTTTGTAAGTATGGATTTACCCCGGACTATACCCGGTGGATCTTTCATGGTGAAGGCCACCGTATGAGGGACGAGGTCGTAAGGCAACACATCGATGATTGTGATGCTGATGGTGGGGTTGGAGACATGTTACATGACTATCATGAAGCACATTTCGGTGATGGACCGCAGGAGGAGGAGCCAGAGGCATCCACAAAGGCGTATTTCGAGATGTTGGAGGCTGCACAGAAACCACTTCACGGTCATACAAAGGTTTCTCAGCTGGACGGCATCGGATGGCTAATGGCCTTGAAGTCTCAGTTTAGCCTGAGCCGAGACGCCTTCGACAGTCTGTTGACCGTGTTTGGAAGCATGCTTCCAGAAAATCACATTCTGCCAAAGTCAATGTATCAGGCACAGAAAATTCCCGGTGCACTTAAGATGCCATATGAGCAGATACATTCTTGTCCAAATGGGTGTATCTTATTTAGGAAGGAGCATGAGAAAGATGCTTACTGTCCAAAATGTAAAGCCTCTAGGTTCCTCGAAGTGGACTCTGGTGATGGTCAGCCTAAGAAGCAGCTCGCGAGTCCCGTGAAAATCCTACGCTACCTTCCTTTCATTCCGAGGATCCAACAACTATTCATGACCAAGGAATCCACGCAACAGATGACCTGGCACAAGAAAGGTGTTCGATACAACCCTGACAAGATGGTGCATCCATCCGATGGTGAGTCATGGAAGAATTTTGATAGGATTCATCGTGACAAGGCTAATGAAGCTCGTAATGTACGTATTGCGCTTGCAACAGATGGGTTCAATCCTTATGGGATGGTGGCCGCCTCATACTCATGCTGGCCTGTGTTTGTTATCCCTCTGAATCTCCCTCCAGGGGTCCTATTTCAACGACAGTCCATATTCGTGTCGTTGATTATTCCAGAGCACCCGGGGAATAAAATGAGTATTTACATGGAGCCTCTGATTGATGATTTGGTCAAGGCATGGGACGAAGGGGTGTGGACCTATGACTGAGCAACAAAGACAAATTTTAGAATGTATGTTTGGTACCAATTCTCCCTACATGACTTACCCGCGTATGGCATATTCTGCGGCTAGTGTACTCATGGGAAGTTCCCATGTCCAACATGCAAGGCAGCTCTGCAGTTCATCTGGTTGAGGAAGGGGGGTAAGTATTCGTCATTTAATAAACATCAACAATTCCTCCCCGCTGACCATCCTTTTAGACAAGACGTTAAGAGCTTCACAAAAGGTGTAAAAGTTACAGAAATTGCACCGCCGATCATGACGGGTGCTGCGATTCATGCTCAGATAAACGCTCTCCGAGTCAACAATGGCGGTGGTTTTGTTGGGTACGGTGAGGAACATGCTTGGACTCAGAAGTCTGGGCTGTGGAGGCTCCCTTATATTGATGATATTCTGCTTCCACACAACATTGATGTGATGCATACTGAAAAGAATTTGGGGGAGACACTTTTTGGAACAGTCATGGACATTTCTGATAAGACGAAGGACAACGTAAAGGCAAGAGTGGATCTGGCAATGTTGTGCGATAGACCAAGATACGAAATGAGGACTCCTGGACCTGGGAGGAAATGGGAGAAGACACAGGCCGACTTCGTCCCCACGAGGGCCCAGAAGAAAGAAGCACTAGAGTGGATCCAAAAGTTACAATTTCCCGATGGATATGCAGCGAATCTTAGGAGGAGTGTGAACTTGACTACTATGCGAATCAACGGGCTAAAGAGTCATGACTACCATATATGGATTGTGCGGCTTCTTCCGGTGATGGTTCGAGGCTACTTACCTGATAATGTATGGCTCGTGCTAGCAGAGTTGAGCAATTTTTTCCGTCAGCTTTGTGCTAAGGAGTTATCTCGGGCTGTTATTGCGGACATGGAAAAAATGGCTCCCGTGTTGCTCTGTAAGTTGGAGAAGATATTTCCACCAGCCTTCTTCAATCCAATGCAGCATTTGCTTCTACATCTGCCTTATGAGGCAAGAATGGGAGGGCCTGTGCAGTTCCGTTGGTGCTATCCAGTTGAGCGATGCCAGCAGGTTCTTCGAACGAAATGTAAGAATAAATGCAAAATTGAGGCTTCGATTGCTGAGGCACATATTTTGGAGGAGGTGTCAAACTTCACGACTAAATACTATGGTGAGAAGCTTCCCAGCGTGCATAATCCACCTCCTCGTTACAATGCTAGCGATAATGAATCGAGTCTCAGCATTTTCCGAGGGAAACTTGGAAGTGCAAGTGATGCGAGGTACAAGACCCTGAACTTAAGAGTGGCGCCGTATCATGCTTTATTTGTTGACCAACCTTTTTGAGGTTGAGCCGTACATAGGGTAAGTTCTCATTTAACGTGTTCACGATGTTCCACGATTCAGCATCTCATTTAACATCTTCTTGCGTTTGCACTAAGCAGCATCCAACCCCTTGATCATATTTCACACAGACAATTTCTTCGTCAATTCTGGCGTCGCTCAAGGTCTCCGACCCAGAACAAATCGGAGTCACTTCTTAAAAATGGCGCCGGAAATTCTCAACCCGATTTCATTTATTGGTTACAACAAAAGGTAAACTCCGATTCACATGATCTTTGGTGTAGCTATAGGTTCAAGTCATTTAACGTTTCGAACAATATGACAAACTTTGTCCCTTTCGCTTTCAGGGGCAAACCAATTCATCCATGAGTGCTGAGTTGAGACAAGTGGCTAATGGATTTAGCTATAGGGTTAAGTCATTTAATGTTTATGACGTGAATGGATATCGCTTTCACACAACAGGATACGAGCAAAGTCGGCCCAATCGAAAACCACTAATACTGGAGTCTTTATGCTAGGCCAAGATGGGGTCGAGTATTATGGAAGACTTGAAGAAATATACGAACTCAAGTTTCAAGGTTCCATACCACTGACTCCCGTTATTTTCAAATGCCATTGGTTTGATCCTACATTAACTAGGCGGACCCCAAATGTTGGCCTAGTCAAAATTCGTCAGGATTCAAAGTTACCAGGCGACGATGTCTACATTGTGGCTCAACAGGCCACACAAGTTTATTATCTCTCATATCCGTGCCAAACCGACAAACATCTTCAGGGTTGGGATGTTGTGTATAAAGTATCGCCACACGGCAAACTTCTTGTCCCAAACAATGAAGACTACAACAATGGCAGAGAGTTCTTTCAAGAAGAAGGACTAGAAGGGAGTTTCGAGATAGACTTAAGTGACGTGATGGGAATGGAAGTGGACAATGAAAGGATTTCTGACGAGGAAGTTGGAGACGAGGTTGAAAATGCTCATGACTTAGAATTACTCGAGCAGCTGCGTTTCGGCAGAGACAGTGAAGATGACATTCCTCCTTCGAATAATGCTGGTTACGTCGAGGAGCCTAATAGTGATGATGAGGATTATGATCCAGCTAATCCCGATCATGATGACTATTTCTAGTACATGTATGAACTGAATTGTTTAATTCTATGAACTGATTTTGCATATTTGTAGATATATTTATTGTTTATTTTGCATAATTTATTAAGTACATATTGTTCATTTTTGCTGATTCGTTTACAATTATTCATTGCAGGTTATTGATTCGAAATTCCAGGCGGGGGCAAGATTGGTTTCCTGAGCGCCTTGTACAGGAGTAGTGGTGGAGTGCAAGAGGCTCCTGAGGGGTCCAGTGCAGCAGGGGGGTCCAATGCCTCAGAGGGGTCTAGGAGGCATTGGGGACGAGGTCCAGGGAGAACGAGAGGAGGTAAGACAGGTGGTGGAGGCCAGGGGAGGATGAGAAGGAGCAGGAGGGAGAGGACACCTCCAGATTTGACGACGGCAGCGGCGGCAGAGGAGGACGAGGAGGAGGACGAGGAGGAGGAGCGGGAGTAGGAGGAGCAGGAGGAGCCGAGACAGGAGGAGAAGGACCAGGAGGAGGAGGAGGAGGAGGAGGCAGCAGGAGATACGAGGGCGGTGTGGTTGCGAGGACCATCGCAACTGCCGCAGCGGCCGATACCTCTTGCGAGACGCCCGATGATTCGACCGGTACCGGACAGGTAATACTTTATGTTATGCACAATGGCATTTATTTTTCAATTCATATGTTCAAAATGACAAGACACTAATACTTTATGTTATACACTTTTACAGGTATTGGATGCGCGTGCAGGCGGGTGCCCACAAAAGGAAGCCCAACGGCATCCTGGGAACCCTATGCAGGGAGCTCTTCCCTGGGCTGGTGATGCATGCCAGGATCCTGGAGCCGGCATACACGTGGGACCACTATATTGCCATCCCAGATGCAGAAGATCAAGAAGGGAGGTCCTTCGGCAACAAGGCGAGACGGGTGGTGGGAGAATTCTGGGTAAGTCGTTGCACTATATTGGTGAATAGTTACCATATATTTGAAACTCTTTGAATATTGACTGCAATTATCGAGTCTATATGCAGGATTTCTACAGGTGCGAGCCAGGATATGAGGCCATAGAGGCTCAGGTGACTTACACAGCATGTCGCAAACTAGTGAAGGACATGCACTACGAGGCGCGTGTTCAGGCCGTAATTACCTACTGCGCCGATGTGGAAAAAAGAAAGGTCGGCAAGGACGTAGCAAGAAATATGTTCCTCACGCGGGAACAATACTTGAGGGTAAATGACGAAATCACTACTCATTTCTTTTGAATTTCATTTTCGGAAATGTCATCCACTTTGCTTCCATTACGTGTAGGTGCCTCCTAACTGGTGCGCCGGCAAGGGCGCGTGCTGGGAAATGATGGTGGACAGGTGGCTTAGCGAGGAGTGGATTCAGCGGCACAGCTTATGCCGGGAGCGCCGCTTGTTGATGCAAGGTGCGCCACACCATCAAGGCAGCCGAGGCCTTCCCGAGTACAGAGATGTTTGGGTAAGTCATTACACTTTTTGGTACTTTCAAACTCTAAATTCTGCATTCTCACTAATCATTGTATTCTTTCGCTTTGCTTGCAGTCGGAGTCACATGAAGACCAGGAATGCAACGACTTCCAGGCATACTGTATGGCGCACAAGGGTAGGGCGACGTCCGGCATCTCCTACAACCCGGCGGATCCACCCGAGGCGTACAGCAACCCGAGCGTCCACACGCGCATCACTGAGTACACAGAGATGGGAAAGACGCTCCATGGGGACACATGGGATCCGGCCACCCAGCCCCTTTCTGGAGAAGCCATCATGAGGGCAGGAGGAGGGAAGAAGCACGGCCGTTACTGGATCACCAACAGCCTTGTCGACACAGCTAGTACGCCGACTCTCTCCCAGCTTCGGGCAAGGACCACCGACTCGACCCCGCCAATACGCCCATGGCCTGAGACTTCAGTGGCCAGCGCGCGTGCAATCCAGGTTATTTCTGCTCCATTTGTCGTTCCTTGCTTTTAGTTATCTTTTGTTCGCATTGTAACATTTGGGTGAAATCTTATAGGCCTGGATGGACGAAGAGACGAAGAGGCGGGAGGAGATCGAGGCGAGGCTGGAGGAGGAACGGACGCTAAGGCAGGAGCAAGAGCGCAGGTGGCAGGAAGAGCGGATGCAGGAGCGGCAGAGGATGGAGCAGGCGCTTCTTGCTGAGCGAGAGGCAAAGCAAAAACAGATGCAGACCATGTTCTCATACCTCCAAGGCCTTGGCGCGACAATCAACTATCAACCGCCGCCAACGATGCCCTGGCCTCCACCACCGCTGCCACCGCTAGGCCTTCCTTCTATCTTTCCTCCATCTGGCGCTACAGGCACTCCTGTGAGTATGATATATAGATTTACTTTGCTTGCACATACATATTCAAATTTTGAGATACTTTATGTCAATATATCATATGCTATATCTGAAAGAACATCTAGACTCACTTAGTGGTTGGTTGATTAATGACATATGCTTTAATAAGAATGATTAGAAGGTATCACAGCTGATATATACATGAGCTAAGTCAAGGATATGAAAGTTGAAAAGCGGCTATTCATTTAATATTTTATATTTTCAAATTGAGTTTAGGAATGTCATACTATCAAGAGGGATATGAACTCTTACAATTTTCTCAAGATGTAATCCTATGTCCTTTTTTTTGCAGAATCAATCGATTGGGGGTCAAATGAGCCTCCGGACGAGAATTCACCGGCACCGGCGGCGTCGCAGTGGCCACCTAGCTGATTTAGAGTTGTTCATGGTATTTGTTCTACAGACTTGTGCTTGTTGAACGTTAAAATTATGGCATCGATGTTGGACTTGTGCTATTTGTGATATTCGTGCGATGTAGCGTGAGATATTTGTGTTATTATGTGATATTTGTGATGGACGTGCCTTATATATGCTGTATTAAATGTCTGGAATGTATATATGTTGTATTTGTGATGATGAATGTGGTTATTACACAATAAACAGAATAAATAAAAAAACAGCAAGCTTTATCGAGTGTTTTTACCCAGACACTCGGCAAAGCAACTATTTTTCAATTTACTGGAAAAAGGGTTCGCAGAGTGCATTTACTTAGGCACCCGGCGAAGTTTGAAACTTTGCTGAGTGCCAGACGCGTGGCACTCGGCAAAGAGCCAAACTTCGCCGAGTGCCAGTGTGGCAGCACTCGGCAAAGCTCGAAACTTCGCCGAGTGCTGCCAGCTTGGCACTCGGCGAAGTTTGAATCTTTGCTGAGTGCCACGCGTCTGGCACTCGGCAAAGTTTTCGAATCCGTCCCGTTCGCCCGTTCCGTTCGCCAGTTTGCCTAATCGTCCGTCCCGTTTCAACTTTTTTTAGCCGAGTGCGGCTTGGCACACGGCAAAGGTTTGCCGACTGCCCGAAAAAAGGCACTCGGCAAAGCCGGCTTCGCCGGTAGAAGAAAGACCGTGTGCGCTTCGCCGAGTGCTACACTCGGCAAAGAAGTTGCTGAGCGTTTTTCGGCCTTTGCGGAGTGTCTGAGACACTCGGCAAAGTACGCGAGCCCGGTACCTTCTTTCCATTGTCGTTTCTGAGGAATCTTCCTAGCTCATGTGTACCACAAACAGATATATATTAATTCATTTCTTTTCGGAAGAAAAGCGCACGTACATATATTTTTTCTGTATGTATATAGTATGCCGAATTAGATTGCATTATACCAAGTTTGGACGACTGTCCTTTAGTTGCTACCACATTACACGTACATACTTCTTTCTTGTTAGGGACTGAAGGCTGGACATGCATGCAGTTTAGTTTTAATTTTGCTAAATTATTTTGAAATTTTGCGCACCAGGAAAAAAAATTGCTAACTCCAATGTAAGTATATTGCAGCTGCTCGGTGAGCCGCATGGACGCAATGCCTGCAATGCTTTCATGTAATTTGTGGTGCCTAGAGCTTAGCGAGTTTATTTTCTGGAACTTTCTAATTAATCTATTTGTGTTTATCAGCTAAAGGGCCGCCGCCGGTAATAATTTACATGGCCCTTGTTTGCTGAAATAATGCAACCTTTGCCTGTGTTTTGGCTGCATCTTTGCTAGCTGCTACCAACTAACTGATGAGCCATGCGCTTTCATTCAACTTGCTTAATAGTGTCTTGATGCATGTGTGCCCTCCTAACATAATTGGGCAAAGGATCTCGCCTGCAATATATATGGCTGTTCTCTTCCAATGCCCACCGCTTCTGTGTTTCTCGTTTTATTTGGTTAGTGCGGCCACTAGTACAAAAATGGTCTTTGATCTTTGACATTATTTCCGGCTATTGTTGGATCCAAGACTAATGACGGCTTTAGTCCTTGATCCAACAGCTAGGAGGCGGTATAGAGCTTTAGTCCCAGTTGGAGCCACTAATCAGGACTAAAGATGGCTCCAACCAGGACTAAAGGGTCCTTCACAGATTAGTTTAAAAGGAACGTTTCTCATTCAAAGTTACATGTGCTATGTAGGTGGGATAGTAAATAAGCTATGTGCAAGGCAAGATATCTTAGATTCGAATCAGGGGCGAAGCCACGTTGTCATTAGGGGGTGCTAATGCACACCCTAAAAATGAAAAAACAGTGATCATACTCAAATTTTCACCATTTTGCACCCCCATGATTCAACCTTATGCACCTACGAGGCAAGCTCACTCCCCTCCAATTTACTTTAGCTTCGCCACTGATTCGAATCCTAGGTGCAGCTTAAATTTTTTTTTTTTGGTTACCTTGCACGGACCTTTTAGTCCGGACGGGCAACAAGTCAACTCTGTACTAGTTGGTGTAGATGCATGGTTGAGGTTCTATATATATATATATATATATATATATATATATATATATATATATATATATATATATATATATATATATATATATATATATATATATATATATGTTTGCTTGGTCTCCTTCCAGCAGATTGCTAGCTAGAGTGCGTGGCTATTTATTGTTACTATACTTTGCATCATGCATCCATATTATTTGGTAATTTAGAGTTGTGGTTTTTAGACAAAAGAAGAAAAAAAACATTATCACAGCCGGTGCATCAGCCAAACGATGCACACAGCTGCAGTGATAGTCTTGTAATTAGTTATTTATAAATCTAAAAAAAAGTTATTTATACCCCTTTCTGCAGCCCATGGATATGAGTACTGGATCTCTGGTGCTGTCAAGTGTATGTCATATATGCCCTATGAGAATGTGCAAAGTCCATAATGTTGTAGATGAATGCCGTTAAGAGGACTAAGAGCAACTCCAGCCGGGCCCTTAAATGGGACTCTATCTCTTGTTTTAGTCTCCCAATAGAAAAAACATCTCCAACCGGGCCCCTATACGAACCCCCATTTTGGGGAGGCCACTAAATTTTGGTCCAGAATCCCTAGAACTGGAGGCCCTCTAAATTTAGTCACACTGCTGGAGTTTGAAGCCCCTAAATTTTTATAAGCTGGCTCCTAAAAGCAATATAAGGGCTCAAATTTAGTCTCTCCGCTGGAGTTGCTCTAATATTTATAAGAACGATGAATAAACACTATCGGAAAAGCCCCTCAATGATAATATGCATTTTGTTCTTTATTTAGAGGAGAGAGATGGCTTGGGGGCGCTCTTGCAGCCCAGGTTGTTAAAGTTGCGTTTTCCTGCTCCAGTAAATAATGAACACAACTTAGAGTTGGGCCAAAATGAGAAGTATCCACATACATGTGAATAAGTTCATGCACAGTTATATATAAAAGGAAAAGGTTCAATTTTCACCCTCGAACTAGGATAGTCCGATTTTCAAACCTCAACTACCAAACTGAACAATGGCAGTCGTCCAACTACTGAAACCGGGCAATTTTAACTCTTTAGGTGGTTTCAAATATGGTCTTGTATTTTTTGAATTTTTTTCTAGCTCGATCTTAAAGTTCAAAACTAATTCATTTTAAATCAAGAAAATATGAAAGTAGTACCATAAGTTTTATAAATAAGCTACCTATGCTCTATTTGAATCTTGTTTATTAAAAAATAATAGGCATAAATTCATAAAAATATCAAGATCAAAAGTAAATCAATATTGCTTAAACTCAAGATCAAAAGTAAATCACAATTCAACCACTTGAGCTTTGTATGTCTTCACAATCTTGCCATACTTTATTTATTTCAACCTTGGGACTTCAATATTGCTTATTCTCTTGAGAAATTCCATCTTGAGCTAGTGATTTAGGAATGTCCATGATCAATAAAGATTGTTTTGATCTCAAGTCACTTCACCATATGGTTCAATAATGATTTGATGCTCCAAATTGCTTTGCTCTCCAAGGTTTGACTTGATGCTTCAAAACCCTTCAAGTACTAGCTACTTCACCCTAGTAATGGTCCATGATCCAAGTGGTCACTTGATTTATCTTTGCTTAGTACCTCGCTGCGTAGTCACTTGTTTGATTCCTACATCTTATCTTTGCCTTCTTTGAGCTTAGCTTTGCTTTAAAATCAACAATAAATAACCAATTTTGAATTCATGTCTTCACGAGCTTGTCTTGCTTTGCAATCTCATGTATTTGACAAACAACATCTTATTGTAGCAAGTCGTAGATAGAAACCATCATTATCATGTATGAACACTTGTTTCTATTTTCATCTACACATTGCTTGCAATTCAACAATATATTCCCTTATTTGATTGCATATCACACGAGCCAATGTCATAAATTCATTTACAAATAATTTCTACTCAACAACTCTTTAACAAATATATTAGTCTTTTAATCACGTTGTCATTCAACTCACCAAAATCCATTAGAAGCCTAGATGCACCTTCACATGATAGTCCGAATTTTAACAATGGTAGCCGTTGAACTATTGAAACCGAGCAATTTTAACAGTTTAGATGGTTTCAAATACGGTCTTGTATTTTTGAAATTTTTCCTAGTTTGATCTAAAAAATCAAAACTAATTCATTTTAAATAAAGAAAATATGAAAGTGCTACCAACATTTTTCTAAATAAGCTACATATGCTCTATTTGAATCTTATTTATTTAAACATAATCGACATAAATTCATAAAACGACACTAGGAACATGAATTGATTCAAAAAACTAAAAAGTAGAGTACTAGTAGATAAAAAAAATATTAACACCACTTTCATATTTTTCATATTTAAAATAAATTAGTTTTTAATTTTTTTAACTGAAACTTGAATATATTTTTTAATTTCAGTAAAATGAAAAAACAAACTTATGAAACCACTCAATTGACAACATTTGCCTAGTTTAAACAGTTGGATGGTCCTCGTTATCTAGTTTCGTAGTCGAAGCAGGTGGACAATCAGACTTTTGTGGTAATTTGAGGATGTAAAGCGGATTTTTCGTAATAGAGAATAAACATTCTTTAATCTATACCTGATCATGGGCTGGCCAACCTGAACTAACCCGTCCAAAAACCAAAAAAGGGACATTTACAAGCGTGCCCTTAGTTGAGCCGGCTTCCTCATTTCTACCCTTACTTCTCCCACCTCCTCAGATTTGCCCTCCCACGCGCGGAGCTTGCTCGGAAATCACCTCGGACGCCGTCTCTGTCATGTTTGCCGTCTCTTACATGTGGGTCCCACCTGGCAAGCTGTCTTTCCCCATTGCCGGATCCTATCGAGGTGCTCCTCCACGCCCCGCCCCTCCGGCGGTCCGGCCGTGCCGAGCTGGCCGGCGCGCAAGGCCGCGGCTCCCCTCGCCGATCCCCTCCCCGCGCCGTCGTGCTTTCGCTGCTCCCCTCCCCGCACCGCCCCTCCCGCCGCACCGGCCACGCCGCGCTCACCTCCCCGCGCGGCCCTGCTCACTGCTCCCCTCCCCGCGCCGCTCGCACTGCTCGTCGCCCCTCACGCCGCACCGCCCTGCTCGCCGCCCCTTGGGAGAGGCTGAGCTTTCCCCCGAGCGCATCCACCACTCCTTCCCCACTGGCTTGCCGGAATCGTGTGTTTTCCCCAAAGTCGCCGCCCACCACACTTCCACGCCGGCGAGCAATCCCCGCCGCTCCGAGTCGCCTCTGCCCAGCCGACACTTCGGTGAGCTCGCCACCACCCTCACCGTTGTTTCCCCCACGTCAATTTCCCCAGCAGTGCTGCCGTTTGCGCCCTCCACAGCATCCTTCCACCGCCGTTCCCGGGCGCATGTCGCCAGCCACTGTTGCTCGTCGGCCGGCCAATCCGAGGGCACGGGAGTACTCCCCACTTGCCCGCGTTGGTCTGCGGCCAGCCGGCCTCCCCGGCGGCCAGCCGGAGCACCGGCCCAGCCCCGTCGCCGGAGGGCGCTGCCGCACGAGCTCCTCTCCAGCCGGCCCGCTCGGGCCCGTCCCCGCGCCTCTCTCTCTCGGCCATGAGCACAGAGGGTGGTGACGGCGAGGGGTTGCCTTGCATACATACATTCGTCGACCGACACATGCATCCTTCACGGCGATGTCAAATCTGCAAACATACACGCACTCGCAAGCTCACAAGTCAGGCACTCTGACCACTCATCACAAGAGCGCGCGAGAGAACAGAAGATGGCAAGGTCCTCGCTGCGGGCCGCCGCGCTGCTCCTGCTCGTGCTCGCCGTGTCGTGGCTCCAGGCCTGCGACGCCGCTTCAGGGTTCTACGCGAGCAAGTGCGGCGTGCGGTGCGGGCGGGCGAGCGCGGCGGCGAGGGGCGCCTGCATGAGGTCCTGCGGGCTGTGCTGCGAGGAGTGCAACTGCGTGCCCACCGGGGTGGGGGCGCGCGGCGGCGGCAGCGGCGGCGGGGGCAACGAGTGCCCCTGCTACCGCGACATGCTCACCGCCGGCCCCAGGAAGAGGCCCAAGTGCCCCTGACCGCCGCGCCGGCCGTCAGGGAAGCGAGCTAGAGGCGGACGTACGGCGGGGTCAAATCGACGGATGAGATGTAGTCACTGGATCGGGCTATCAGCTACCAAGTCCCTGCTACGTATGTGTGCGCGTATCTCTCTCCACTAAATACCGTCCATATGCTAATCTACCGGTATGTATTACTACGGCAGTGTAGTAGCATTATGCGTGTGACGTTCTATAGTAGGTACTGCTACTTCGGATGATCCAAAGAGTGAGCTCGTTTGTATGGGTTCATGTCATGCGCGAGCCTCGAGTGTCAAAAAAAAATCTACAAACATACTGTTGGATGACAACTTCACTATCAAAGTTTCATACTCCTCTCAATGGGTCCGGGGCCGCAGCTCGCCGCTCCTCTATCTCAGCTCGGCTCCGCCCGAGTTCCCCTGCTCTCACTGGCTGGTGAGCCCCGGGTCCACATTTCAGTGAGAGTAGGTGGCGTATCTGTGTGAGCGTGAGGGTGCGTGTAGCAGATCTGGCCGGATATTTCGTGGGTTTTTTACAGATCTAATTATTCTTCAACAGAAAAATGCATTGTAAGACTTGAAAAATCACAATAAATTGTTGGAAGCTCAGAAAAATATGAAACACATTTTTATATATTCCTTGTTCCCAGGTCTATACTTTGGTCAAATTGGTTTTCATAAAAATTTCCACAAATTATCTATACACACTAAAATGCCTCAAATCTTGTTTAATTCATATTAAATTCTTATGAGCTCCTAAAATTATGATTCTTTTTTTGCTATGTTCCTGGAGATGTTTAGTATCTGAGATAATTATTCCATGCATGTTGGATTAGTTTTGCTACTCTAATAGGTTTAAATGTGTTAATAGCCCATTATCTTATTCTTTTTCACCATTCCACTTACACCAGGCGCCACTGTAGGTAGCTCTAATAAGGTTCAAAAATTTCTACAAAAAATATATTTAAGAATCTATATGCAAGTATGCACTAAATCTAAAATCTTGTTACAAAATTCAAATATTTGTGTACAGCATTTTAAAACTACATTTCCTAGTCATTTTGGATAAAATAACATAAATATCAGATGTGGTCCAAAAAATCTGAAACTTGGCATGGAGTCATATTATGGTCATAGAAGCTTGACATAAAAAATCACAAAAATTGACAAAATTGGTGTATACGTTGTTCACAAATGGACACATTTCCAAAGAAGTCACAGAATATTCAACTTCAGCTTCCTAATTTGAACTAGTTCGAATAATTTTTTCATTATTTTGACTTGACTTTTTGAATACTTAGTCCTTAGAGCCACATAAACTTAATTCTCTCACAAACTTACCCCTTTTTGAGTTTTTAGTATTTTCTAGCATTTTAAAACTATATTTCCTTTTTACTTTGGATAAAATAAAACAAATATCAAATGTGGTCCAAAAAACCTGAAATTTGGCATGGAGTCATATTATGGTCATAGAAGCTTGACATAAAAAAATCACAAAAATTGGCAAAAGTTGGTGTATATATTGTTCACAAATGGGCACATCTTCAAAGAAGTCGCAGAACATTCAACTACAACTTCCTAATTTGAACTACTTCGAATACTTTTTTTCATTATTTTGACTCGTCTTTTCGAATACATGTTCATTACAGCCAGACAAAGTTAATTCCCTGAGAAACGAACTTCTTTTCCAAATTTTACTATTTTTAGCATTTTTGAACTATATTTCCTACTCATTGTAAAAATAAATAAATAAATACTAAATGAGGTCCAAAAAACCTGAAACTTGGCAGGGAGTCATTTCATGGTCATAAAAGTATGCAATAAAAATTTCACAAGATTTTGCAAAAGTTGGTATATACGTTGTGCACATATGGCCACATCTCCATATAACTCGGATAACATTGCACTCGAACCTTCACCCTCGCTACCAACAAGGCCGAGAAGGCCTCCACCCTCGCTACCATCCTTGCCGCCCACGAGCTGGCCATCGCGGCCGAGAAGGCCTCCTTCACGGACACCACCGATGGCAGCAATCAGCGGCTCACCATGTCCGAGGTGCGCGAGCACGCGTCGCGGGAGTCAGCGTGGATCGTCGTCCACGGCCAAGTCTACGACTGCACTGAGTACCTCAAGGACCACCCGGGCGGCGCCGGCGGCGCCGACAGCATCCTCATCAACGCCGGCACCGACTGTACCGAGGAGTTTGACGCCATCCACTCCGATAAGGCCAAGGCGCTCCTCGACGCCTACTGCGTCGGCGAGCTCGTCGGCGCCACTGACACCTCCTCTGCGCACGGCGCGTCCAGCAGCCTCGCCCCTATCCGCGAGGACGGGGCCATCACCAGGGGCGCCCCGCCGGCGCCCGTGGCGCTGTCCAACCCGCGCGAGAAGGTCCCCTGCCGCCTCGTCGGCAACGAGGAGCTGTCCCGCGGCGCCCGCCTGTTCCGCTTCGCGCTGCCGTCGCTGGACCAGGTGCTCGGCCTCCCCGTGGGCAAGCACATCCTGGTGTGCGCGACCATCGACGGGAAGCTGCGCATGCGGGCGTACACGCCGACGAGCACCGTGGACGAGGCCGGCCACTTCGAGCTCCTCGTGAAGGTGTACTTCAAGCACGAGCTCCCGGAGCTCCCCAACGGCAGGCTCATGTCCTAGTACCTGGCAGCTTTGTTCCGGCAATCAACCGCGATGATCACTCTGCTCACAGGAGGAAGAACGCACACGAACACGCTGGGAAAACAGAGGATTTTGTGCGGCTCAAATCAGCTCCGCGTTTTCTCTGTTTATATAAGCAAAAGAACTCTGATTTACAGGCCACGATCTGCACGATCAGGCACGACGCACAACCCGCCATGATCTCCACCTGCTGCGCCATCCCACAGGTCAATCATGGCGTGAAGTTCGGGACTCCACTCGCCCGGCTGAAGCGCGCACGGCGAGAGGTGGACGCGCTCTGCTTCAACTGAAAACAGAGCTCTCAACACTAAGACTGAAACTCTGAAAACGCACACTAACTCTGTAAACTAAAGCTAAGTCTGAACTCTGAAGCTGAACTGAAACTTGAGCTGAAACCGTGCATGCGGACACCTGAATTAACCATCAAGCTTCACGGTCGACGGCGAGCCCCGTAAGGCGAGCCGCCTCACGATGGTCGCCGGCGGGAGCGGGATCACACCGCTGTACCAGGTGATCCAGGCGGTGCTGCGCGACCAGCCGGAGGACCGGACGGAGATGCACCTTGTCTACGCCAACCGGACGGAGGACGACATCCTCCTGCGTGGCGAGCTCCATCGGTGGGCGGCGGAGCACCCGGACAGGCTCAAGGTGTGGTACGTGGTCAGCCGGGTGAAGCGGCCGGACAACGGGTGGAAGTACGGCGTCGGGTTCGTCACGGAGGCCGTCCTGCGGGAGCACCTGCCAGAGGGCAGCGACGACGACACGCGGCGAGAACAGGGGAGGTGGCGCGGCGGGAGGGCCGGGCTGGCGCGATGGCCGGGACGGCGCGCCCGGAGGGGTGACGCGGGGAGGGGAGCGGCGAGAGGCAAGAGCAGGGCGGCGCGGCCGGAGGGGTGACGCCGGGAGGGGAGCGGCGAGAGGAGAGAGCAGGGCGGCGCGGCCGGAGGGGTGGCGCCGGGAGGCGAGCGGCGAGAGGGGAGAGCAGGGCGGCGCGGTCAGAGGGGCGGCGCGGGGGAGGGGAGCAGCGAGAGGCGAGAGCAGGGCGGCGCTGCCGGAGGGGCGGCGCGGGGAGGGGAGCGGCGACAGGCGAGGGCAGGGCGGCGCGGCCGGAGGAGCGGCGCGGGGAGGGTTGCGCGGCCTGGGCTGCACGGCGAGAGCACGGCGGCGAGAACAGGGGAGGCTGGTTCGATTTGGAACGCGGATTGGGAAAGTGGCTCCTGTTGGCTAGGCCCCACCTGTAAGACACGGCAGGACAGACGGAGACGGCGTGGAGGGGTATTTCCGATGGGAGTTCGCGCGGTGAGGGGTAAAACTGAGCACGTCTGTGAACTAAGGGTAGAAGTGAGCAAGACAACTCAACTAAGGGTACGGTTGTAAAAATCCAAAAAAAAAACCCCGACTCGAACCTTTATATGCATGGGCTAGGTACAGGCCAGTTTTTTTTGGCTCGGCTAGATATGAGCAGGTCTACTTTGATCTATTGCATCCAGACATTATATATATTTAACCATTTATAACTTGTGCAATAGAAACTAGTACGATGATAATTTGATTAATTCATCGGTTGTAGACGGAGGAGCCGTCGTCGCTCCTTGCTGTGGCGTCGAAGTTGCCGGCCCTGGGATCGGTGCAGCCCTGGGGGACGGGCACGCGCACGCCGGCTTGCTGCGCCGCCTTGCCGTAGAAAGGCATGTCGTCGGCGTCGCCGAGCGCCGCCTCGCTAAGGTACTTGTCCGCCAGCTGCACGCGCTTGACGTTCTCCTGCTCCGCCCCAGCATGTGCCCGTACTCCAGCAGCTTGGCGATCGTCATCTTGGGCTGCTCAAACTTGGGTGGGCCCTCCTTGGAGTTGACGAGCTTCCTGCCGATGTTCTCCACGCCCGTCTCGGCGACCCACCGGCGCACCTCGTCGTCGTACACCGTCTCGAGCTCGCCGGCGCTCATGACGACGGGGTTGATGCCCATCTTGGCGAACACCAGCTCGCACTGGAACGACTTGCCCTGGCCCTTGCCGCCCCAGATCCCCAGGATGAGGGGCACCTTGATTTTGGGCCGGGCCATGAAGTTCTTGGCGATGTGGACGACGAGCTTGTCCATGAAGGCCGGCGCGATGTAGTAGCCGTCCTTGATGTTGTCCCAGGCAGTGTAGTCCCTGAGGCCCTGGCTGATGTACTCGTAGGAGCTGAGCACGGCCTCGTGGGTGCCGTCCCCCATGGGCGCCTGGAAGAGGGAGTCGACGAGGCCCTTGCCCCTGGTGATGTCCTGCTGGTCGTCGGAGACGTCGTAGGCCAGGCCCCTCCACCTGTCGGAGTCCGTCTGCTTCGACTCCTCCACCTCCTGCTTATAATTACTGGCGAAGACTCTGCTGCTCAACCCCCTGCTGCCATGGCGGCCACGGCAGCTCCTCTGCAGTCTGTTGAGCTTCTTCTTCCCGAGGAAGATGCTCGGCGTCGAGGCCTGCGTGTGCACATCATCAATCGACATTAAGAAGAAGCAAATAAAGCTATCCCGTCAATCATGAACGAATCAATATAGTTCCACCACCGGCGGCGCTGCGACGGAGGTGGTGGAGGAGAAAGCAGCAGCAGCCATGGAATCATCCAATTACTACAATGACGATGATGATCGAACGAACTCAGCAGCCTATTATATATAGTAGTAGAGTACTTAAGGCACTGCAGTGCAAGTGGATTATTAACTGAGCAGCAGCCAGTACCCAGTAGTATGCTCTGGATCCTTCCCGATTAGTGATATTGCATCCATTCACTCCAGTACACTGCATCACTTATCAGTGCCAATGTGGCAACACAGCACAATGCAATGAAGCAGATACTACTCCAGTAGCTAGTAGACGATCGACGTGAATGATGAATGAATATTCTCCCATTTATCACATCTTAGCTGTTCGTCGTCGTCTGATGAAGAGTTACTATATGCTCCACTGCAGAGCAGAAGCGAGCAAACACCACACGCTGTGGATCGGATGGGCCACCACCCACAACCACAAGAGGCAGGCCCGGCCCACCCTTCAGTCCTCCTGCCCAGCTGCAGCCCACGACGAGACGAGACGAGCCAAACCAAGTCAACCAGTGGGATCTCCTAATGTTTGCTGCTTGGCAAGAATGCATATTTTGCTGGTGTATACTGTGAGGTTCGTAGGTAAACTTCTGGTGTGCTTAAGTCAGTAACCTTTAATGGACATGCTAATTTGAGAGTTCTTTAGAGTGATTAAACAATAGCATTAGTCAAATGTGCAATTAACCTCTGTAATAGGACCCCCTTGGAGCTGTAGAGGCGGATGGGGAGTGCGGCGGTTGCTGCGTCGTCGAAGAAGATATTGCGCTGGGCATGGGTGCGGCGTCGAAGAAGCAGCGCAGAGCTAGCTGCGGGCAACGACATGGCACAGACCTTCCCTCCACTACACCTGCGGCCCCTCAGGTAGCTCTTGTTCCGTTCCTCCACAATCCCCATCTCTTCTCCAATTTGACTGAACTTGCAATCAGGCCAGTACAGTGTGATGCTCCTGCTACTACTGAATTGATAATCCACCCGATCAACTTCACTAACCAGAATTAAGAACTGTACAGACCCATTCCAACTTTAAGCAAAATAATCCCAATGTTGCACAATGTTGTATGTCACTGATCCTAGGTTTCAGAAGCGGACTGAGGAAATGGATCCAAAGTTACAAACGTTGGCATTAAATAACTAAAACTTCTCAACCACTTCATGTTTTTACCCACTTTGCTATATCATTAAGCATGGGATTGAAGTAGTTTGATCTTATTTCAGGGTTTAAAGGCACAGGATGTCTTCAGAGCTGAGGACAAGCTTTTCAGATTTGGTGGCGAGTTCGCCAACCCGGACAG
Source organism: Panicum virgatum (assembly GCF_016808335.1). NCBI lineage: Eukaryota > Viridiplantae > Streptophyta > Magnoliopsida > Poales > Poaceae > Panicum > Panicum virgatum. The sequence goes on from NC_053152.1 coordinate 50,722,923, forward strand.
AGGGCAAATCTAATAATTTAGGCGATTCGTCGTCCAAGGGAGCCCGCCAAGTCACTTGTTTCAAGGAGAACCTTCATGATGTCACGCTTCATTTTTAGATAGTGAGGTTCTCTAAACAGGTAAACAGGGTTTCTTGGTTCCAACCAAAGTATCAAACTGAAACTTCTGTAAGTTTAGAGTTAAATACACCAGCGGCTCTCGAACTTGTCCCCAGGTGCCACTTAGGTCCACGAACTCGCAAAATCGAAATCTGACACCCTGAACTTGTTAAGTTGTATCACTTAGGTCCATAACCCTTCAAGGGGCATGAATATATGCAAAAAAAACCCTTGAGTTTTTTTATCGTCTATATCTACATCCTCCTCATCTCTTTCACCTCACTCTCCTCCCCAACAAGCGCCGCCGCTGCTGCCGGAGGCCGCCAGGAGCGCCGCCGCGGCACTGAGCTCGTCCCACCTCCCTCATCCCTCCTCTGAGCCGGCGCACCCCTCCTCGCAGTGGAGGCCATGGCATGGTGGAGCTCGTGCGCGGCCATGGCAGAGCTCGTGGCGGTGGCGCGCCGCCCCCTCCTTCCTCCCTCCTCCTCCTCCTTCCTCCTCCCTCCGCCGCACCGAGCTCGTCCCATCTCCCTCCTCGTGCGCGCTACTCCACACCCCGCACGCGGCCGCGGCCGCGAGCCCCGCGGGGGCTTGGGCCCGCCTCGCCGCCGCCTCGGCCTCGCTCCTGCCCGCGGCGCGGCTCCGAGCAGATCCGGGCGGCGCGGCTTCCTCCGAGCAGTGACGACGAGCGGCGGTGGGACCCCGAGCCCACTCCCTCGCCGGCGCCCCTCCCTCCCTCCTCCCTCCTCCTTCCTACTCCTTGCTGGAGCTCGAGCGGATCTAGGCATCTCCCCGCCTCCTCGCCGGAGCACGCGAGGACCGCCATGCCCGCCGCACCCGCCCGCTCGCCGCGCCCGCCGCGTTCGCTGCGCGCGCTGCGGCCGCCTCGCCCGCCATGCCCGCCGCTCACGCTGCGCGCGCCATAGCCGCCCCGCTCACCGTGCCCGAGCACCAGCAACGGCGGCGGAGGTGGGGGCTGCGGGACCTGCTCGGCGCCGGGGAGCTAGAGACCGGAGTCACGACCGGCGGCGGAGGTGGGGGCTGCGGCGGAGAGGCGCAGCGCGACGGCTGGCAGCGGAGCTGCGGCCCGCGGCGGAGGTGCAACCGCCGGCGGAGATGACAGCCCGGAGGTGCTCCTGGCGGCCTCCGGTGGCAGCGGCAGCGCTTGTGGGGGAAGAGAGAGAGGTGAAAGAGATGAGGAGGACGTAGATATAGAAGATGAAAAACCTCAAGGGCTTTTTTGCATATATTCATGCCCCTTGAAGGGTTATGGACCTAAGAGACACAACTTAACAAGTTCAGGGTGCCAGATTTTGATTTTGCGAGTTCGTGGACCTAAGTGGCACCAGGGGACAGGTTTGAGGGCCGCTGGTGTATTTAACTCGTAAGTTTATGACATATCACAAGTTCATTATTACAATTAAAAAATACTTTTGCTAATTTCATTTTTAGTATATATGGTTTAAAAGTACTGCACCCACATACGGAATCATGTTCAAATTATGAAAACAGCCCCAAGTAAAAACTGCCAAAAATAATCATGTGCTGATGTGTGCCCAGATCGAAAATGGCTGATTTCGGTGGAAACAGTTAGAAACGGCACCCACACATGGAAGCTAGTAGAAACTTTTCGTGGAGGGATGAAAACGGGCTTGGGTGAAAATGACAAAAATCACGTGCAATAGTTCACGAAAAGCAAAAAAGGGATAATGGGTGCTCAGAATGAAAACAGACGATTTTGGTGGGAACGGTTAGACATGGTGTTGACGCAAATCTCGGTCAACACACGAATGCACTAGATCATGCGGCGCGAGAAAGAGCTCGATGCAACTCTCTCTGCGTGGAACGGTCAGACCGGTCTAAGGGACCGGTCAGACCGGTCGCCGGTGAGAATCGGCGACGGCCGACGAACGCGAACCCGGGAGGGACCCCGTCAGGGTAGGCGCACGTAGGGTTGTTCTAGGATCGGTAGGCCACCTAGAACGCCTTCAAACGTCGCAGAGACGAAGGAAGAACAGCAGATGGGGTTGGAAAAGCTAGGGTTTGGAGAATAAGATAAAAAGTAGAGTTTGTATTGATTTTGTTCGATTGGATTCTCTAATCGGCCGTGACCCTTTATATTTATAGGGTGGGGTGGACTTATCCCGCAAGAAATCCTATTTATAGATCTAAATCTATAAAAATCTCTAGTTGTACTCGGACTCTACCTGGACCGGTCAGACCGGTCGGACCTACCGGTCAGACCGGTCGGCCCCTGCCGGACAGGCCACAGTGCTTTGACCGGTCAAACCGCTCGGTCATACCGATCAGACCGGTTAGTGCCAATTTTGGCTGTCAACATATGCCCCCCTGTTTTTTGGTAAACCTTGCTTACCAAAAAACATTCTTCTGAACTAAAATTGTCTAAGGGCGATGATTAACACTACATCGGCCATGTTTTGCTCAAGTCAATGTTAAAACAACTTGTTTGGGCCGCCACACCTTCTTCATTGTTGTTGACGTCTTTGGCACGATCTCCACTTGTTGTCCCATTGCCTCCTTCTTGCGCATACGTTGCAGCCTTCGCTTCTGAGTATGAGACAAACCTGAGGGACACCACCTCGGTTGTAAATACTTTGGATCTTTGCTGCAATCAACATCTTGCTTGACCGGATTATTGCTAGCAACAATCGGTCTTTGTAATAATGCATGATTTGGATACATAGCAGGATATTGAATATAATATGATTGCATATGCATCCTACTATAATCCATAGGTGTATAAAAATAAGGATACCAACAATACCATGGAGCAATCGGTCCACTAGATGAAGTATAATTACTTTGACTCGATTGCTCTTGATGTCTTGACGATGATCCCGTATCCTTGACTTTGATTGGTGGCCCCTTCTGTCTCTGAGCACTCCTTTCCTTCTCATATTTAGCCAAGAGTTCTTTAAAACTCGGCCTTGTCTTAATTTTGGAGGAGTTCCCAGATTTACTGGGCGCACCGGTCAGACCGGTCCCATGACCGGTCAGACCGATCGAACCGGTCAGACCGCCGCTGTGGCCGGTCAGACCGGTCGACTTGTTGTCGGCCTTCCTCTTGTCTTGCCCCCCGAGTGTTTTTGCACCTTGAGGGATCTCCTGTGTCAGCTTCTTTTCAGGTCTTTCATCACCAATAACTACATTCTTCCCCTTGGTTGATTCGGCTTGACTCGGCCGAACTAGCACTTTAGGATTTTTCAATTCCAACGCATGCACTGGGAAAGGATTCTGATCAACCTGCATATTAGGAGTAACCAATCGTCCTTCATTAATGGCCGATTGAATTTGTCTACGTAACACATTGCACTCATTAGTAGCATGTGAAAAAGTATTATGAAACTTGCAATATGCTCGCCGCTTCAACTCTTCAGGCGGCAGTAGAGTATGTGATATCTTAACATATCCAATCCTATATAACTCATCAAATATTCTCTCGCACTTGGATACATCAAAAGTAAATCGTTCATCTTGCCGATTTTTCTGAATCGGCTTAAGAGCAGAACAAGTAAATGGTTTATTTTGAGATGGCCAAGCAAACTCAGCAGCATACACATCATTAGATTCATCGTCCGAACAATTTGAATTGCATTCTAAAGTATGCACACTAGAACGATGATGTCTTTGAGACTCTTGAGGCTCTTTGCTTCGGCTTTCTATAGCCAAAGCTCTTTGATGCACCTGAGTAACGGTAAAGAAATCATAGCCCTCTAATCTTTCTTTAATATAAGAGCGCAAGCCATTAAAAGCCAAATCAGCTAAATCCTTTTCTGCAATATTCACACTAAAGCGTCGGTTTTTTGTATCGCGGAATCGTCTTATATAATCATTGACAGATTCATCACGCGATTGTCTAACCGATGTTAAGTGAGACAATTTAAGCTCATCATGCCCACAGAAAAAGTGCTCATGGAACTTCTGCTCTAATTGTTCCCATGAACCAATAGAATTAGGTGCCAAAGATGAAAACCATGAGAAAGCGGTTGCAGTTAGAGATAAAGAAAATAAACACACTTTCAACTCATTTATTGAACTAGCTTCTCCTAATTGGGCAAGATACCGACTAATATGCTCAAAAGTACTCCTAGTATCTTCCCCACTGAATTTAACAAACTCAGGCAGCCTAAAACCAGCAGGGTATGCAACCGAATCAAACGAAGTAGGATACGGCTTTTGGTATGTGCGGGTTTTACTTCTAACATCCACTCCAAAACTTTCTCTAAGCAGATTAGCCAAATCATTTTTATAATCAGTAATCATTTTATCGAAATTACTCGAAGAATTTGGCTGTGTGGATGTAGATACCTCTCGCTGGTTTGGAACAAACTGACCAGTTGGACCGGTCTGACCGGTTGGTACGACCGGTCGGACCGGTTGGGGGGAACCGGTCTGACCGGGCTAATATACCGGTCTGACCGGTCTCTGCCGGTTTTGCCAACGCTGCACATATCGGTCAAACATCTCGTCGGAGATAGGACCGGGGTGTGGCACTGAATTCCTGGAGATTTCTGGTGGTGTGTACTGAACAATCTCGTTCGTTCGGCTAATGTTGGCCGAACCAGGAATACTCATAATAGGATCAGTGTATGTGGGTGTAACAGTTTGACCACTGAAATAATTTATCGGCATCCCATATTGAGGTTGACTCATAGGAGATGCTACAGATGGTTGAGGAACATAAAATTCAGAAGTAGAAACAGATGGAGGTTCATCGGCTGATTCTGGTTTCTTACCAGCCGATTCCCTTTCCTTAGAGCTAAGCCAATTAACCCAATAAACATCACGCTCAGCTAACAATTTCTGAATTTGTTCCATAGTAACACCAGAAGGTGGAGCAGTTGCAGCAGATGTTACCTCAGTAGATGCATCCGAGGAGGTAGAAGTGAAGTCGATCTCTTTGATTTTGGTGACTTTGCTGCCTCGACCGACCTTGATGCTTGCAAGCGCCGCTTGTAGATCTTCTTCATCACGCTTCTTCTTGCGCTCCTCCAGCAGCAAACGAACGTCCTCCGGAAGATGCTCATATGAAGGGATGATGTTCTCCTTGTCGATTTCTGTGTTAGAGCCCATCTTCTTTGGAGTAGATTAGATCGGTTTTATTAACCAAGATCTTTCTTCCCCAGCGGAGTCGCCAAAAAGTATGTTGACGCAAATCTCGGTCAACACACGAATGCACTAGATCATGCGGCGCGAGAAAGAGCTCAATGCAGCTCTCTCTGCGTGGAACGGTCAGACCGGTCTAAGGGACCGGTCAGACCGGTCGCCGGTGAGAATCGGCGACGGCCGACGAACGCGAACCCGGGAGGGACCCCGTCAGGGTAGGCGCACGTAGGGTTGTTCTAGGATCGGTAGGCCACCTAGAACGCCTTCAAACGTCGCAGAGACGAAGGAAGAACAGCAGATGGGGTTGGAAAAGCTAGGGTTTGGAGAAGAAGATAAAAAGTAGAGTTTGTATTGATTTTGTTCGATTGGATTCTCTAATCGGCCGTGACCCTTTATATTTATAGGGTGGGGTGGACTTATCCCGCAAGAAATCCTGTTTATAGATCTAAATCTATAAAAATCTCTAGTTGTACTCGGACTCTACCTGGACCGGTCAGACCGGTCGGGCCTACCGGTCAGACCGGTCGGCCCCTGCCGGACAGGCCACAGTGCTTTGACCGGTCAGACCGCTCGGTCATACCGATCAGACCGGTTAGTGCCAATTTTAGCTGTCAACACATGGTACCCATACATGTTATCATGTTCAAACGGGTCGTGGAGGGGGTGAAAATGGCTCCAGATGGAAACGGCTAAAAATCATCTGCTAGCTCACGGAAATGCAAAAACGAGCAGATGGTTGCCCGGAATATAATCGGCTGATTTTGCATGAAACGGTTAGAAACGACGGCCACGTTTTGGATCATGTTCAAACGGGTGGAAACTAATCGTGGAGGAATGAAAACAGCCCCGAGTGAAAATGACTAAAATTAGTGGGATAGCTCATGAAAGGTCAACAATAGGGTGATGGGTGCCCAGAAAGAAAAAGACCTATTTTGGTGGAAACGGTACCCAAACATTGAATCATGTTCAAATGGATGGAAATTTATCGTGGAGGATGGAATCGGCCTGGAGTGAAAACGAGAAAAAAATTGTGTGCTGTATACATCACGGAAGGCCAAATACGTGCCTATGGGTTCCCGAATAAAAAAGGACCATTTCAGTGGAAACGGCACCCACATATGGTATCATGTTCAAACGGGTGGAAACAGGACATAAAGGGATGGAAATGGCCGAAAATCGTATGCTATAGTGTTGGTGTTTTTGCCGCCAATCTACTGAGGGGATACCCTAAGTGGATGATTGTTCGAAGGAGGATCGCCGGACCTAGAGCTTGAAGGTAAAAGTGAGGACAGAATACGTAGATTTAGATAAATTTGGGGCGCCAGAGTAGCATAATACACTGCGTCCTGCATTTGGATGTTGGGTTGATCTATTGAGTCTACCGATTTATGTACTCCTGCCCTCCTTTATATATTCCAGAGGGCGGGTGGGTGCCAGGAAAGATGGGTATCCGCAGCAAAATCGGCCGGTTTTTGTGAAAATGGTTAGAAACAGCACCCACATATGGTATCATGTTCAAACTGATGGTTGTGAAGGGATGAAAATGGCCTTGAGCGGAAATGTCTAAAAATCGTGTGCTATACCTCAGAGAAGGCAAAAAAACGTGTTGATGTGTGCCCAAAACAAAAATGGCCGATTTCGGTGCGGATACATGGAGGGATATATGAACATGGCCATGCGTAAAAATGACAAAAATCGTGTACTATACTTACAAAAATTGTGTACACGGTACACCCTTTCACAAAAGCCAGTGAATGCCCCATCACAGTTAGTAGATAGGTATCCCATTTTTTTTAAAAAAAAAACATATATAAGGAAACTTACAAAAAAAATTGGTCCCAAACATAACCGATGAGAAATAGGTCCTTATTAGAATAGTCATATATAGATATTTGTATAAGGCGCATATATATGCATTAGCTAATAACAGTTGAATTCAGTGAACGGTATAATCATGCAAGGATATGGCCAATGGATCGATCATCAGTTGCACCTGCGATAATCAAGCCACATGCATGCTGGACTTGGGTGTAAGTAAATATTCTCTGCATGCATGCAACAACAGTATTTAGCAGGAATCTGATATGCATGAAGTAGGCAGTAGCACAGTGTTTTGAATTATTCCATGGCAGCATCGATTAGGTCAGATGCATGCAGCAGCCAGCAGTGGAGTGTAGTACGTATACATGTGGCTGCAGTGGCATATGTATACTGGATATATTATTACGAGACAATTAATCAGCTGCTAGCTTGCTTTTGGAATTCATTGCAGCCGGTACTCTTTCAGTTCAGTATGACTAAAGTACCCACACGACAAGCAAGCTAAGGCATAAGCAAGGCTTAGTTCCTACACTTCATTCTTTTTAGCAGAACATATATAGGGATGTATTATACTATTATGTATATGTACAGGGTCCCATTTGGCCTCAAGGGAGCCCCATCCCTGATGTCAGCTAATTTGCTACATGTATAAATATATAGCAATATGCAATGTATGTTTTATACTTATTTCACTACATATAAAAGCTAGCTAAAAAATATCGATCCACAAGGATATTTATAACAGCTCCTCTCTCTCTCTCTCTCTCTCTCTCTCTCTCTCTCTCTCTCTCTCTCTCTCTCTCTCTCTCTCCATCTATATAGGGATGCTTTTGAAATTTTTCCTTTTGAAGTATCTTAGAATTAGTATATAAGCATACTCAAAGTGATAAATAAGTATATAGACATCTTTATCTGTTAATTAACCCCAATAAGTATTTTGGACACAACACCTACGACGAGGACACGACGTTAACTAGCTCTACTGGCCAGAACCATTACCCGCATGCCCATATAACATGTCACACCTTACCCTTCCTCTTCCTCCGTGCCGAGGGAGTGCATGCCCCCTCCATAGTGCAACACCCGCCCCTTCTAATGGCCCCTCTACTCTAGCCTTTGGTTCTCCACCTGGGTCGCAGTGGCCCGCCTTATTGTTGCTAGTCACTTCCAGTGCCCATGGCCAATGGCTATATCTTGTTGCTCCATCCATAATCTAGAAGCCTGATGCTTTAAGAAAGCAAAGAATTCTTAATGGAATGATTTTAAAAATCAATTTCTTGGTAAAAAGAATGTTCACCCTATTGTGATTTATTATCAAAGCGAAAGCTTTATGTGAGAGTAGAAGCTTCAGAATGTGAAATATGAATACTAGTAGGAGATTATAGTCTCTTTTCCATTCAGATATAAATTCATCCATTATTATATTTGCAATTTTTCCTCCACTAGTTAAAAAGGTTATAATTGCCTGACCCTAGTCTCCTCCATCAATCGTTTCCCTAAAAGGATGTAGCTCTCCCTACCTCCTCCAACCCTTGCCCAAATGTGTTCCTCCACTACCACAAGCTAGCAATGGTGCCCTCCTCTCATCGCTATCTCATTCTATAGAACCTCCACCACAAAACCCTAATAATCCAAATGGTTACAGACAACGATGATGCTAGATGGCTACAAATTAAACTCCCACGGATGAAGTAGCTTGCAACCCATGGTCAACATGTGGCATGCTGATAAGGGATGCTTCGCAAACATTATTACTAGAGGGTACTGTTTTAAAGGTGTCCATGCGGATCCACGTCAGTTTGCGCAACAGCCACGCCTTGTTGCCTAGGCGCTGTCTAGACGTCTAGGTGTACCCAGCTCGCCTTGGGTCGCCTTTAAAATACTGCTAGAGAGTAACATGTAAAGGTGATTATTAGACTTCTGCTAACATATATCCTAACTGTTCTTTTTTCACACAAATGGCCAACTATTTTAGTATACTTGTATGACTATGTATCATAACTGTGGAGAATAATAAGTTTATTAAGAATGGTGATTTAATAAAACCATTTGCAAAGGTGCAGATATACTAGAAATATTGACAAGCACTTGAGGAAAAGTAATAAAAGACACCAAAACTGTTGGCTACCATACAAAATTGTCAGGAAATATAATATATCTAGTATTGATCTCGTGACTTTTATAATATGGATACTGTGAATTTTTGTCTGATGAGTAATTCATGTTTTTCTATAAATCAGATAACCAGCATGGCATGGCAGATCCCATCAACCAGCTCACTGATATGTGTGTTGTCTCAAAAAAAAATATTAGATTAAATTCAAGGGAACAATTGGGACCACGCGAAACTGATAGATATCAAACGTGTTGCTATGGTGGAAGGAAATTGGCAAAGAAAAGAACGAAGCAAGTGTAGCTTTCATTTCTTTTCTAAGAGCCATGAAAGGAAGTACAACATACTTCCTCTCTCCCTAGAATAAAGTCATTCTGTGATTCAAAAGTCGTACCATAATTCTTCATTGTTACCCCCTTTGGGTACGTGTATGCGCATGCAAACAGTCAATTAGCGTAGGTGTAGATAGTACATATAGGTGCAAGCAATTCATTAGATATGAAGGGAGTATGTATGTAAAGAGGCTGAGAAGGGAGATGTACACAAATAATTATTTAATTTAATACTCAATGTGTACTTGGAATCAATTACAATTTAATATGATATAATAAATTTATATGGGAATGAGCTGCATTGCCCCCCACATGATGAGTATTGGAAGTATATAGGAAAACAACAGATGATCACTCAGTCGGTCGTCCTCTCTACTGTCTGCTTGTGATCTTGATTATTAGATCATCAAGCAAGCCAACCTAACCTTCTAATCAAGTTTGGGTTAGAAATGCCTTAGCTTGGGAAAAAATGGGGAGCTTATTTATTTGTATAAACAGCTAATTGCATCAAGTTCCATATGCATGCATTAACCAAAACTGATACCAGGGATAAAACTGTAGCAAAAAGTTCGTGGTGAACAAACAAAAAGTAAAATAAAAATAAAAAATAAACAAGCTAGTGAGGAAAACGTTCGAGTCAATATAAGTTCTCTATGCTGAAGGTATATATGCATGCTAGAGGCACAATAGGAAGCATAAGTTGATCAAAGTATTAAGTATATATCTAAGAGTATCTCCAAGATTACTAATCTCTCTCTCTCCAATACCAAAAAACTATTCTTTTGGTCATAGGAGGTGCTCCAGCAGATTACCAATTTCATCCCTAATACCAAAACATTTTTGTGATTATCAAAACACACCTCCCTCTTACTCAAACATAGAGGGATTTCTTCCCCTACCCTATACTTTGAGTAATTTGCCAAAGCTAGCACTGACTACCAAAAATAATAAAAAAAAGTATTATTGGTGATATAGAGAGAAAATATATAGGGTATGGGAGATGTGTAATCTGCTAGAGATGCTCTAAAAAACAACAATTGAGGAATATTTTATGGGATATGTATTATTAGTTGTCAATTTAACATGGCAAATAAAGAAGAACATCTCCAACATGTGTATATCTTGCTTGTTTGACAATATTGTTCATGCATTAAAACAAGAACAATAGTCGAGATTGAAAGAGAGAAACCTTTATCTCAAATAGCTCTTTGGCCAAAAATGTACGATCTGATAGCACAAGAAAGGAATTGGGGGAAAACAGGAGAGAAAATTAACAGGACCGGGGAATGAAGCAATCAACAATCCAGCAGGAGTAGTGATAATAAATTCAAAAGACCAAACAAATTGATCTCCTTTAATTTGCACGCAGAAGTATGTACTAGCTCTCTGTGTATCATGTAACTTTTGGAGTGGTCCCAAGCCTTAGCTCTAGATCTACTTCGTGTTGATCAACAAGAGGGGAACTAGAGTTAGGGCTTGGGAGTGTTGTTTGTGGTACCTTTGCATAATGATCAAGTCCTTGTAACGCCTGTGATGATTCACATCCTGTGACCTCAGTAGCCGCCGCCAAAGGCTGCACAAAGATCAGAAGTGCCGCCGCCGGGGCATGATTCAAACGCCTCCTCTTTGTCGTCCTTGCTGACTCCTCGGCGTCGCTATCCCCATGATCGCACTGATCTATGGCCTGACGGTCTTCTCTCATCTCCATGGAGGCTGGCATCGACATGAGGAGCTTGTTCTTGCTCTCCTTGATAATGGTTGATAAGTAGGAAGTAGGAGTCATGTCCTGCGCATCCCCTTTGGCTGCTGAGCCGGCAGTACCTGACGCAGTAGTCACCGTCGTGATGCTAGGGTTAGAAGCTACCCTGTACAGGAGAGCCCCTTGCTGTGGCTGATCATTGGGGGCGTGCACGTCTTCGGGGGACGAGCCCCCTTGCCGGAGAAGAGCTCGGTCACGGCGGTGGACGTTCATGTGGCCACCGAGCGCCTGCGCGGACCGGAACTCGCGCTGGCAGAAGGTGCACGAGTAGGAGCGCGGCGGCCACACGCAACCGCCGAGGTGCGCCGCCGCATCGCGCGCAAAAGCCTGTTCCTCCCACGACGGCTCGCTGCCGGCCTCCGCCCAAGCAGGTATGGGGCGCACGGTGCTGCTGCTGCCGCCGCCGCTTCTCCTTGCTCCCCACATGGCCCAGTACTTGCCTATTTGATCCATGGCGGTAGAGGAGTTCATAGACGCGCTAGCTGCTGGTGATTGAGCTATATATATCTGTTTGTTGTTGCAAGCTTGCAATCAGGGCATGCAACTGGTAGATCACAGACCAAGAAGATGGCATATTGGCATGTGTGTATGTATTGCTATATATGTGCAAGAATCAACAAATCAAATTGGAACTGGAATAGTGAAGAAGAACAGGAAATGGAGGGGGGAGAGAGGGGGGGGGGGGGTACGGCGCTGGGGACGGATTGGAGATGGGTAATTTGTATGATTAGACGACTGTAGTCCTCTCTCAAAAGCTGCTAGCTGTTTAGGTATTAGTGGGTGGGTGTGCCATTTTGTGTTTCTTCTACCTCTGATTTCAGTTCAGATGTAAAAGCAATGGATAATATAATTGGTGCACACACAGTGGTGCTGCTGTCTATGCTAGTGTATGTTTGTGTACCTAGCTAGCTATCTATCTTTGTCATCGTTGTTAATAAGCTATAGGCATCTTACTCAGTAGGTGATTTGTTTGTTCTGTGTACCTAGCAGTGAGTATGGTGGGGAGTTGTTTTTTATTGGATAGACAAGACATTTTTATATATATATGCATGGAATGAGCTTTGTTCCTTCTTCAAAATTAAACAAAGCTTTTGGAATGTTTATATTTACTAGCTACCACTTGGTCTTGAATTGATCAGATGCTGCGTGCACAGCTTGCCGATCCTATCTGCAGGCTAGTCCTCCATGTTAATTCATTAATGGCGTTTCCATTTATTCACTACCGGAAAAGGGTGTTTGCCGAGTGCGTTTCTTTGGGCATTCAACAAACACGACTTTGCCGAGTGCGCTGCAAAATACACACAGCAAACATAAGGCACTTGGCAAAAATAGCCTTTGCTGAGTGCTTTATTTCCTACGCTCGGCAAAAGCTATGTCTGCCGAGTGCCATGAAGAATACACTCCAAAGAGTTGTACGTGCCCGCCATGTGCACACGGCCGTTGCCACGTGTCGAGCACTCGGCAAATTGTGTAGGCTTTGCCAAGTGTTTGCCGTCGTGGCACTCGGCATCACCGCCAGTTGGCCTTCCCCGGTGCTTTTTTTTCCGAGAGCCCTCTCAGCACTCGGCAAAGGTTTTGCTAAGTGACTGATATAAAGTACTCGATAAACAACTATTTGCCATCACTTTGGATGTCGTGTGACATATGTCTTGGGTGGCACTCGGCAAAGTCTTTGCCGAGTCTTTGCCGAGTGCGATAGGCACTCGGTAGGCACTCGGTAAATATGCGGAATCCGGTAGTGATTTTATCATTTGGTGGATGCATATTGTGAGAATATGGACAAGAATAATGATGATATACTAATTCCAGAGGAGTGGGTCTTAGAGAATGGTACGGTCCTTGGAAGACTGCGCTGACATATATTAATAATAACAACATTAAAAATGTCATTCACGCGTATTGCCTATCACTGAAAGAGTAAATTAATAGCCGTACATGTGCTGAGCCGGAGACAACCCAATAGCCAGGCTCCATCAAAGAACCCGTTTGCGGACCTACGCCCTCAGGGAAAAAAAAACAGCGGAACTCACACAGATTGATGGGGTCCGATTAGGGGTGGTAAAGGACTATGACCCTAATACTCTCTTTATAATCCAACTTGACTTTTAGTATTTTTAATTCAAAATTGTATAAAATTAAAACCCAATCCTTAAATTAACTAAACTAAAAATTAAAACTCTTTACCACCCCTAGCTCAGATCCATCGGTTAGAGCTTGGAGATGAGCCAACCTGATTCCAGCATATATACATTCGCTCTGTGTTTGACTAAGAGTTGAAGCCCCTAGCAAATTTTTTTGGAGTGTATCACAGGTATTCTCCATCATCATTTATTTGCAAATCGATCAATCACGCACAAAGACAGGCTAAGTGTCTTCAAAAAAAAAGTGTCACTGGCGGAGGAGGTAACCAAGATGCATGCACACATCACTGATGTAACATGTGGAATAATGATTGTGTCAATTAATCATCTCATGCCTTGCGGTGTCTCCATCTCTCACAGAAACTAGCTAGTTTCAGATCAGTATGCATATCCAATCATTCCCCTGCTTAGCTAATTATACATATTTCTAGAAGGAGAATCTCGACAACTTCATCATATATATTACTAACAATTAAATTTAGCATATATATTGATGTGCACTCATCCGAGATCCGTGATATATAGGCTAATATTTAGTGAAATTTCAGTGCATAAATGTTTAGTTGTTGCACACTACTACTACTAATGTGTTCTCCAAGCTCTCAGGGATGGTATAGACCATCAGCAGGAGTAGTGTCCTTTGAAAAAAAATAATAATTTCTGTCTAGTTTGGTAAAAGATGAGATATATCTGGTCACTGGTCTGGCGACTGAGTGAGACTTGCACTACTCAACCACCGGTAGTACGTACGCACGTTGGCCGGCTTTATTTAATTTACTTTTTAATGTATTTAATTTGTTGCTTGGATTGTACTGATTATTGCATCGGTGTCCTTCTTCCTTAATTCTGTTCCCGGGGTTGGCTAATACTAATAATGATCAGATCAGTCACCATGCACTTAATAACTAATTAGTACGCAGATGCTTGTTGAAAGACTGCTAATGATAATATATATACTCTAATAAGCTAGTAGTTAATAGAGCAGCTAGCTAGTCGCTCTCTGGCCAGCCGGGGTCATGCGGGCATAATAAAGCTGACACTTGTGCGATGTGTGTTTGTCACTTTGCCCCTGCTGGCCGGATGCATCCACATGCATGTGAGTGATGACTGACTACTAGCAGCAGCTAGCTATCAAATAAACTTTTCAATTCGTCTCTTCTGATCGACTTACCAGTTTGCCTGATCGATGGATGGATCTGCGTGTTCATCAGATATATATACACATTAGCATACTAAGTTCTCTGCTAGCTGCTTGCCTGCTATGCCTATGTACAACCCTCTGCAAGCTAATGTCTGTAGTTAATCTTGTCATTACCATGCCTGTTGTGAGGTCATCAGCACGTCGTACACATTATATTCGCTGTCAGATCAGCTGCCGTTCTGGTCGTGTGCTGCAGGATGCTGTTCAGTTCCTGTATGTCGTCTCATTATATTATTATTGCATGATGCATCATGCATGCTGGATCATACATGCGATCGAGCTGTAAGTACTGTATGTTTGTCGTATGTATACTACCTCTGCACGAAGTGCTTAGCTGCTTGCTTGCAAGTGTGTGCATGCATACACAGTACATGTGCATGTATATACACTGTAAATTTGTTTTGCCTCGGCCCTATACATGCATCCATGACTGCAGCATCTGCTGATCGACAGACGAATTTGCAGGCCCATGAATAGTGGAGCATCGAAGCATATCATCAGATCCTTTTCTGCACCACTAGCTGGTAGCTAGCTAGTGTTATTTCAACTGGGATATTTAATTTGTTTGGATCGATCTGTTCATATAAATGTTCATCATCTGAGACTATGACACTTGACAGATTGCTTCGTTCTTGTTGTGCTTGTTTCTTTCTTAATCGATCGATCAGAGTGCTGGTGGCTGGACATGGATCATATCACATGAGCTAGCCAGCAAAGATTCTTGCTTGCTTGTCTCATCCTCTATCACACACACGCCACCCATCACCACCATGTCGTCGTCCTTATTGGCTTGTACGTAGCTGCTAGCATAACGACCCTACATATGCATACGCATGCACGTACGTATACTCGACGACGACAGCACATGCATATACGTACTCTGAAATGAAAGCTTCTTTACACTGGGACTGTGGAGTGGGAGATTATTGATTGTTCATGTTCATGTGAACAGTTCAGTACAGGCTGATCAGCTGTCCATGTACAGCATGTACTTTAGGTGAGTGTGTAATAAAGCACAAGAATGATAATGGCAGGCATCTTTGACACTAGAATACACCCCCTGTAGATACACTATTTTTAGGATTTGACACGCTATATTGTATCTCTAAGGCTCTGTAGACATGCTTTCATAAAGCATGTTAGAAGCGTCTTCGTATGGACCGTGTTAGACTTTGTAGAGATGATTTCATGAATCGTACCTATGTAAGCAAGAGACGTTTTATAGACACGTTAAATACACATCTACACACATTGATACATCTTCGTAGACGTAAAAATAAAATGTTTCTAATAGTGTAGATACATAGTGTAGCAACATTTCATTATGTGCGAACAATTGTAAAAACAATTTTGTAGAAACAATTAATTACATGTCTACTAACATAGAGACGATTTACTTGATACATTTTCCGGTACATCTTACAAGTTGGATAGCGTGGCATTAAGACATGTTTTATAGTAACAACATGCAGTGCATTAAGAAATGTAGAGACGATTTTATGTACAATATTATGATTATTTTGTTTACATTTATATTTTTATTCCCAATCTATAATGTTAAAAATAGAAAATAAAATGATCCATATCACTGTAAGTACATTAAAATAGGAACCACGTAATTCAACAATCAAGAGATTCATACAAATTAGCAGGTAGACACAAGGGCGTTAGTAAAAATAAAAAAAGAAAAAGAAAAAGTGGCGATATCATACAAATATTTCTAATTTTCACTGTAATTTCTAAAACTATCTTTCTTTGGGCCTTCCTTCTCTTTGCACTCATTGCTTGATCTTCCAAATCTCCAAATTCTGTAAAAAAAACAGATTCATTCATTCAGATTTTAGAGCATACAAGAATCAAATTTTAGAGCATTTTAGAATATGTAGGCAACATTGTAGGCTTGCATGTTTATTGCAGCTACAACATCACTAGTTCAAAGTATAAGATAAGCACTAGTTCAGATTATCAGATCAATATAATTTCTGACATTCAGATCATTACAAGTCACTAGGAAACATTTGTAGACACATACATTTGTTCACATGAAGCAAGGATACGTAAGACTGCTTTGGTAATAAGAATCTGTTGCTGATCATGAGAGAACAGTAAATCACCATGAACCTGGAATTCACAAGCCCAAAGGTGAGAAGAGAATTGGAAGCAGCAAAACATTATAAGGTACAGACAAATTTGTTCTATGACTAAACAAGCACACCTATAGAATTCTTTTCATCCAAATTGAAATGGAATACATATGCAACAATCAAAGGAGTTTTGAAATCAGCAGGACCTAGAAACAAGCAACACTGATAAGATAGAAGGTTTTACGGAAAGGGATTGAACTAAGACAGAACATCATTTAACAGAACACCACTAAACTAAGTTGTTTCATCTAAAATTTCTTGCAAACTTGTCTGTACTAAAAATTATTTAAGATATAACCACTGTGGTTATCACACTATCATGCACTATTGTAGAGCTGAGCTTAACATCATGTGGCTTGGTATGGCAGTAAGGTAAATTTTCAGAGAAAACATGCTATAGTGTACAATACCTTGCACTGGGCGGATTGAAGCGAGATGAAGCAGGTCCCCTCCCGTCAGCCTGCAACCTGTGCATAAAGCCATAGTTCAAAGGAAAAAACAAGATGGTCATGGCTGGTAGTGTACATTTGGGATCAGAAAAACTGACATGGCTGGTAATGCAAAAATAAACTTACCATGCTTTCAAAGCCCTCACGCACAAGATGGTCACATTCCATCACCCAATGTTTCTTCATTAGCTTCCTGCAGGTTGATGAGATATGTCACTGAAGAATCATCATATATCCATAAACATGCCTAAGCAGACGATGTTGATGGAACTAGGCATGTTAGTGCAACCTATGCAGCACAATTGTAAAGAAGAAGCACAACCCATTTTCTATTATAGGCTGTCGTATTACAAGCTTAAATGCAGGTTGAACATCTGGAGAGCTATCTAGTGTTTGATCAGCGGGTGATTGAACAAATGCTCAATCCAGTAATAATTCAATCAGACGAGTTCCCAACTGTAGACATGAAATAAATATTAGAATCTTAGAATATGAGTGAAAAAGCTTGTGTTTCTGTGTGCTCTGTGAAGAAAACAAACCTTCACTTGGGCTTCTGTGTCCCATTCCTCCAATTCCAACTCCCACTTTACCAGCATCTGCGTCACTCATCTTCGGCCTCCTAACTAAATTATTAACATGTTTCCAGCATTTTGCTTGCTCCTTCCCCAATGCTGGATCATTGTCACCTTGATCTTTCTTCTTCCTACTTTTCTGAAAGAATGTCTGGACTAAGAATTGTAAACAAAGGAAGGGAAAACACCAGCTCTCAGTGGACTGCCAAATAAATTTTCACTATGGAACATGAATGGGAAAGCAAGAACCAAAAATAGTATTAAGTTACTCTAAATGATGTAGTCGAACTTCAGTACTTTACCAAAAGTACGGAAGCTAAACTCTAGTGCACAAGGTCAACTGACTCTACAAGAAGACAGATTCAAAATTACTTTAATAGTTCCAATTATTAACTCCACTAAGCTTTTCCATGCACAGACACAAATAGGCATACGCTAGCTATCGCACACAATGTCAAGTGGGCTAAATTGCCATCAACATTCAGCGATCAAATTACAGATACATGGCATGTATGCATGTATTCATGCATATGGTAGATCAAAATTCAGATCATGGTCGCAACATAGCACTTCTGAGATATATAATTGCACATTTTAGTTTAGGTTGCACATGGTATTACTTGCATAATGCGCTCACCAGTTCCTCTACCTCCAATTAGCTATCCAAGCTTGATTAACCCTCTTGTTTGATTTGTCAAATCAAAAACACTATCAGAAGGAATCCTGCCACCACAAACACTGAAGGCGTCTAAACATAGCAGTAAACAAGCGACCCACCTCGCACTCGACAGCCTCGCCGATGCAGTGCGCGGCCTGTATGAAGCGGATGCTGCCGGTGCCATCCTTGCTGGACATCAGCCGTCCCATTATCTTGTGCATGACGATGATGGCGACCTTGTCGGCGGGGAGGAGGCCGTGGGGCTCGAGGCGGACGTGGGGAGGCGGATCGGGTCGCCGAGATCCACATGGAGGGCCTCGGCCTCTTGCCGCCGTCGCTGCCCCGCATGCCGCCGTGCTCGGAGCACTCGCCGCCGCACCGAGAAGCTGGCCGTGCGCCCGTGACGCCGGATCTTGATCCGCGACGGCTAGCTTCTGGCCTTGGAGACGATCTAGTAGCCGCCGCCGGCGGCTCTGATCTGAAGGGAGGGGCGGCCCCGGTGGAGATGTCGGTGGGATAGGGAGGGGATCGGAGCACTCTTCTCCCCTCCCTCTCTCTCTTCCACCCGCAACATCCTCCCAACCCTCCCCATCTCCTCCCGTCCCTCTCTCTCCCATAGCGCGACGGCCAAGCCCCTCCACCGGCCGGAACCAGCGGCCACGGCGGGTGGCATGGCCGAGCTCCTCCACCGGCAGGATCCGCCGGCGGCGGTGCTCGATGGGCTCGGCGGGCTTGATGATTTTTTTTTATTCTATTAAAAGAGGCGGGCAGGGAACCCCTTCTAAAAATCTCTCATTTACAGATAAGTTTGCTCAGAAGACAGAGTAGGCAACGGCAGCGAGAAGAGAGAGGAGAGGTGGAGGCCCACCTGTCTGTGAGAAAAAGAGAGAGGAGAGGATAAAAGGAGAAAAGATGACGTGGCTACTGGCACCACATGGACGGAGTGACGTGACTGAAAACCGGGGTAGATTCGGTTTAGGGAGTAATTTGCACGGTTTCGTTAGTGGGTGCAGGGATGTCTGGTTTAGGAATTTCGGGTTGAAAATCGGACGATCGCGAAAGTTTAGGGTTGAAAATAAGACTATTCCCTTAAAGAAATCGCCTCACAAAACCGATTAGCAGAGACGGTAAACATTAAGGCGGCCGTCTCTGTTAATACTATTTTCAGAGGCGTTTATTTGTAAGAAGCCTGTCTCAGTTAAAAAGCCAAGCCTACTCAAGTCTGGCTCAGCCCCGATAGATAGCTCCAAATATAAATACTACAGTTAGGGTTTCATCACTCTTATCCCCTCCCTCTCTCTTCCACCCGCAGCATCCTCCCAACCCTCCCCATCTCCTCCCGTCCCTCTCTCTCCCATAGCGCGACGGCCAAGCCCCTCCACCGGCCGGAACCAGCGGCCACGGCGGGTGGCATGGCCGAGCTCCTCCACCGGCAGGATCCGCCGGCGGCGGTGCTTGATGGGCTCGGCGGGCTTGATGGTTTTTTTATTCTATTAAAAGAGGCGGGCAGGGAACCATTCTGAAAATCCCTCATTTACAGAGAAGTTTGCTCAGAAGCGGTTGCCCTTACCCGCCTCTGGAAATGTTTCTTTACTATTTCTGAAAAATTTATTGTAATAGTGACGGTCTCGGTAAGTTGCCGTGTTGGTGTTGGTGCTCTCCTCCGTGGCCCGGCGTGCCCTACTGGCTGCCGCTCGTCCTTCGGGGCGCCGCGCATCGCTGGTTTCTTGAAAGAAAAAAAAAAACTGCTCATCGGTGGGGAAGAATGGCAACATGGGCCGGACTGCTGCAACACCACCATCCGGAACTTATGGGCCAGCTTTTTGACAAAACAACACACGGAGATAAAAACAAATAATGACCCGTGACATGATGTTAAAAAAAGACACTCGAGTAACAAGAGTAATGGTCAGTATATCCTGTTACTGTTAACTTGGGCGATGCAATGCAAGCTCCTCCAGATGACGCAATGCAGGACGTTAAAGTCATCGTCAAATTCAAGGTCGTCATTCCCATGTAAATTAAGGAATTGAATGATCTATCGTACGTAGTGCCCGAAGATTAGTTATTATCTCTAATTAAGCTAGGTGCTAGACAAGGGACAAGACAAGCATGCAGAACGGAGTATATTTGCTAGGATCATATCGGATTATTATTATACGTACATAATAATGGTCCATGGAATGTCTATGTTGTGGCAGTAATCCTATATATATATATCCATAGCTGTCTCCTCAGATCACTAGCTCTGCCTAGCCCTCCGGACTGAACTACCCAGCTAGCTATTTACTCATGGCGGCGGCAAAGGAATTACGGTGGAGCCTGGCCGGCAAGACGGCGCTTGTCACCGGAGGAACCAGAGGGATCGGGTATATATATTGATTTAGCAATATATAAATATGTATATATTTATATATATGTATATGTATATGTTTGGCAGCATACATATATACTTGACGTACGTACGGCAGGCTTGCTATCGTGGAGGAGCTGGCCGGCCTTGGCGCCAGGGTGCACACGTGCTCCCGCACCGCCGGCGACCTGGACGCATGCCGGCGCCGCTGGGCCGACAAGGGCTTCCTCGGCGACGCCATCACCGCCTCCGTCTGCGACGTGTCCTCGCAGCGCGACAGGGAGGGCCTCGTCGCCACGGTGAGCGACCTCTTCCAGGGCCAGCTGCACATCCTCGTCAACAACGCCGGCCGGTCCCTCTACAAGGCGGCCGCGGACACCACGCCCGGCGACTACGCCGGCCTCATGGCCACCAACCTCGACTCGTGCTTCCACCTGACCCGCCTCGCCCACCCGCTCCTCCGGCGGTCAGACGGCGGCGGCGTGGTGGTGCACATGTCCTCCGTCGCCGCCTTCATCGCGTACCCGGCGCTGTCCGCCTACTCGGCCAGCAAGGGCGCCCTGCACCCGCTCACCAGGAGCCTCGCCGCCGAGTGGGCGCCGCACGGCGTGCGCGTCAACTGCGTGGCGCCGGGAGCCATCGACACGGGCATGTTCAGCGCCACGCTGCGCGACGCCGGCAGGGCGCGGAGGCTCGCCGAGATGGAGGTGGCGCGGGTGCCCATGCGCCGCTTGGGCTCGCCGCAGGAGGTGGCCGCGCTCGTCGCCTTCCTCTGCATGCCCGCCGCATCCTACATAACCGGCCAGGTCATCTGCATCGACGGCGGCCGCACCCTCGCCGCAAAGCTCTGACGATAGGATGGCTGCTCCAGGCCGGCCGGCCGGAGTCGAGCTTTGCTTTAATTTGCAGTCATCGATCCGATCGATCATGATTTATTCCAAATAACTGAACTTGACCAACAATGCAAAACGCCAAAGCCTCTGTGTTGCCTATTGTATTAATAAGGAGAGAGTAAAGTCTAGAGGCTGCAAAACTGAAAGAAAAAAAAACTCTTTGTGAGACTCCTCTTGTCGCAGCCATCTCTGACCACCACTCATGAAAACCTCTCTGTTTATGCTGAACAGGCCGGCTATAGTTGTGGCTTTATTTAATTGCTGACATTATTGTTAATTCATCACACAAGCAAACTAAGGTCACACAACCTCATCGACCATCTTGCTACTAGCTAGCTCCGATCCAAATGTATATATACATCCGATCCCGGCCAAATTAAACAAAGCAGGAACACAAACCCCAAGGATTACGTACGTACGATTGTAGTACACAGACAGTACGTATTGCTAGCTCCGCCTGTCTTCATTATTCGCAGCTCTCATGCATGCATGATCTACATATCCTTGTTCCCTTCCTTCTCCTCCATGGCCTTCACCTTGCGGTAATCCTTGTCCGTCCCAAACAACCTGGAACACAACGAGTTTTAAGTTATATAAAAGGGCTCCTCATCATATGTAGCCTCTGCATGATAAAATTGATGCCAACAATATATACATTCATGAATGATTCATTTATTGGAAATATAATAAACACACCAGTCCATGTACACAAAAGTCGAGGCATAGTTCCCTGACTTGGTGTAGAGCACACGGTGATGGTAGTCATGGAAGTCCGAGCTACATATTATTCATGATGAAATTCAGTAGTGTTAGCTCCTCCTCTTAATTAATCAAACACGTGCTCGTGCACGTTCTAAAAAAAATTCAGTAGTGTTAGTTCCCAAATAACTTAAAATAAACGTACGTAGGCTTACAATCCTTGTACCATGGCGACGGCCACTTTCAGGTGAAATTAGCAACAACTAATAACGCGTTAGCTTACTTACCCTCCATACAGTGGCAGGAAATTTGAGGGGCTCCATGGGAAGTGGTAGCCGCTGTGAGCTTCAACTGTCTCCAATACCCTCAACACCACCCAAAGCCACAGGGTCACCAAATGAGGGCCAGTAAGAGCAGGACCAACAACTGTGGCGAATCCCAGGAACAAAATCTCAGCAGGGTGGGCGTATTCAGAAGTTAACCCAAAGGGTGTAGCATATCTGCGGCATGGAGTTGCTGTATGTGTCAATCATCATAGACGATCGACTAGAACGGTTCAAGAACGATGAATGCATTGAGTAAAGATAGATCATAGATGTAGTACTCGTGGTGGACGCTGTGGACATGCTTGTATAGCCATTTGGTGTGCAGTGCCCGGTGCCCCCAGTAGAATACAAAATCCTCCAGTACAAAGTAGAATGCAACTTGAGATACAACAACCGTCCTGCAGAAAACAATACAGCTAGCATCGTCTCAAACATTTTTCTTCCAGTTAAGCTAGATCTTTGCATGATATAATATATAACGTGGGCTCAGTAAAAGGACAAGGAAGGAAGCGAACCGATACCAGTGTGGCAGAGGAAGAGAGCTCCTAAGGCCCATGAATTTGAAGGCAGGGTAGGAGAAAATGATGACAGGCAAGTTCACACAGACATGGTAGAGTATGAGACGCAGGACACATCTGTTTTGATAAGCAGAGGTGTTGCTCTTCTTCTGCAAATTACTTATATAGTAGCAATATAAGTATAGGTAGGTGCTCATTTAATTGCTTAAGGTCAGTAAGACAAAATAATATTGTATCACCAGAAAAAGAGGGAGAGGGAAAAGGACCATCAGCCACTTTTTACTTGAACTACACTAGAAACAGGGGACAAAATCCTTAGCATGAGTGTTCTATTTCACAGGGGGATGCAGGCATCGCATTCTAGAGTGAATTAAAAGAGAAGTAGGTAGCATGAATGAAGCAGAAAATAGGCACAGCAATTGTTTTTTCTTTTATCCTAAAGATATGCAAAAAGAGTCAATCCTGGGTGGGTGGCAGTCATTTTCTTAGGGAACAATGAGCTCAGTGGCAACTACTGTATGTATTAGGGAAAGCAAAATTAGATTTGTGAAGAGCTGGCACAATAAAATACTAATGCAAGGTGAAGGAGCAATATAATATAGCAGTGCCGAAGGTGGTGACCTTGCCATAGTGACAATTCTAAGATGGTCAATTCTTGTCATACTTGCCTTCTTTTTTATTTGGATACTGTAGCGACATCAGCAGGATCTGGAGCCCAGAATGGTGGCGTGGGAGGATGAAAGAAGAAGAAAGCGAGAGGTTGCCTAGTCTTGTTTTGGGCCATACTAGAAGCCAAAACAACAAGAAGCATCTGATCTATCGCTGTCATCATCTTTCTAGCCTGTGCTTAATTAATTTGCGAGGATCCATCGATTACCATTACCACTATGGATGGGGAAGGAAAGCGGTTACGGATCCTTGACAGACAGACAGACAGGTAAAAGGAAAGAAAAACTGGTTAGTTGCCTGCCTCTCTCGACATTATATTATCTCCCTTTTGAGTCTTACTTAGTGTCCTATATATACAGTAGTAAATACATACACCACTGGTGACTCACTACATACTAGGAAATACATACACGAGTATTTCCTTGACGGAGAAAAGCGAACATTCACCACAAATTAAACACAGCAGCAGGTGAGGTGACTCACTGATAATCTACCGACGGATGAATTAATTGAATCAGATCAGATAGATTGGCGTTGGCTGAAGAGGAATAATTAAACGGGGCCAAGCCAACGTACCTGAATCTTGTACTTGGCGAAGAGTCCGAAGCGCTCGAAGAGGAGGGAGGGGAGGCCGGAGAGGAAGAAGGCGGTCTCGTGGATCAGGAAGGTGAAGACGGTGGCGAGCTGGAACTCGGAGAAGTTGGCGGTCAGGACCTGCAGGCGACATTCACTTACATGCATCAGAGGGGATAGATGATGCTGGAGAGTGAGACGACGGACCAAGAGAGGACGCACCTGCCAGGCAGACTCGAGGGCCGCCGCCATTGTAGGTAGGGCTCTCTCTTTCTTTCTGTGATGGGGGTGACGGTGTGGTGGTAGTCTCCTCTCCACTCCTCTCCTCCCGGGGGCCTTCTCCTCTCCTCTTCTTCTTGTGTCTAAGCTGTAGCTGTCTTGTGTTCCACGTGCAAGGGCCACTTGACCTGCCGCCAACCACACGGAGTGACGGAGGGAGAGACGCCCGGGAGAGATGTGGTGGTACTGGTATGGTCGATCTGTACCCAGATCCTGAGAGGAGAGGAGAATCCTTTCCTTTCCTTTTCCCTTTCCTATTCCTACGACTAGATAGGCAATCCAATTGAAATGAATGTCCTCTTCCAGCTCCAAAAACTCCAGAGCGTATTACTTCAAAGAAAAAAAACTCCAGAGTGGTACCAATGCCAATACCAACTACGGATTGTTTTTGTCTTTGCTTTGTCTTGGGCACCAGCACCAACACACAACTAGTATCTAGTGGATTAGAAAAATATTTACACACACGTTACATGTCTCATCCCATGCTTACACTTCTTCACCGGGTCAGCAGGTCAGGTCAGGTCAGGTCAGTCAGATCAGATCCGATCGCATCTACTGATAATAAATATCCCAGCCCAGCCGGTGGATGCTTGATAGTTGAAGACATGAATGAGAGAGAGAGAGAGGGACGATTCACTTGTTTCATTCACTCATTCAAAATAATACACCTAATACTGCAGAAAACCACCTCCTCCTCAAGTGTCCAGGTAGTTTGCGGCCATCATCAGCTCCAGAGTTATCGGGAGGTCAATTGCAAACTCTGACGACTCCGTTCCACTGCACAGCCACACCAAACCAAAACAAATCATTCAGTCCAAGGTACGAGCAACTGAAAGTGCTAAACTCATGTACCAACTTCTGCTTGTAAGCATGATAACACCAAACCAAAACAGACCATTCTTTCTACTACACACAAGCAAGGTAACACACAGGGGGCGGACATAAACTGAAATCTGCTTTGCTCAGTGGAAGGACAACCAAAATCTCAACAAGTTTGTTCATGAAGCCCCCCACGCCTTGATGAACAAACTGAAGATGATATAACACAACCAACGTGCTAAACACAACAACCAACTGCCTTCAAACTCGAGGATGCCAAGTTTCGATTGACGAGGTTTAAGAACAGCAAGAGTGCAAGACTAAATTCTCAGCGTTATGCAGGACAGCACTACCAACTTTCCGTTAAGACAGCAGCACAGGCATGGCTTCCATTGATGCTCTCCTAAATGGGTATTAAGTCTTAACTCTTTACTGGGAAATGGGATGACAAGCTGAACCAGCCAACTAATTACAGCAACTTACAACACGCGAGGTTATACACAGCTTAAGCTTTACCTTGCCAGAACCAAACTATACATACATTCAGGCTCAGGTTCAATCGCTTCTTACGGCAGGCCAATCGTACCACCAGTAAATTAGGACAATTCGTATGACCAAGCTAAGTAATGTAAAAAATAGCAGGGCAATAAAGAAGAAGGAAAAAGCAGGACAGAATAAAATATGATAGCTGTGGATACTCTGTATTGAGCAAGCTAAGTAGTGCATAGATGTAGACACTAAGCAACTTGTGCACCATTAGCCAGATGGATTTAAAAAATTCTTTTTTTCTCAAACAAACAGGAGCAGTGTGTATCGTTGCATTGCATTGTGAAGGTGGTGGAAATAAATATTCTAAAATGCAGAATAAATTATGTAATGTAGATAGAAGATAAAATGTCAAAAAATCACAAAACACCCAAGATTAGGTAACGCAAAAGACACAAGGGTAAATGCATGTGTGCAAGCCTTGGCAAGGACTTGACACTATCCTGATTGGTCATGCCTCAAACTCAAATATCCGATGCCTGCTGATGCTGCTGGTTTCCACTAGATTAGATACAAGTTGATTGTTTTTAGTGAAGTGAAAATTTACTTTGGTGCTTTGAACAAATAATAAGTGAGAGAAATACTCCAACGCAGACCCTTTAGCTTGGGATATTAAGAATCTACTATAAGTTTTTTTTTAAGGTCACCTTAAAGAGTTTTACACGCAGTGCTCCTTAGAGTTTTACACGCAGGGCCCCGAATCTACTAGAAGTTAATATCATGCAGTATAGTACTAGATCCTAAATAATGTAGTGACAGATTGTAGCTGGGCCATCAATGAATCATTAATTAATGGTACGAAGGCCGTCAATCTATGAATCATGACAGGTGCGAGGTGGTGAGGTGCGCACAAGCAAACACCCGAACAAAGGCACTACTAGGCAGCAAACCCTATACCTGGAGTAGCGGAGCGACCAGTAGAAGTACTGGCAGATCTTCTCGAGGATGTGGGTGGAGATCTCCGGGAATCGGATCTCGCCCTGGCGCGTCTCGGAGAAGCCTCCTGGATGATTGGCATGATGGGGATGGGGCGGAATCGGATGAGGTTGCGAATGTGATGGTGGAGGAATCGAATCGAAATCTAGAGCAGCTAATTGTACCTGGCGATGTGAGCATGTTGCGCAGAGTGTTGGAGACCATGGCTGCCTTCTTGTCGACGACGAACTCGAAGCCCTCGGCGCTGATGAGCTTGACGACGCCTCCGGTGTCCTCCTCCTCGCCATCGGGCCCGCGCGGAGCGGGGGCGTCTCCCTTGCCCACCATCCTCTGCGCTGCTCTGCTCTGCGGGGGATTGGATTTGGATTTGGATTTTTTTTCCGACGAGAGGAGAGGATCCTTAGGTTGATCGTTCCCTCGACGGACGAACGAAACAGACTCAGAGATGGATGGGGAAGACGACGATTAAGTGGGCCGGGTCGGGCTGAAGAAGGAAGATCGAATGGGCCGGAAGAGAGAGAGAGAGAGAGACCTTAGTTGGTTGGGTTTTGGGCCCAATGGCAACGTCCTCGCGCTTAAGTTGGGTTGGGCCCTCCTCCTGGGGGCAAAAGGTTTGACTGATTTTAATATGCCGCATTTGTTAGTGATGGACGCATACGCATAGCCGCATATACATATAATATAGTTCTACAATATGATTAAAAATTGTGGGGCGAGAGAGAGGGTGAGTGGGCTGACTAATGCTCCACAACGCTGATGAGAATAAGCGAGCTGCTATTCTAATCTGATGAGAAGAAGGGAGAGTGGGTTGTCAGCTTGGACAGCATGCTCTTGGGATAAATAATATAAATTGGTGCTATTATCTTGTGATGAATAATATGAATTGGTAATCACTCTGTTCACTTAATTTGTCAGTCAACAAGCCAGCAGTGTTTTTCTCACACCAAATCAGCACCAGTCATCAGTCACTAGCCAGGCAGCAGTACCAGCCATAACTAAGCGAACAGAGTGCTGTGCTTATTGTATTACACAACCAAGCTATTCTCTCCATCCCAAATTATTAATCGTTTTATCTTTTCTAAATTCATAATTTGTGCTACATAGAGAAACATAGAATGGAGGGAGTCAAAACTACCGCCCAACGTTTCCTCGAGTAGAGTGTATGCTTTTGGCACCAAAATAGGTCGGCGGTCTTAATCTTTGTCTTCCGTTTTTTCGTCCTCAGCAGCCGTCAGGAGGAGGTCGCCCAGGTTGCGCCATCAATCACCTTGTGCGCTTACCTCCTTTGAGAATCTTAGCATGGAGCTCCGAGCCATACATGTACAATGATTTTAGGCGGGACCGCCCAAGTTTGTGATCAAAGCTTATTTTGTTCTACTTTTCAGCAATATAAAAAAAATGGCTGACCTGTTTGCTTTGCTGATCATCACAATTCACAAGACAAAAAAGCTAGTAAGAGAGAGATCCTGAGTCATGGCCACTATCTATCTGCCTATCTAGGTGTGTGTGATCTGGATTGCATTGCAGCAGATTCCGAGCGAGGTGGATTGGATGCAGAGTCTGAAGCAACCCGAATGCCGTTGCCGTCTCCTTCCTTCGCTTGTTGCCTAGTTGCTGACCCCGACCGAGCCCGCATCTCCCTTGCTTCTCCTCTTCTCAGGGGGGTCTCGCCGCTTTCTCCTCTCTCTCCCCCTCCCCCTCCTCTCTGCTTTGCTGCTTCGACCTCGCCCACCAGCCATGCCGGCGGACGGCTCCAAGGGCGAAATCACCTTCGCCGGCCGCTTCACCGCCAGCGCCATCGCAGCATGCTTCGCCGAGGTACCGTACCGTCCCGTATTCGTATCTCCCCCCTTCCTTCCCCGCGACTTCAACTCCAACTGCCCATCGATCGACCCCCAAATCGCATCGATCTGCTTCCTCCCCGAGGAGAAATCAGGCAGCACTTGATTCGATACGGCTCTTCTCGCTGCAGATATGCACCATCCCCCTCGACACGGCCAAGGTCCGCCTCCAGCTGCAGAAGACCGTCGTTGGGGACGCAACGGCGCCGGCGGCGCTGCCCAAGTACCGCGGCCTGCTGGGCACCGCCGCCACTATAGCCAGGGAGGAAGGGGCCGCCGCGCTCTGGAAGGGAATCGTACCGGGCCTCCACCGGCAGTGCATCTACGGAGGACTACGCATTGGCCTCTACGAGCCCGTACGCCTTCTACTCTATTCTCTCTTCTCTTCCTGTTGCTGCATTTCGTCGAACACATTACATACTCTCTCTTTTTTTAGAGAAAACACACATTAGTTACATACTCCCTATGCACAGGTCAAGTCCTTCTACGTCGGCCAAGACCATGTTGGGGATGTGCCCCTCTCCAAGAAGATTGCCGCCGGCTTCACCACTGGTATGCTACCACTACCAGAGCTCATCCAGCCTCTGCTTCAACCTCTGTCATACTCATAGACGTGTGCAACTCATGCCGGCTGCTGCTACTCATCGTCGTCAGGTGCCATTGCTATTGCCGTTGCCAACCCCACGGACCTTGTCAAGGTCAGGCTCCAGGCTGAGGGCAAGCTTGCCCCCGGTGCGCCACGCCGCTATGCTGGCGCCATGGATGCTTATGCAAAGATTGCTAGGCAGGTCTGATCTTCTCCCGACTAACACTAGTCGATTGTTCTGTTTGCCCCTCGATAAATTATCAACTGCCTCACACCATACATATGTATCACCAGGAAGGGTTTACCGCTCTCTGGACTGGCCTAGGACCAAATGTAGCACGCAACGCTATCATCAACGCTGCTGAGTTGGCAAGTTATGATCAAGTCAAGCAGGTGCTCTGTGCCCCCTTTGTTTTCTTCTCTCTGATGAATTGCTCCATGGCTCCTTCCTTCAATTGCCCATACAAACTGTTTTTTTTTTTGCGCAGACAATTTTGAAACTCCCTGGATTCAAAGATGATGTGGTCACCCACCTCTTTTCTGGTCTCGGTGCTGGCTTCGTCGCTGTTTGTGTTGGTTCTCCAGTTGATGTGGTGAGATGTTCTCTGCTGCTGTATGCCACAGTTTTCAGGAAACTCAGCTTAGGCTGTCACTGGATGTCAGAATTTAGATACTACTACTATTATTTTCCTTTGTTATTAGATCTGTAGGTTCACACTTTTACGATTTATACCAAATGTTTTCCATGCGCGCATCCTAATTTTTGGGCATGGATGATGGTCGTGTTTCCAGAAGTTCCCCACTTTATTGTGTCCTGAAATATTGCCGACTATCAAAATTTGATTTTTAACTGAATTGTTGGCTCCAAGTTCTCTCCCTGCCTCCCCTGCCCCTCTAGTGTAAGTGTGTAACCGAGACTGATAAGAATCATCTTGTTGCAGGTTAAGTCAAGAATGATGGGTGACTCATCAGCCTACAAAAGCACGATTGATTGTTTTGTGAAGACGCTAAAGAATGATGTATGTTCCACACTACTACTCATGTCATGATTCTGGATTCAAATTTAGATGAGCTTGTAGTTAGAATATAACTTTTTTTGCATCCTCTCTTGGTGACAGCCATATGGCGGGGCCCCAGTTAAACGTAACTCTAGCAGCAGTTAGTTTTGCTTCCCAGGGCTTTCTTAGGCAGGTTTTATGGTCAACCTTTTTGGGCTAAATGAGATTTTGGCTCTGTAATGAGGTGTGGGTGTAGAAGTGTAGAACAATAGCTTATGCCGTCATGTGCCGTCCATCCTTTTTCTGGCCCAGCAGGACTGCGGCGTTCATCTTTTATGCTGATAGGAACTAATTTTGAACTTTAGAGTACGTTGAAGGTTTGCTTTCCTTCATTACCAATTACACCAGTTAGAGCTGCTAAAAATTATTCTGAGCAGTGATCTGTCAAATTTAATCTCAAAGACTGCTAACTGGAATCACTTTATGTTTTAGCAACTCACTTGTACGGTAACTGGTTAATATAAAATGAGCTCCTCCAATGAGGTGGGCGTTTGCTAATAGCTGTTTACTCTGCAGGGACCTCTGGCATTTTATAAAGGCTTCCTCCCAAACTTTGCTAGATTGGGATCATGGAATGTGATTATGTTCTTGACGTTGGAGCAGGTCACACAAACTGAATCCTTTTTCTTTTTCACTAGAACTTTTCTGTACATTTCATAGAAACAGGACTTCTCAGCATGTTAAAGGTTATAAGCAACATGCTCCATCAAATATAAACACTTTGTTTGTTGTCCTGGACAGGTTCAAAAGTTTTTTGTGAGGAAACCAGCAAGCTGAAGATGGAGAAGCTTTTGCTGTCAGGTGGTGTACAATGGTGCGCACATTTTTTTTTCTTCTACCAAAAAAGAAATTGATGACACCTTCCCCTTGAGGATTGGGTAATGAGGATAAATCTGACACCTCAATTGCAAGAAGAAATAACAGGGGGCATTTGCTTGAATCCCCAAACAAATAAATTCAGAAATAGCAAACAGATGTCATATATAGTGTATTCCTTCAAACTGGTGAACGGAGGAACTTGAACACTGCAGTAGTTCAGTGATGAGCATCTGTAGAATGTCTAATGTTTCCTGTCGCCTCTGCGGTGATGTTTTTACTTTTACTGAAATGGCTGCTGGGCATGATCCTTGGTTCTGTTGATGATGGAATTGAGAGCCTTCTGCTTGATTGTTATGTGATGGGTTGAGATCCTTTGCTTGTGTAGTTGTGCTTGCTTCAGTAAGATAAAACTTATAAATAAATAAATAAACAGACCTGTTTATTTACTCAAGTTAGAAGAGTGGCAGCAGCCAAACATACAGAGCACTCGCATCCAGGACATCCAAGTCTAACAAGTAGTAAACACAGAAATGCAGCAAGGATGAATTGGATTGGATTGGGTTGGATTGGTTCAGATGTTGCTTCTGATCTTCATCTTGCCGAAGAGCGAGTGCCTCCCCTCGGCGACGACCTTGCCCGTGGCGGCGTTGGCGACGAGGACGTGCGTGCCGGAGTAGGCGCCCCTGTGGCCGAGCGCCCTGGCGGAGATGCGGAGGGTGTCCCCGGGCGCGGCGGCGGCGAGGTCGACGAAGGAGACGGACATGTCGACGGAGACCTTGAGGTGGTGGCCGTCGGCCACGGCGGCGGCGGAGCCGATCTCGTCCACCAGGGCCACCACGGCGCCCGGGGCCAGGTGGCCGCCGCCGGCGGTGAGGCGAGTGGGCACGGTGAAGGAGCAGAGGATGCGGCCCGGGTGGATGCTGTCAACGCGGATCCCCTGCAGCGCGAACCCCTCGAAGAAGCTGGGGCTGGGCTCCGCCGCCGCCGCCGCCGCCGCCGCCGCTTGGGGCGCCCGCCGCGCGGCAGCGGCTCGCCGGTCTAGCGCGTCCACCAGCGCGCCATCCTCGCCGCTCACCTGCAGCAGCGCTTTCAAATCAGAAGCAGAAGCAGAAGCAGAAGCCCCCATGGCCCTGGCCTGAGGACCGGAGACTGCTGGTTGGGCTCGCTTGCTTGGATACACTACACAAGAGGGGAAACCTGTCCTTGTCCTTTGTGTGCCTTGATTGATCCCTTTTCTACTTAATCTAGTCTAGATGTAAAATTCAAAATTCAAAAACTATAGGCATATGTATGGAATATTAAATCTAGACGAAATAAAAAATTAATTGCATAGTTTGTTAGCGAGACGAATTTAATGACGTAATTAGGCTATGATTAGATACTAAATTACTACATTAAATATGTACTAATGATAGATTAGTTAGTCTTAATAAATTCATCTCGTAATTTACAGACAAGTTATGTAATTAGTTTTGTGATTAGTCTATGTTTAATACTTCAAATGTGAAAAAAAAATTCTTTCAAAAATTTTACACGGTGCATCTAAGCTGCTATCAGCATCACTTGTCTGGCCCTCCTTGTACATCATCATATACACCACACGGAAAGGTAATTTATTTATTGCTTAATGACATGAAAACAGGCGAGGATAAACTGATTGCAACTAATTTTATTTCTTGATCCTTGTTCTTATCTTGTGATTGGACTTGCTAACACCACGTACTGTTATTGCATCCTTGCAGTCATCCCTGCTGCTTGCTCTGCTAGATAGTCGCCTGGGGAGCTAGCGGAGAGGAGTTAGAAACTTATCTGCTATGGAGATAGGGTTTGATGTATCCATAGAATGATTGAAAAGCCAGCTAATTACTTTTTTTGCTACAGTTATTTGTGATCACTTCAGTCATCCTATCCTCTCTTTCTTTCCATTATGATTTATGAATATGATACAAAGCAGAAAACAGAGGATGCATGTGCATATCATCATTGTGTTATGTATGATGTCCACTCCCACTGCTTGGAACTAATTAAGGTAAGGCCCTGCTATGTAGATGTAGATCGAGTACTAGAGTGTATGTATACATACATGTAATGCAACAGCTGCTAGACTAAATAAAAACAACACAGCATGACAGCAACGACCGGCTAGCTACAGGGCCCACTTTGTCCGTAGCTAGAAGAAATTGTTTAACTAGTTTATCAGTTAACTAGCCACCAATACTTTTCCCTCGCATCAAATCATCATCAGTCACCTACTGTCAGCTGAACGGAGCAGCAAGCCGCAGCCAGCCGAATAGAGGCTATACTGTCCTGTGGCTAGGCTAGCTATGGGATCCGGGAAGCAGGAGCCGCAGCCCAGCAGTGTGAGTGGCTAGAGTCCAAGCGTGCTCCTCCTGTGCATCGAACTCAACTCATGTTTGGAAGAGGAACGCCTGGGAATGTTGGGATCAAGGCCGCGCCCGGATCTTGAGTAAGAAGAAGAAGACCTCGTTCTCTCCAGCAGGACCTCGTCCCTCCTCGTCCTCCTCTCGCCATCTCTGACGACATCACGCATGTCCACACCGGAGATGCTCCTCCTCCCGCTGCCGCCGACCATCGCCGCCGCGCCGCCGCTGAAGGAGCTTCTGGCGCTCATGCTGCTGTTGCACCGGAGCATCTGCCCGTTGTACCCCCTGGCGCGGAGCTCGGGCCACGGGTACTCTCCGACTCCTGCTGCTGCTGCTTCTGATGAGAAGAATGGCCCCTCAGGCTGCTGCTGCTGCTTCCTGCTGCTCTTCTTGTGTACGAGGAGGCCCCAGATGCTCCACCCTCTGATCCCCTTCTTGCTAGGCGGCTGCTTGCTCGCCGGATTCTGACGAGGATGCCGAGCCGAGCCGAAGCTCCCGGAGAAGTCGTCGTCTCTGCAGTACTGGTGGTGGACGAGCACGCTCTGCGCCTCATGATGATAGTGGTGGTGGTGGTACAGCCGCTCTGCAGCGATGGCCGGCGACACCCTGGCATTGCCGCCGTTGGCATTCGTCGCCGCCGTCGCCCTGCTGGCGGGCAGCTCGCCGCCGTTGTAGGCGTCGGAGAATGAGTTGCGCCCGGAGGTGGCGGAGCGGTCCACGCTTCGGCGCCTCCTGCTGGAGCTGGAGGAGTCCAGGTAGTAGTCCCTCGTCTGCGCGGTGCCGCCGGGCGCCGCCGCCGCATTGCCGTAGCCGTCGCCGTAGTAGTAGTCTTCCTCCACGGGGATTTGCCCGTCGGAGCGCGGGACCGGCGGCGGTGCCATGTCGTCGTCCTCTTCCACGGACAGGGACAGCAGCGTGGCGGGCAGGCCCGCCAGCGCCGGCACCGGTCCCGACCGGGGGTCGGCGTCGCAGGAGGGGCGGTGGCGCTGCCGGCCGGGCATCTCCGGCTCCTTCTTGCTCTTGCGGCGCCATTGCTGCAGCTTCCTGCCCAGGAGCCCCCCCAAGGACTTTCTGGAGGAGGAGGAGGCGTCTTGTTCGTGGGGCCGCGCGGCCGCCTCGTCCTGGTACGGATAATAATCCAGCTCCTCCGGCACCGCGGCCACGATGGGGATGGGCTGCTGGTGGCGGAAGAGGTCGCAGGAACGGCGCTGCGGCTCCATCGCGGCGGCAGAGCGCGCGTAGGAGAAGGACTTGCAACGGCGGAGGTCGGCGGAGGAGGGCGGTTGGAGGCCGGCGAGGCGGTCGCGGAGGCAGGCGGGGCAGAAGCCGGTGACGGCGACGCCCGGGTGGAGGCGGCAGACGGAAGGATCCGTCATCTCCATTCGTACGTACTAACTCTTGTTTTTCTTCGCTCAATAATCAACGCTCCTCAAGTTCATCATCCTCCGTTAGTGTGGTGGGCAGCGAGGATATGATCAGAGGACAGGACAAGGAATCTACTGATACTAGCTGTCTCCTCTCTCTGTGTGTCTGCTATGGAAAGCCTCCAGCTGAGCTGCAGGGGGGAGAAGAAGAAGAAGAATAGAGGGCTAATGCTGCTGGCTTCTCCGATGATCCCCAATTTTGAGAGAGCTCTCCTGAAGCTCGGCTGCTATGCTGGGCAGGCAAAAAAAGGAGAGTGAAGGGAAGCCAAGAGAGAGAGACACACACAGTCGAGTAGTCGACACTGCCTGCCTGAGCTAGCAGCAGGGGCTAGACAGCTAGACAGACACACACGCGCACACGTACAGAGAGGCTCTCGCAGCTGCTGCCGCTGTCCTCTTTTCCTTTTCCCCTGCTTCCTTCTTTACGCTTTCGCTTTTGCTTTGCTACTCGATCCATGCATCCTCATTCAGATGAATGTCCCATCTCTACCACCTTAGGTCTTGCTTGGTGAACAACAAAACAATGTGCTGTACTGTTCAGAATGCTCCTTCCAGCAATAGCAATTTAGTATTATCTGCCACATGTACATATATAGCCAGCTCCCTACCTGCTAGCTTAGCAGCTAACACCACTTGTCTTGTCTACACAGCCGGTTTTCCGTTGCTTCTGATCTTGTCTTCTCTCCCTTTCTTCTTTCCCTTCTTTATATTACCTTTATATTTCTATTTCTCTCTCCCCCTCAGAGCAAGGACAATAAGAGGGGCTTTAAGCCTCTTCCATATCATCTAGAGACACCACTTAGAGGCATATACTACAATAATATGTCTCTTAGATTGTTTCTTGTGGGGTATAAGAATATTAAATTTTACATACAAAAATAAATGAAAGCTCATGAAATGCGTGCGCAAGAGATTGGGCTCCAAAATCGACTCTTGTGCTTTGTTTCTCGTGCTGGAGGCATCTCTTATGTAAGAGCTCGTGACACACTCTCACCTCATTTCTCTCTCATCCACATAGACCTGTTGCTGATATGGACGGGATAATAAACCCTTATTGTACCTGCTCTCATATGATTAGTTTGTCTTCGAGACGAGACCATGCACTTCACTTCATATAGAGCAAGTTATAATAAGATGTCGCCAGCAGGCTTTAGGTATTGTCACATCACATTTATCACACTTATATGCTGAGGTGGAGGAGATAGAAGGAGCGAGCTCCAAGCTTACGGCCATCTCAAACACTTGTTCCAAGATACCTTACGAGAGAATAAGATGGATATGTATTAATGATGGAACCTATATCAACAATGTACTATTATACGAGTTGGCTGTTAGTAACTGATAAGGCACTAGTATAATACTAGGCTAAATTATTAGTCATGCTCTTAGAACATCTCTCGCAAGGTCCCTATTCAAGCCCCTACTTATAAATTAGGGACTGAGAGCAAAACAATCCACTCCAGCAGAGTCCCTACTCAGGTCTTTACCCTGGGAAAGCCCCTACTTTCCCCACCCAAGCCCCTTCTCCCAAGGGTCCATAGGAAAGCTTCTACTCCTCCGGCACTTTTTCTTCCTTCTACGTGTGCTTCATCTCCCACCTTGCACAGCTCCTCCTCCTTACCGCACGACTGCCTACTTCCTACGTTGAGCCCCATCGTGGATCCACATCCTAGCACGGCGGTGTCGAGAGCTCAAGCGCCACGCGACCATTTGGGTCGACCACGACACCCAACGCCTTCGCGCCGTCGCACTGGCCATCCCCTGTGCTACTGCTACTCTGCGCCATCGCCGAGGGATGGGCCGACGGCGCCGCCCCCTGCTCCTCCGCACCGCCACTGAGGCCGCCCCTGCTTCTTGCGCCGCCGCACGGGCCGTCGTGTGCCGCTGACCTGAGCTCTATCGCCCTAGAGAGAGAGTCTATGGCAGAGGGGGTAGGCTTGACTACTGACCCCACATGTCATAACGGAAAAGGTGGATGAGAGACTGACATGTGGCTCCCACGTGTCATAATAAAAGTAGGGGCCGGGTAGTAGGAGTTGTTGCTGTAGTTGATGGTATAACACAGTCCTAGATAGTTGGGACAACCCCTGCTTAGTATGCTTAGTACAGTAGGGGCAATTTCTGGAGATCTTAGGTGTCTAGATGGAGTGGGCCTGATGGCTACTAGTAGCTAGCAAGGCAAGGGGTGGCCAAGCCAATCATGCATGCTTGCTGTATAATAATGATGGTGATGATAATACTCCCAACGCAAGGAGGATGTGCATCATGAACGGCGATGATAATTATATATCATTATTATCATTCCAATGCAAGCTAAGGCAGGGACAAGCCCCAGGCAGGCATGCTTGCTTTGCTTTATTAATTTGACTACATATATCTATCTAGTAGCATGCAATGTATGCATAGGGTTTAGCCAATGTAATGTTGTTCTCGACCCACACCTTGCTGTTGCTTGTTGCTTGTTGCTGTTCAACATCGTCATCGACATCATCAACATTCTTGTGGTGCTAGCTAGTACCACTGATCCTGTATATGCATCCATGATATAGCTCAGCTGCCTGAAGTCATGCACAACAATATAATCTCAGTCCATATACTGTTAGGTTGATCTCCTACTAAATAAGCCCAACGGCCTTTTAGGCCCTTGATCCGCGCCCTGATCGGGGGCGTCCAACCCTTAATGGTTGGTGGGCCCCCGATGTACAGCGCTAGATTAAAAGGGGGTGAGGGGCCGGGCACACAGCACGAGGTTCACCGCGCCGTCAGCACCCTCACCCATATCCCTAAACCCTAGCTGATCTAGGGGGAGCGCTGGAGCAGCGGGAAGCCCCGCCTTCATCGCCTTCACCGCCGCCAGCTCTGTCCCGTCGCCGCCGCCATCGACCACGACGCCATCGCTCCGGCATCGACTTCACTGCACCAATCGTCGCCGCCTTTGAGCGGATCTCCATCAACGAACCCGTGATGGCCGGACCAAGCTCTTCTGCAGGCACTGAAGGTCCTCTATCTCGCTCCTCTCTCTCTCTCTCTTTTCTCTGTGTCATCGTTGTAGATCTAGGACTTTGTTGTACTCAGATCAAGAAAAAGAGAGAAATCCTACTCGATTCGTGCACTGTGTGATCCTAGAAATCTATCAATGGTATCAGTCGCCTACACACGCGTAGATCGAGGTCATGAAAGAAAGTTTTGAGTGCGAATCGAAACAAAAGTCAAAGAAAAGCAACTCGATCTCGGATCGGACATAAAAGTTTCAAACCCTAACCCTAGAGCAAAGGGGACGCCGGACTTACTTGGTCTATGCGTCACCCATGGCCGCACTTGTGCGGGACGGACGAGCGCCGCCCCTCGCCGGGGGGGGGGGGCGCACCACAGCAACCAGCCGCTCGCCGTTCGGGACGCCGGGGGCACGAGCGCGCACGCGAGGGCTCAGGGCACCGCCGCCAGGCCGCTCGACGGCGGCGCGCTCTCGCACGGGCGGAGCGCGCGCGCCGGCGAGGGGGCCGACGGTGGTGCCGGCCACGCGTTTCCCTCCTCCGCCCAGAGATCCGCCGTCGTTCGCGTGGAGAGAGAAGGGGGAGGGAGAAATGCCGCTAGGGTTCAGGGGGGAGCCGGCGTCGCCCGTTTTGCTCGCGCGAGGCATGCGGGGGGCCGTCGGATTTAGATCCGACGGTTAGGGGCGACGCGGCGGCGAACGGGCTGAAAATGGCCCAAGAGGGGCGCCGCGTTGGGCTGATTTGGCGGCCTGGCCGTCGGCTGAAGGCCCGAGCGCCATGCGCGCCGAGTGGACCGGGCCGAATTCTCGCCCGGGCCACTTGAACGGTGTAAGATTTAATTGGTTTTTTCTATTTTTCAGAAGTTTTTTCAATAGTATTTTGTATGAATTTTTTTATAGTTTGATCTCTATTCAATTTTGCACCAACGTGTATATTGTTTAGAGCAAAAAGTTCACAGTATTGCTTCTGAAAATAGAAATTTTCTACATGTTTCCGCTGCAAAGTCATTACAGTTGCTCTTTACTTTAATTCGAACCAACGAGACAATTAAATTTAAGAGCATGTTTAAAGAGTTTTCATGAGAAGTGAATTATGATATTGTTATTTTCTGACCAACGTTGTTAATAGCAGTATTATAATTTTTGGTACAGTTTTGTGCATTTATTTCTATTTCTGCCCAACGGTGATATAGATTTAATTGCATAAACAATTGTATGTTCTATTTTGACCAACGTTGGAATTATTACATGCAATTGTTGTTATTATGTTCTCACTATTTTTTGAAATTTTCAGCGGGGATGAACTTGATGGGATTCATCAATCACATCCCAACTCTAAAAGGAGACAACTATGGCGAATGGATCAAGAAAGTTGATCTTGCTTTCGTCTGTGGAGAGGTGGATGAGATAATCACCACTCCAAAGCCCACTGAGCCACCGGCTCCAGTGAGAGATGAATCTGACACTGATGCTGAGTGGCAGAAAAAGGAAAGAGACTATGCTCCTTTAAAGATGGCTTATGATCTCCAAAAGATAAAGTGGAATAACGCCAACAAGAAATATGTGGCAGTTATAAAGAACACAATTGATCCTAACATTTTGGGTTCAATTGGAGAGTGTGATTCAGCTGCAGAATACCTTGCAAAGATAAAGAATCAGTTTACTGGTTCTTCAAAGACTTATGCCACACAGATCATAGAGCAGTTGGTCACAAAGAGGTACTATGGCAATGCCGGTACAATAAAAGATCATATCATGAGGATGTGTGCTTTGAACTCCAAGCTCAAGCCAATGGACTTGGATCTCAAAGAAGAGTTTATGGTGCACTTGGTATTCGCTTCTCTGCCAAAAGAGTTTGCAACATTCGTTGTAAACTATAACTCACAGCCAGAGAAGTGGAACATGGAAAAGGCAATTGCCATGTGTGCACAAGAGGAAGATAGACTCAAGAAACAGAATGGTGGGTCTGTCAATTTTGTGCATAATAACAAGAAAAGGCCTTTCCATGCTGCTTCTTCCTCTAAAGCCAAAGACAAAGCCCCTATGCCACAGAAGTACCAGCATCAGCAACAGCAAAAGCGTCCTCCAGCTCAAGATGAGTGCTTCCACTGTTTTGACAAGGGGCATCGTAAAGCAGATTGTCCCAGCTACTTAAAGATGATAATGGCAAAGAATGGTGAGAATGTAATTTCATTTGTTAATGAATCCCTGTATATACAGTTTTCTAAATCTACTTGGTGGATTGATTCTGGTGCAACTGTGCATGTCTCCCTCGAGCTAGTTAATGGTTTCATGCTTGTATTAAAAGATGTTTTATTTGTCCCTTCGCTTTAAAGAAACTTGATCAGTGTATCACGCTTAGACACAGATAGTTTTGGTTGTCATTTTGCAAATGGCAAATGTGAACTATGGTTTGATAATAATTGTATTGGTGATGCTTTCCTTTACAATGATCTTTATTTACTATCTATGCGTGATAAAGTGCATTCTATATGTGATGTGAATGTGAATGAATCCTTGTCAGAGAAAGAATCAAAGAAAAGAAAGAGAACTCAAGATACTTCATCGAAATTATGGCACTGTCGTTTAGGCCATATTTCGAGGGGGAGAATTGAAAGATTAGTGAAGAGGGAAATTCTTCCTCAGCTAGAGTTTTCTGATCTTGAACAATGCGTTGAATGCATTAAAGGAAAATTTGTAAAGCAAATTAAAAAGGGTGCCAAACGAAGTGCAGGAACATTAGAAATAATCCACACTGATATATGTGGCCCGTTTCCTGTGAAAAGTGTGGATGGCTATGATTCGTTCATAACATTCACAGACGATTACTCCCGCTATGGTTACATTTATCCAATTAAAGAAAGATCTGAGGCATTGAATAAATTTAAAATATTCAAAGCTGAGGTTGAAAATCAGCTTGACAAAAGAATTAAAATAGTAAGGTCAGACCGTGGAGGGGAGTACTACGGTCGACATACCCCTTATGGACAAGTTCCTGGACCTTTTGCGAGATTTTTACAAGAAAATGGTATAGTTGCCCAATATTCCACACCGGGCGAGCCTCAGCAAAATGGAGTAGCTGAAAGGCGCAACCGTACACTGATGGATATGGTGCGCAGTATGATGAGTTATTCCACACTGCCATTGAGTCTGTGGATGGAGGCGTTAAAAACTGCCATCTATATTCTCAATAGAGTGCCAAGCAAATCGGTGCCCAAAACGCCGTATGAGCTATGGACAGGAAGAGAACCCTCACTGACTCACTTTCGGGTCTGGGGGAGCCCAGCTGAGGCTAAAGTGTTTAATCCAAGTATTGGAAAATTGGATCCCAAAACTGTAAGCTGCCATTTTATAGGCTATCCTGAAAAGTCGAAAGGTTTTCATTTCTACTGCCCAGACAGACATACAAAGTTTGTAGAAACGAGACATGCTGTCTTTCTAGAAAGTGAAATGATCAGGGGGAGCATGGTACCTAGAGAAATTAACCTTGAGGAGAAGCGGGTGTATGTGCCTACTCCTATGATTCAAGAGCCATTTTTCTCACTACCTGTTGATGCTGCACCAAAAGTTCCTGAAATAGTGACGTCAGTACCTTCTTCGGTTGTTGCTGCGCCAACTATTCCAGATATTTCGGTGTCAACACCTATCGCAACTCCACCCATACCAACAGTGAGCGAAGGTCTAGAACCTGTCATCCAGGGACCGCCTGAACCCGCGGTTGGACATGAGGAGGAGGAGCTACAGCCCCTTATGGAAAATGTGCCAGAAGTTGAGGCACAAAATGTGCCACAAGCAGTGGCACTTAGAAGGTCACAAAGAGAAAGAAAGTCGGCCATTTCTAGCGACTATGAAGTTTATAATACAGAAGAGGTTCATATGGAGGGTGATCCCACTTCATATGAAGAAGCCATGAGAAGTGTTCACTCATCTAAATGGCTGGAAGCTATGAAGGATGAGATGAAATCAATGAGTTCCAATAGTGTTTGGGACTTAGAGGAAATTCCTAAAGGAGCCAAAACAGTAGGCTGTAAATGAATCTACAAGATAAAACATGACTCCAAAGGGAATGTAGAAAGGTTCAAAGCACGACTCGTGGCAAAAGGCTTTACGCAAAGGGAAGGAATAGACTATAACGAAACCTTTTCTCCGGTTTCATGTAAAGATTCCTTCAGGATTATAATGGCATTGGTGGCTCATTATGACTTAGAGTTACATCAGATGGATGTAAAGACGGCATTTCTTAACGGGGATCTGTATGAAAATGTTTACATGGCACAACCGAAAGGTTTTGTTGTGAAAGGAAAAGAACATATGGGATGTCACTTGAAGAAATCCATTTATGGATTAAAGCAAGCCTCTAGGCAATGGTATTTAAAGTTTGATGAAACCATAAGAAAATTTGGATTTAAAGAAAATGAGGAGGACAATTGCATTTATGCAAAGTTTAGAAATGGAAAATTTATTTTTCTGATTTTATATGTGGATGGCATTCTACTTGCTAGTAGGGATGTTGGTCTGCTACTGGAGACAAAGAAATTCTTGTCCTCAAACTTTGATACGAAAGATCTCGGTGAAGCTTCATTTGTTTTGGGAATTGAAATTCACCGAGATAGAACAAAGGGGGTATTAGGACTATCACAAAAGGCATACTTAGAAAAGGTTCTAAAGAGATACAGTATGTATATGTGCAAGCCTTCACCTGCTCCAATAGTCAAGGGCGATAGATTTGGGAAATTTCAATGTCCTAGGAACCAGTATGAGATCAATCAAATGAAAGCAGTTCCATATGCTTCAGCTGTCGGAAGCCTACAGTATGCTCAAGTTTGTACACACCCTGACTTAGCATTTGTTACCATGATACTTGGCAGATATCAAAGTAATCCAGGACAGGCACACTGGATCATGGTAAAGAAAGCTTTACGTTATGTGCAAGGCACAAAAGGCCTCATGCTAACATACAGAAAATCTGACTCCCTAGAGATAGAAGGGTACTCAGATGCGGATTTTGCGGGGGACATCGATGACCGAGAGTCCACGTCCGGTTATGTGTTCACATTCGCAGGGGGGCATATATCGTGGAAAAGCTCCAAACAAAGTGTCACTGCATCATCGACGATGTATGCTGAATTTGTGGCATGTTATGAGGCCTCGGGGCAGGTAGAATGGTTAAAGAAATTTATACCCGGCTTAAGAGTGGTAGACAGTATTCAAAGACCACTCAGAATGTACTGCGATAATGAACCAGCAGTGTTTTATGCTCACAACAATAAGTCAAGTGGTGCTGCCAAACACTTTGACATAAAGTTTTATGTTGTGAAGGAGAAAATCCAGAATCACTCTATTACACTCGAGCATATAAGTACAAAAAAAATGCTTGCGGATCCGCTCACTAAAGGCTTACTACCCAATGTGTTCATGAAACACATAGCCGGCATGGGTTTAAGGGAAAGCCTGTGATTTCTGGAGAATAAAAAGGGCCCAAAAGATAAAGAATTTGTTTCAAAACAGTTATGTGTGTGGTAGCTGTTGAGTCTATCGGTCTTGGACCGTGATGATAAAGCATGCTCTATTCATTAATCTGTGATGGAACAACTAAAGGAAAAGTTTCAGGTTAAAGTATAAAGTTAAAGTACAAAGTGAGATCAAGGGGGAGAATGTTAGGTTGATCTCCTACTAAATAAGCCCAACGGCCTTTTAGGACCTTGATCCGCGCCCTGATCGGGGGCGTCCAACCCTTAATGATTGGTGGGCCCCCGCTGTACAGCGCTAGATTAAAAGGGGGTGAGGGGCCGGGCACACAGTACGAGGTTCGCCGCGCCGCCAGCACCCTCACCCATATCCCTAAACCCTAGCCGATCTAGGGGGAGCGCTGGAGCAGCGGGAAGCCCCACCATCGCCTTCACCGCCGCCAGCTCTGTCCCGTCGTCGCCGCCATCGCTCCGGCATCGACTTCACTGCACCAATCGTCACCGCCTTTGAGCGGATCTCCATCAACGAACCCGTGATGGCCGGACCAAGCTCTTCTGCAGGCACTGAAGGTCCTCTATCTCGCTCCTCTCTCTCTTTTCTCTGTGTCATCGTTGTAGATCTAGGACTTTGTTGTACTCAGATCAAGAAAGAGAGAAATCCTACTCGATTCGTGCACTGTGTGATCCTAGAAATCTATCATGTACCAGACCTATGTATTCATAGTTTTTTTTCAGGTAAAAAGAGTGCTTTATTAAACAGACGGATAAAACATAATGTTAAAATCAGTGTACTAGCTCATAGTTTAATCAAGAAGAGATCGAGATCGACCCCAGTCAGAACCATAATAGAATGGAGCGAATCTCTAAAAAGGGGGAAAAGGAGAAAGAAAATATAAGAATATATAGGTCGTATATTGTACATGATAGTATAAAATACAATGCGTGTGTATAGAAAGAATAGATGGCAGAGCGCTGCGTCTGCATCATCTGCGATTTCTGCATGCATCTGTGTGGAGCGAGCTAGGCCCAACCACAACCACAGTACCAATTCTCACTGATGACCATAGCTGCTAGCTAGCTGCTTTATTTGCCGATCGCCTTTGCTTTCACCATTTCCAAGGGTTTTCTTAGCTTTCCGATTGTTTTCTCCCGGTCCGGCACCAATGCATGCATCCATTCCTTTCTTTCTACTGTTTTGAATTCCAACATCGCCTCATGCTCTAGTAACCTTGTTATGCAGG
This sequence comes from Panicum virgatum, assembly GCF_016808335.1. Classification (NCBI taxonomy): domain Eukaryota; kingdom Viridiplantae; phylum Streptophyta; class Magnoliopsida; order Poales; family Poaceae; genus Panicum; species Panicum virgatum. Next base: position 50,767,762 of record NC_053152.1, read on the forward strand.
CACATCACAAACTAATCTACCATCTAATCTACTTTACCCCAAAACCAAATCCATTTAAGCCTTTAATTTTCCGGCAGGCCAGCTGCATTAGCATAATCGTGCATTCTTCGAGAAATTCTTCAGATCCAACATCGTGCTTCCTAGGGAGAGAAATTGACTAAAGGCAAAAAACTGAAAAGAAAAAGGGGAAAAGAAAAGATGTTTGGACCGAGGCGCACGCGCCACTTACCAGATCCAAGAAGGATCCATCCATGGCCCACGGACACCAGCTAGTCACACAAGACAGCAGCTGAAAATGATTCGTGTTGCTTGCATTGAGTAGCTGAGGGCCCCCTCGGCCCAGTCCAGCTTTTCATTTCTGTTTCCAACTAGGATGGCTGGCGCATATTTATTTTAATTGTATAATTAAGCTGCAAAGTAGGAGAGCCGCCAGGATCAATGGACAACTTTAATTTGTACTATTGAATGTGAATGTGACAATTCTTCCGTTCATATACAGCAGGTACATTTACAGCCTCATCAAACTTCATAGATGCTCCGTATTGGTAAAGAAAGTCGATTTGAGTTTGTCTTAAGTCAAATGTTTTAAACTTTAACTATAAATATTTTTTTCTATTGAGTTTGAAAAAATGAAACCGATGTAAATAGATTCATCTTGAAATGTAGTTTTGTAAAAGTATATCGACTATGTTTTATAATTTTTTTTAGCAAAAAGATAATGGTCAAAATTGTTTTTGGAGACTGTGCCAATGTCCGAAACGATTTTCATTACCAACCTGGAGGGAGTATGCAGTAGAAAAAAATACTACAAATGATCATTTTCTTGTATATTCGTACATTGGTAATTTGGTCTGAAGCACAGAAAAAAAAGTATTTGTGACGAACTATCTCGAAGCAGAAACTTTATACCTCCGATCAGCAACCAACGCAACATAGAGAGAGAAGAAATCTGCGATAAATGTGAGATTTTTGTGAGATATCCTGAGAAGGAATTATAACACTTTGTAGTAACAAAAAATTAATTAGACTAACTACAACATATTCAGGAAATGTATCACAATCTAAAAAGTGATAATCATCTAAATTTGTAGTAACAACAAATCAATTAAACTAACTACAACATTAAAATTAAACTAACTACAAGATATTCTAGATCATTAATTACTTTTGATGAACCTACAACAAAGCTAAGATAAACTTGTATTATACATAACAAACGAAACTGAACAAAATAGCAAGGATCACCTCTTCTCTTTCAATGAAATAGGCACTGCCGTTCGTTCAAAAAAAAAGCAAGGATCAAACTATTGTTAAATGATCTTTACTGTAATCGGCTACTGTTACCCCACCCACCCAAACATCAAGCATTGGAGATAAACATGTCCCCCCCCCCCCCCCCAACTCCATGAGGAGATATCTGGAAACAGTAGCCGACCCAGGCAATTTTTGAATAGTCCTAGGACTACCTAGATTTTTTGCATTCTTTTGTTTACTAGTTAGATATCAACCGTTAATAGCCATCTTTCGTACTACTGCTTTGCATTCCTGCTTTAAATTTCTATGTCAGACATACCTTATGTTCAAGTTCTAGATCCGCGCTGCTGGAGAACAGTAGAAGGTCGTTCAAAGGAAAGGACAGTGAACAAAAAAGAAAAGAGGACTGGCCACCAAGCCTCACACTAAGCTGTGCCCGCCTTCTGCTCCGGCGTTTGCTAGCTGCTCTTTTTTTTTGAATGCATCTTATTTAGGTACAGCTGTAGTATCTGTTCACAGCTAGCTGCTCCTTTTTTTTTTGCTGCTTGCTGGCGCGCAGAAGAAATCATGGGCTGTGGGCCTATTCAATGGGCTGCTCTTGGACTCTAAAGATGAAATCATTACTTACTACCAGAAGAGGCCGTGGGCCTGTTCAATGGGCCTGGTTCTGTTTTTTTTGGAACATGGGCCATGGGTCTGTTTGGTTCATGCGCCTACACTTGCCTCTGCCTGTTCCTCTGCTTTCTTCTCTGCTCCTCCGGCCACATTCTCTGGTCCACCGGTCGCCGCTGAGCTCCGCGTGGGAGCTCCGGCGGGCGCGGGGAGGTCCGCTCGCCCATGCGTAGGAGGTCTGCCGGGCGCGCGGGGATAGCGCCGCCTCCGGGCACTTTTTGCAGCTCCGCGCGGCCATGGGGGAGCTCCGTTGCAGCGTGTGGCTGCTCCGCCGGCCCATGCGTGGGGGGCTGCCGCCGGACGTAGCCTGACTTGCTGGCAACGACCGTCGCTTTTGGTTTGGCCAGGCATCCGAACAAGAAGAACCTGCGTTGCTAGAGCCTTGCTAGACCATTAGCGCATCCAAACATAACTGCAATGGAATCGGCGCAATGAATTGGCGAATTAAATTGATACATAGTGAGGATGCATATGCGTCGTAGAGGTACGGTAGCAGAGTAGGTAATGGTGAAGCTGCTGCAACTACTAGTATGCTTGGAATTGAATGCATGGTGGTGAAGCACAAGCACTGGTGAGCGATGGGCAGACGACGGAGTGGTTGCATTGGCCGATTTATTTGGAGCTAGCTTTTTGTTGGCACCAATTATATTTGTTAGGCTTACTCCAGCTGTTACTGTTTGGTTAGTTCATATAATTTTTTATTCATTGATTCTATAAGCTAGCGTTCCATAAGATCAAGTATTTTAAGAGGTTATAAATAGGTTGGATGCTGAGATAGAGAAGATGAGAGAGAGTAGAAGCAGGTTGTAAGTTTACACTCTGACTTCGATACAAGAATCAAAAATTTTTGTGAAATAAACAACTGAGTCATATATTAATGATGAAGAACTAGCCACTATATTAGTGGGCTCAAAGGTAAGCAATAAAGATTCTTATAGGACTAACCACTATGTTCCTAATTCATGTTATAAATAGCAGACCTTAAAGTTTTGCAAAGGATACACATTAATCAATAAAGGTTTTTTTTCAGCTTCACGCAGAAACCCCCTTGGACTAGGAGGAGAAAAAATAGAACTTGACGAAATCTTCGGTGTACATGGCTGCATCGGCAGCGTCCGATTTGCTCGTTGCTAACTTTTAATTATGGACGCATCACTGTAATTTCGTTTGGTTTATCTACCGAGTTATCAATTTGTTTTAATTGTCCATAAGACTGTCTCGATTAGATCTGATTTTTTACGGGTTTTTATTAGATTTCACAATTTATGCAACGTTGATTAGAGATCTATTGGCCTCTACCTAACTTTTTTCTTGCAGATTCTCGACAACCGATAGATTTAGTGATCTTCCTTTTACATTAACTTATCAAATCTTGTACCTTGTCATAGTCAATCTTTTTGGCCGATTCGTTTAGCATGGTTTCATCATCTCTGTCGGTGTCCTGATCCGGCGGTCCGGACCCAACTAGTAATGCTGCTGCGTGTTTCCTCGTCCCAGATGTTGATGCAAGAGGCAACAAAGTAACGTACGGGTTTATCCTAGTTTCGGCCGCGGGGCCGTACGTCCAGCAAGGGGGTGTGCGAGGGCACTGTATTATCTTGCACCGGAGGTGCTTGTAGTAGGGGGTACATGCGAGGCGAGAGTGGGAGGGAAGCTCCCAAGTCTCTGCTAGAGAAGGAGTTGATCGAGGCGTGTGCCAATATCGGAGGATCAGTGGTGCTGAGTGTTGCGTACTATCGAATGGGTCCGACCGCCCCCCCTTAAAGGAAGCCCGCCTCCTCCTTTTATAGACACAAGGAGGGACGGTGTACATGCACAGGGGATCGTGGAAGTCGTCGTCTTTCCCCCGAATTGCGGGGGTGCAGTGGTCGAGCACTGGGGAAGTACACTGTGGGGCATGGCGTCGGGCGTGGCAGTCGTCCTGGGCATCGTCCTGACAGCCCCAGCAGGCGGCGTGGTCAACGCTGTAGGGTGTACCGTCTTCCAGGTGTGGCGTGGCGGCGTTCCGTGGGCCCTGCAGACCAAGGTCTTGCATATATATGTGTGCCAGCGGTAGTGGGGCACGTGGCGGTCCCGGGCCCCCCTGGGTGGAGTGCTAGTGCGTGCGCTAAGGGGGTCCGGGAGTCACGTGGAGGTCCCGGACCCCTCGAGGGGGGAGGTCCGAGCCTCCGGCTGCTAGTGCTGAGCGTCCCTCCTTGGGGGACACGTGGCGACGCCGGATCCCTTCCCGAGCAGGGGACGGGTCTGGGGCCGTTGGTGTGGTGAGGTGGAGTCCGGACAGCAGGAGTTGGCAGAATAGTAACAGGAGCTATGCCCAGCACGTCTCGTACCGCGTCGCAGGTTCCCACAGTGTTGCCACAGCGTCCGGCATGGCGGAGCAGTGACCAGAGTTTGCGGACGGGACTCCGGTCACAGCACTGTGGGGAATGGCGGCCTGACACCATCTGACCTAGGCGTTGTGGAGGAGTAGTTGGCATTTAATGCCTCCGTACGACGGGCGGGTGAGCGGAAGGGCCGTTTGTCCTTTTCGTCGAGGGGTGGCCTCGAGCGAGACGGAGACGATTCGCCCCGCTCGAGGGTAGGTTCGCTACCCTCGAGCGAGGCGGAGACGATTCGCCTCCCCGAGGGTAGGCTCGCTACCCTCGAGCGAGGCGGAGACACGGGGCGCGGTCGAGGGTCTCGATGGGAGCCCTCGAGCGAGACGGAGATCACCCCGCGGGTCCGAGGGGGGTGCGGATGGGCCGCGTGCTGGGCTTCTTTGAGTCCTTTCCATTCTTCCAGATTGGAAGGAGGCCGTAGGCCTTCGTGGGCTCAGTTGCCTAATATGTGTTTGCGTTTTTAGGGTGATTTTAGTACCCTGATTAGGGTGCCACTAATCATAGTCCCCGACAGTAGCCCCCGTGGCTTTGGTCGAGTCAGGGGATTCGGCCAAAGGGTATTTCGTCGATTTTACCCCATGACGTGATCGATCGGTGCTGCGCTCCTGCCAGGCGCACCCGGGTGCCGGCCCGGCAGATGTGACAACTCGTCGGTCGGGGCAGTGCGCCTACGGAGAGGGTACTCCGAGGCGCGCGCCCTTTTTTGTTTTGTTCCGGGGACGAGACGCGTCAGCGTGCTGAGCGGGCCAGGGCCACGATGGCGCCTGCTGCTCTGCAGCCGGTGCTTTGCCGCGCTTTCCCGCGCTCAGGGTCTCGGCCCCGCTTTCCCTGGTCGCCTTGCGACACGCAGTTCGAGGGCAGTCGGCCAGCGCCGAAGCTGTGCCGCTCAGCGTCCAAGGGATCATCTTTGCTTTGTCCCGTCATGTCTCAGCATGGTAACCGAGGGTATCTTTCGCTCGTGGGGAGCCGCGCTATCACGGGCGATCCAAGCCTTCGCCCTTCGACAGGCTTGAAGCTTTGCGCCCGACGTAGCTATAAATAGGGGTCGTGGGACTCCCTTTCCTCTCTAACTTCCCTGCTCTTACTTCTAGCATCGCCTAAGTCTCATAATGTTTTATTTTGCCTTTCACGACCGGCCCCCAGATGGGGTGGCCTGGCCTTTTTAGGCTTTGATGCTAGGAGAATGCTTGCGAGCGGCAGGGGAAAGCTGGAGAGGGCGTGCGCACCATCCCTTAGCTTCAGTGTGATTAGCAGAAGAGCATTGGGCCCGTGCGGTCCTGCTTCTGCGATGTCCCTTGGCCTGAAGGGGGGTTGAGACGCCTTACCATGGCGTTGGTGCCAGGTTTGGTGGCCGTTCTTCGCATCGTCCCTCCTGGCGACAATGTCGCCCTCGGGGAGATGGTGTGGAGGGTGCTGTCCGCCAGCTTGACCCCCCGTAGGGTCTTCGGTGGAGGAGATGCTAGAAGAAAGCTTGCGAGGAGGGCATCCCGCTGGACCCATGCGGTCTGGGGGCTGCTCCTCGCAATCCCGAGCAGCCTGGCCGTCGCGCCGACCAAGGACTCGGTGCTCTTCATCGGTGCTCGCTCCTCCCCAAGACAGGGAAAATTGCCACGCAGGTGGCAATGCGTTTGTACTTTTCGACGGCTTTAAGCCGGTAACCCTTTGTAATCTTTGTTCACACAGATCAATGAAGTCTCCTTCTCCTTCGCGGAGAGGACGACCGAAAGTGTATGGGTGGGCACCACCCCTGCAGGGGATTTTGGTCCTCGAATGTGTGAAGTTTCCTCCGTGGGGGCGCGTCAGCACACCCGCGGGTGTAGCCCCCGAGGCCTTGGAGGAGTGTTTGCACTCGTCCAAGGGCTATAAACGTCGTCCTGCTTAGTTGCTTCACTGAGGTGGCCGTCCAGCGTCTTTTTCAGCTGGCATCAGCACTCCTTTCAGCCGGCCTCAGCATTTTTCGTGCTGGCACAGCGACCCAGTCTCCGGATAAAAAATCTTGCAGGCGCGCGCCAAGAGTGGGGGATTTGGTCAAACACATGGAACTCCATAATCGACGGTCGTCGATCCATTCGAGGGTGCGGCATGAGCCGCGGTGTGCGAGGAGCCCCCTAGCCCTGGCCTGCGTAAAGGCGTTCGGGGAACCCTCGACTTTTATTACGGCCATCGTCGCCCTTCCGCAGGGAGGAGGGGTGAAGCGCACCATGCTACCCATGCCCGGGTCGCGAGCTATGGCTGCTTCAGTGAGCTGTTATCGGGTAGTTCAAGTGGACGTCCGTGCCCCGTTCGATAAGGGTCGGCTCATGGTCCGTGGACACGTCACATAAAGCGCTCGCAAAGGTTCGCTAGGCGGGGCTCGGACCCATTCGATAGGGTCCGAGGGCTCGATGCTCTCCGTCGATGGGATCCCCCTTCTAGGCACCCTCGACTGGCCTTGAACACTGCGTAGGATGTCTCGAACTCCGTGTTCGAGGGTAGCTTGTACGGCACATCCATGTAGTCCCTGACTCTGGTGATCTAGGGCGCCGGTTGAACCCTCGACGGGCTAGGCTTCGAACCCCTGATCAGTAAGGCCTCGGAATAAGGTTCCCTCGAGGGTGAAGAGCCCCCGAAAGGAATATTCCGTCATGGTTCGCAAGCGGCGCGGAGTCGCTGGTCGTGTGCGCGGGTCTTCCGCTGGTCGTGGGCGACGTGGCCCGGTACGTGCGGTGCAGTGCGAGCGCGCCTTTTCAGGCGACTACCTTGGGTAGACGAAGAGGCGTGGGCGGCGGCTGACGGATGGAATAGTGCAACAGTCGCACCGTGACCATCGGTTACCGCGCCGTAGTTATTGCCGAGTGCGCGCGTGGGAGACTCCGCGGTCATGGGGCCCATCCATCAGCAACATCAAAATCTACCGCATTCAATTCGGGGGATTCGTGCCGTGGCGGCGAATCCGCCCGTCGTGGTGAATAAAAGCGAAAAAGGGGGATTGTTTGGGCTCACCTGGCCATTTGCCTTCATCTCCCTTGCCTTCTCCACCTCCCCTGCATCCTGAGCCCACATTTGAGAGCGAGAGGAGGAAGAAGGAGAGAGCGAGAGCGCACCTTAGGGACCGCAGAGCTTGCCTTCCCACATCCCCCCATAATTCGAAGCAATGTCGGACGTCCGGGAGCCGTTGTCGTGGGGGAAATCCACCGCCACAGAGGCGGTTCTGGACCAGCTGGTCGCCGACCGGCTGCTACCGATGAATACCAGCTTGAAGCGGCCGGCGTGGATTCCCCCGCGGCCGGAGGAGACGGAGCCGAATCCCCCCGAGGGCTACGTCGTGAGCTTCGTGCGTCTCCACGAGCGGGCATTCGGCGTCCCCGTCAGTAGATTCATGCGGGCGTTGTGCGAGTACTACGGGGCGGAGCTGCACAACTTCGGCCCCAACTCCATCTCGCAGGCGGCGGTCTTCGTCGCTGTCTGTGGGGGATACCTGGGGATTGAAGCACATTGGGATCTGTGGATCCACTTGTTCCGCGGCGAGCTCTTCGTCGAGAACATGCGGGGACAGCCGAAGAGGTTCGTGCGTGCCAGCGGCCTGATGCTCCATTTGCGCCCAAGCTGGAAGAACCTGTACATCCCCAACAAGATGATGACGAACAACGCCGGGTGGACTCGAGGGTGGTTCTACCTGCGCAACTTCGGCAACAGGCTCCCGACGTTCACCAACAGGATGCTCCGGGAGAGACCAGCGAAGTGGGACTGGGGTTATCGCCCCCAGCGCATCAAGCCAGGCTTGAGGTCCTCACCAACACGTTGGTGCTCCTGGCGAGGAAGGGGTTGACGGCGGCTGCCGTCATCGCGAACTTTCACCGGCAGAGGGTGATTCCTCTCACGGAGAGGAGCCTGCCGATCTTCGGCCTCACCCCCGGGGTCCCGGCCTCGGGCTCGAGGATGTCGATGGTGCTGCTCCCCGGAGGCATCGCTGCCCGGAGGGCGAGGAACGCGGTGGCGGAGTTCCCCGACAATGCAAACGATCTCTGGGAGATCAAGATATGCCCCGAGCCGGGGTACCTTTCAGTGGTGAGTCTCGATTTCGATTCATTGCAGACTTGTGCTATTCCTTTCCCCGCTCCCTGACTCTGATTTGATTGTGTTTTGCAGGGGGGTGAGCCGCAGGTGCCACCCCTCGAGGCCTCCGATCCCGGAGGAACGCGAAGTCAACCGCCTGCACGCAGAGGCGGTGAAGAGGCGGAAAGACGCAGTGGAGGCGGCTGCCGACAGGAAGTGGAAGAGGAAAGAAAAGCACGACAAGGCGTGCAAAATTGCACACGCGGAGGGGAAGCCGTGGCCCGCTATGCCCGAGTCCACGGATGAGGAGGAGGACACCTCGGATGCCGAGGTCAACCTCCTGGGTGATGACGTGGCAGCGACAGGCGCGGATTCTCTGCCGGTCTATCAAGAGGCTGGCGATGAGGACGCGCTAGTGACGCTGCATGAAGCGAGGCCCACACCGGGGTTGTTAGTGGGCCCGCCCCTCGCGGGGGCGGAGCGGAGGTCACCCACGCTAGCGTCGGGATGAAGGTCGCCCACGCCGGCGGCAGGCGGAAGATCGTCTACGCCCGTGACAGAGCGGAGGTCGCCCCTGCCGGTGACGGGTGAGGGGATCCCCGCGCCTGCTATGTCGACGGGCGTAGATGGGTCCGCGGCGAGCGCGGAGACGCCCGCGCAGACGGCCTCGAGGCTCCAGGCCGATCCGAGGACGATACCCTCGGATCAGTCATCGAGGGGCGTCAGTGTGCCGCGGGCCCGAAGGAGTGGCACGGGCAAACGCAGTATGAGCGCCCGGTCCGGGTAAGTGGTTTTGGTTTTATTCTTTGCATTCATTTAATCGATCCCACAATCCTGCTAACCTCAGCCTTTCTTCCCCGATTTCCAGCTCCGGGGCCGTCGCCAAGGATGCAGCCCCGCTCGCGCCGGCCAAAGCCCTCAAGACCGGGGAGCGCGCCATGCCGCACACGGCGCAGCAGCCCCCGCCCGTCGTAGATATTGTGGCGGAGGCCGCGAAGCTGCAGGAGGCGATGACTCGAGGGGCCCAAGCGGCCCAACAGGCTTGAGCGCCGGGGAATGGGGGCGATGCCGGCCAGAGTGGCATTGAAGCAGCCGCTCAGGCTGACGCCGTGGGGGAGGCCGGCCGGGACGGCACAGATGACGCCACCCGGCCGGACGTCGAAGTCGAGGCCGATCGGAGCGACGCGGATAGTGCCGCCCGGCCGGTCGCAAAAGAAGGAGCTGGTGGGGACGCGCAGGAGCGCCCCGCCAGCCAAACGGAGATGAGACCCTCGTCCCCGTGCCCCCGAGGGCTGGGGTTGAGGGCATCGCGGAGGAGGAGGAGTCGGCGCCGAGGGCGCCGGTGGCGGAGGAAACCCGCGTCTCAGTGCCTGCAGAGGCCCGGGACGAGGGTGTCGCTACGGCAACGATGGCGCAGGCGGTGCCGGAAAGCGTGGTGCCGGTGGTGCAGCTGCCGGATAGCAGCGTGGAGTTCGGGGACTCGAGGGACGTCGACCCCGCTACTGCGGCAAGCGCCGCCGACCGGATCGCCGAGTTTACGTCGGCCTGCGAGGAGGTGCTCAACGCGGGGACGTCCGAGGGGCCCCATCACGGGGCAATCATCCAGTCCGGGGTCCCCCCGGAGTTTCTCCGCGACGAGCAGGAGGAGGAGGCCGTCTGGCAGGCGCAGATCGAGGACGGCTCTCAGATTCTGAACCACCTCGATCGCGCCGTGGAGCTCCATAGGATGACGGATTATCAGATTAGTCAGGTAAGCGGCTCCCTCCCGAGAATCGTTCGTATTTGGCCTTGATTTCGTGTGTTTTACCCACGCCTTTTAACTTGCAGCGGCTGAGGGACATCTCGCGCAAAAAGACCGCCGAGATGACCCGGCTGTACTCCCTGGTGCGCTGGCTTGGGCAGCACAATGCTGGCTTGGTGCTCCAGAATATCGACGCCAACACCAAGATGACGGATCTGGGGGCGCATCAGCAGGCGCTAGAGGAGGAGCTGGCGCGGACCGCCGGCGAGCTTGACGTCCAGAGGGCCGCAACAGAGCAGAAGGCTCAGGAAGCCGAGGCGCAAACCGCCAAGCTGCAGCGCACTAGGATGGCGCTCGAGCAGAAGGAAGCCGAGCTCCAGTGCAAGGAGGCCGAGCTCCAAGGCAAGGAGGCCAAGCTCCAGCATGAGAAGGCGAACGTCACCACGCTCACCGGGACCCTCGAGGAGAAGGGCAAAGCCCACGAGGAAAAGGAGGTGGCCATCCGGAATGCGAAGGCCGCCCTCAAGGAGAAGGAGAACTCCTTGTCTTCGCTCGAAGAGGCCGCCCGAGTCCAGCAGGAGGAGGCGCAGAAGAATATCGTGGGTGTGTGCTCGAAATTTCGCTGTTGTTGGATTCAAATTTTTCGCAGCTTATCTTGGTTCCTTTGATTAGAGCTGAGGCAAAGAGTGGCAGACGAGACTGCGGCGAAGGAGGCGGTGAACACCGCGCTCATGGCGGCGCAGGCGGAGTACACTGACCTGGAGCGGACCGCTGTGAGCGTGTGCCAGGAGCTCGAGGAGGAGGGCGCCGTGTCTGGTAGTTCAGTGATCAGCCGCCTGCGAGCGCTAGGTGGCCGGATCGCCGAGTACGCCAAGAGCACCTTCCGCCTCGGTGTCCTGCAAGCCCTCGCCGTGGCCTCGACACACTATATCATGGACCTCCAGAGGGTGTCGTCGGGGTACGTCGTTCCCAACGACACCGATGCGGACGCCGCGTCGGCCATCATGGACAACGCCGACGCAGCCGCCGAGGAGTTCGCCACAGTCCTGACCGGGAAGCTCGAAGCTGACATCCCCCCGATAGCCGAATTCGATGCTGCTGAAGACCCGCAAAGGGGGGATGATAACATGTAGGGAGACTGGGCCTCAGAGCCCAAGTAATGAATTAGTACTTGTCCTGATTGTACTTGTGAATTAAGAAATTCGTTATCGTAAATCGACAGTGTGGCCCATCGAGGCCTTGTGCATTCAAGCCCTCGTTTTCTTTACTCTACTTCCGTGTTCTCGTATGCGACTTTGGTAAACTTCTGCGAGGAATTTCGCGGTCATAAGCGACTTAGGTGTGAGGTGGTGAGGGGGGTAACGTATCCCAGAGGCGTAGGCGGCCCCCCGACTCGGCCGGCCCCGTACCGTAGTTGCTTATGCCTCGCGTCCGTTTTTTTCCAAGTGTACGAGAAACTTAGAGTCGGAAATTTTTCGAAAAAATGTTGGCGATTTTTGGGGACGATCGGGGGTTCCCCCGTAGTAGCCCCCGAGGGAGGCTTGGCTTTGCCAAGGGTAAAGCCAGGCGTACCTCAGTGTTCGTGCGCATCCGAGCCCCCGAGGGTCCGGAAGGTTCCCAAAAAATAAACAAGTAAAGCATACTCCTTTATTGTTTCGGGAAATCGAAAATGCGAGTACAAACGATGTACAAATAGCTCGGAACTCTAAGGATAGAAGCGACGTAGTTGCTGTATGTTCCAAGCATTGGTGAAGACTTCGCCGTTTTCGTTCGCCAGCTTGTACGTGCCGGGCTTGAGCACCTCGGTGATGATGTATGAGCCTTCCCACAGTGGTGAGAGCTTGTGGCGGCCCCTGTTGTCCTGTCGAAGCCTCAGCACCAAGTCCCCTTTGTTGAGGTCTCGGCGCCGAACTATCTGAGCTTGATATCTTCGCAAAGACTGCTGGTAGCGCGCAGAGTGTAGGATCACCACGTCTCGAGCCTCGTCCACTTGATCCAGCGAGTCTTCGCGGGCTCGCTGGTTCTGCTGCTCTTGATAGGCCTTGAGCCTTGGTGACCCGTACTCTAGGTCCGTGGGGAGTATGGCCTTAGCACCATAGACGAGGAAGAATGGGGTAAAGCCCGTGGCTCTGCTTGGGGTCGTCCTCAGGCTCCAAATAACCGAGGGTGGTTCTGTGAACCACCTCCGGCCAAACTTGTGCAGCTTGTTGAAGACCCTTGGTTTCAGTCCTTGGAGGATCATGCCATTAGCACACTCCACTTGCCCATTCATCTGTGGGTGCGCCACAGCCGACCAGTCCACACGTATGTGGTAGCTGTCGCAGAACGCCAAGAATTTCTTGCCTCTGAACTGGGTGCCATTGTCGGTGATGATCGAGTTCGGGACCCCGAACCTGAAGACAATGTCAGTAAAGAACAGAACGGCTTGCTCGGATTTAATCTTGCCGATGGGTCGAGCCTCGATCCACTTGGAGAATTTGTCCATTGCTACCAACAAGTGGGTGAAGCCCCCGGGCGCCTTCTGCAGCGGGCCGACGAGGTCCAGCCCCCACATAGCAAACGGCCACGTGATGGGGATGGTCTGCAGAGCGTGGGCCGGGAGGTGCGTCTTTCGAGCGTAGAACTGGTAACCCTCGCAGGTCTGCACGACGTCGGTGGCGTCGGCGACCGCGGTGGGCCAGTAAAAGCCTTGTCAAAATGTGTTACCCATGAGGGTTCGCGGCGCGGCGTGATGACCGCAGGTGCCAGCGTGAATTTCACAGATCAGCTCCTTGCCCCTCGGGGATGGGGATGCATCATTGCAAGACGCTCGAGGGACTGTGCTTGTACAGCTCGTCGTCGATTAGGGCGAAGGACTTGGCCCGCCTAGCGAGGCGCCGCGCCTGAGCGCGGTCCGAGGGTAGGATCCCTCGAATCATCTAGTCGAGGAACTGGGTGCGCCAATCTTGCGAAGTGGGGGCCTCGTCGATCTCCATTGCTTCGGCCTCGTCTGTGGAGGAGGTCTCGAAGTCAATGTCCATGGGCTCGGCCTCGTCCGCCGGGGGGTTCCCACCGGAGGGCCCGGCGTTCGAGGGGCCTGGCTCCGCCGGATCCTTGAATTCGACGGAGGGCTTGGTGATGTCGCGAGCGAAGAAGTTCGGGGGGACGGTGGTCCGCCCTGACGCGATCTTGGCTAGTTCGTCGGCATCCTCGTTGTACTTGCGCGGGACATGATTGAGTTCTAGGCCGTCGAACTTGTCTTCGAGGTAGCGTACTGCTTTGCAGTATGCCTCCATCTTCGGGTCGTGGCAGCTAGACTCCTTCATCACTTGGTCGATGACAAGTTGAGAGTCACCGCGTACGTCGAGGCGTTTGACGCCAAGCTCGATGGCGATGCGGAGGCCACTGAGGAGGGCCTCGTACTCTGCCATATTGTTAGACGTAGGGAAGTGCAAGCGTATTACGTATCGCATGTGATCTCCGAGGGGTGAGATGAAGAGGAGGCCAGCGTCGACGCCGGTTTTCATCACCGACTCATCGAAGTACACGGTCCAGCATTCAGCCTGGATTTGTGGTGGGGGTAGCTGAGTGTCCGTCCACTCAGCCACGAAGTCAGCCAAGACTTGGGACTTGATCGCTTTGCAGGGGGGGGCGTAGGTGAGAGTTTCTCCCATCAACTCCACGGACCATTTGGCAATTCTGCCCTCGGCTTCCCTGTTGCGGACTATCTCTCCCAGAGGGAAAGACGAGACCACGGTGACGGGATGGGCCTCGAAGTAGTGGCGCAGCTTGCGCCAGGCCAAAACCACTACGTATAGCAGCTTCTGAATCTGCGGATAGCGTGTCTTGGTTTCAGACAACACCTCGCTGATGTAGTACACCGGCCGTTGGATAGGCAGAGCATGGCCCTCCTCTTGTCTTTCGACAACGACCACCGCGCTGACCACTTGGGTCGTCGCGGCTACGTATAGATAGAGGAGCTCGCCATCCACGGGTGGCGTGACAATGGGGGCATGAGTGAGCGATATCTTCAGCCTGTCGAGGGCTTCTTGAGCTTCGGGGGTCCACGTGAAGCGCTCGGTTTTCCTCAGGAGTCGATACAGGGGTAAGCCTTTCTCGCTGAGACGCGAGATGAATCGGCTGAGGGACGCTAGGCATCCCATGACCCTCTGTACTCCCTTTAGGTCTTGGATCGGTCCCATCCGAGTGATGTCCGAGACTTTCTCAGGGTTGGGTTCGATGCCCCGCTGGGAGACAATGAAGCCCAAGAGCATGCCTCGAGGGACTCCGAACATGCACTTCTTGGGGTTGAGTTTTACCCCTTAGGCCCTTAGGCAATCGAATGCGATCCTAAGATCGGCAATCAGGTCGTCCGCCTTCCTGGATTTTACAACGATGTCGTCGACATATGCCTCTACGTTCCGCCCGAGATGGTCCCCGAAAACGTGGAGCATACACCGCTGATATGTAGCTCTGGCGTTTCTGAGGCCAAAGGGCATCGTGACGTAGCAGTACATATCGAAAGGTGTGATAAAAGAAGTCGCGAGCTGGTTGGACTCTTTCATCTTAATTTGGTGGTAACCAGAGTAAGCATCAAGAAAGGATAAAAGTTCGCATCCCACAGTTGAATCTACGATTTGATCAATGCGTGGCAAAGGAAAGGGAACCTTCGGACATACTTTATTTAAACTAGTGTAGTCTACGCACATCCGCCAACTCCCATTCTTTTCCTTCACTAATACAGGATTAGCTAGGCACTCGGGATGGAATACTTCCTTGATGAATCCAGCCGCCAGAAGTTTCTGCAGCTCCTCGCCGATCGCCCGGAGCTTGAGCTCGTCAAAACGTCGCAAGCGCTGCTTCACCGGCTTGGAGTTGGGTCAGATATCAAGGGAGTGCTCGACGACCTCCCTCGGTATGCCAGGCATGTCCGAGGGGCTCCACGCAAAGGTGTCTGCGTTGGCGCGGAGAAAGTCAATGAGCACCACTTCCTATTTGCTGTCGAGGGTGGCGCTGACCTGCAACGCCTTGTCGTCGGAGTGATTCGGGTCGAGGGGCACCTTCTTGATACCCTCGGTGGGTTCGAAGCTACCCGCGTGTCGGTGCGTGGAGTCCAAGGCCTCACTTGCCATTTTGTCGAGGGTGGCTGCGAGGGCCTCGTCCTCCGCTTGAGCCTCCACGTGCTCAACGCACTTGACATCGCACTCGTAGGCATGCTCGAACGAAGAGCCGACGGTGATCACACCCTTCGGACCCGGCATCTTCAGCTTGAGGTAGGTGTAGTTGGGGATGGCCAAGAACTTGGCGTAACAGGGACGACCAAGAATGGCGTGATAGGATCCCCGAAACCCCACCACCTCAAAGGTGAGCACTTCCTTGCGGAAGTTGGCTGCCGTGCCGAAGCAGATGGGTAGATCGATCTAGCTGAGGGGTTGGACTCGCTTCCCCGGCGCAACGCCATGAAATGGCGACTTGCTGGGGCGAATCTTGTTCAATCCAATCCCCAACTGTCGGTGTCCTGACCCGGCAATCCGGACCCAACTAGTAATGCTGCTGCATGTTTCCTCGTCCTAGATGTTGATGCAAGAGGCAACACAGTAACGCACGAGTTTATTCTGGTTTACCTGCGCGTCTGCCCCGCCGTTCCCGTCATCACCCGGAGCGTTGTCCTCTTGCCCGTCCGCGAGCTGGACCATGAAGCACTCTTGGGCGGGATCGTAACCCCCCTCGTTGGAGTCCTCGGAGCAGGTGAGGCAGTAAGCCGCCGTGAGCTGGAACGAGCGGAAAGCGTCGGGGTAGTAGTCCTCGGCCTCCTCGGCCATGAAGTTGTCCATGAAGAAGCTGATGTCGTTGGCGATCGAGCTCGCCGTCTCGGGGTAGGAGTCGTTAGGAGACGATGTGATGAGGTTGCGGATCGACAGGAGGTGATGACCCGACAGATCCTCATACTCGGCGAAGTTGGTGCTGGACGAAGAGGCGTAGGAGGCAGCGTTGCGCATCCCGAAGGGGAAGGGCGACGCCGCAGTCACGCCTCCCCTGGGAGGCACTAGGGCTGCAGTCCCCTACCTGGCGCGCCAACTGTCGGTGTCCTGACCCGGCAGTCCGGACCCAACTAGTAATGCTGCTGCGTGTTTCCTCGTCCCAGATGTTGATGCAAGAGGCAACATAGTAACGCACGGGTTTATTCTGGTTCCGGCCGCTGGGCCGTACGTCCAGCAAGGGGGTGTGCGAGGGCACTGTATTATCTTGCACCGGAGGTGCCTGTAGCAGGGGGTACAGGCGAGGTGAGAGAGGGAGGGAAGCTCCCAAGTCTCTGCTAGAGAAGGAGTTGATTGAGGCGTGTGCCAATATCGGAGGCTCAGTGGTGCTGAGTGTTGCGTACTATCGAATGGGTCCGACCGACCCCTTAAAGGAAGCCCGCCTCCTCCTTTTTTAGACACAAGGAGGGACGGTGTACATGCGCAGGGGATCGTGGAAGTCGTCATCTTTCCCCCGAATCGCGGGGGTGCAGTGGTCGAGCATTGTGGGAAGTACACTGTGGGGCATGGCGTCGGGCGTGGCAGTCATCCTGGGCATCGTCCTCGGCCATGCGGAGATCGCGCCGGCGTCCTGACAGCCCCAGCAGGCGGCGTGGTCGTCGCTGTAGGGTGTACCGTTTTCCAGGTGTGGCGTGGCGGCGTTTCGTGGGCCCTGCAGGCCAAGATCTTGCATATATATGTGTGCCAGCGGTAGTGGGGCACGTGCCGGTCCCTGGCCCCTGGGTGGAGTGCTAGCGCGTGCGCTAAGGGGGTCCGGGAGTCATGTGGAGGTCCTGGACCCCTCGAGGGGGGAGGTCCGGGCCTCCGGGTGCTAGTGCTGAGCGTCCCTTCTTGGGGGACACGTGGCGACGCCGGATCCCTTCCCGAGCAGGGGACGGGTCCGGGGCCGTTGGTGTGGTGAGGTGGAGTCCGGACAGCAGGAGTTGGCAGAATAGTAACGGGAGCTATGCCGAGCACGTCTCGTACCGTGTTGCAGGTTCCCACAGTGTTGCCACAGCGTCCGGCATGGCGGAGCAGTGACCGGAGTTGGCGGACGGGACTCCGGTCACAGCCACTGTGGGGAATGCCGGCCTGACGCCGTCTGACCTGTGCGCTGTGGAGGAGTGGTTGGCATTTAATGACTCCGTACGACGGGCGGGTGAGCAGAAGGGCCGTTTGTCCTTTTCGTCGAGGGGTGGTCTCGAGCGAGACGGAGACGATTCGCCCCGCTCGAGGGTAGGTTCGCTACCCTCGAGCGAGGCGGAGACGATTCGCCTCCCCGAGGGTAGGCTCGCTACCCTCGAGCGAGGCGGAGACACGGGGCGCGGTCGAGGGTCTCGATGGGAGCCCTCGAGCGAGATGGAGATCACCCCGCGGGTCCGTGGAGGGTGCGGATGGGCCGCGTGCTCGGCTTCTTTGAGTCATTTCCTTTCTTCCAGATTGGAAGGAGGCCGTAGGCCTTCGTGGGCTCTGTTGCCTAATATGTGTTTGCGTTTTTAGGGTGATTTTAGTACCCCGATTAGGGTGCCCCTAATCGTGGTCCTCGACAATCTCACACTGTCTCGGTTAGGTTCGATCTTTAAGTGGTGGGATTGGGTTAGATTCGATCTATTATAGGCTAACTCGTCCAATCACAGTCATGAGTTAGAGATAAAGTCTTTTATAATTAGATTCAGCGACAAGCTTTATTTAATTTATCATCGTGATTGTTAGTGGTTAGGTCCGATTTGACTAATGGAGATGATAAATTGAGTTTAACAAGTTGGATGCATCTCTTTTATACTTGGGTTTATTCTTAATTGTTTTTTTTTGAACGAACCACACAAGATAGTGCGCGTTTCATTGATATAACAGAAAAGTACAAGGCTACGTCCCTAGAAGACCATAGCCAAGAAAAAAAAACAAATTCACCCAGTTTGATTGGGACATCAACCTGGGAAACTCAACAACTAAACTCAACCGGTTGGATTGGGACATCAACACGGGGACCTCATCCACTCAACGCGAAGGAACACTCAAGACTATCATGGAAAAGTCTAAACCGGCTGGATTGGGTCATCAACACGGTTGAAACGACCCCACAGGGCGACACAGACAGAAAATAAGTGAAGTCATCGCGGCCAACCACATATCTTCACCTGTAGTTGTCATGAAGACACAGCCCCGCGCCGGAAGGGAGAAGAGGGAAGTAGACGGCACCTTACCGAGCAGCCACCGCCATGCGGAAACCTGTCGCTGTAGTACCGCTGCAACGCCACACACCATCCGATAGAGTGGAAACGTCGAATCCAAACCTCACGCCAGCTGCCTCGCAGTCGCTACCACGAAAACACAACGTGCGGGAGCCTCGCCACACCCGCCGTTGGACTCCTCCTCACTCGCATCGCCACGTCGAAGACACCGCACACGGGGGCCTCGCCACTTCCGTCACAGTACTCTGTGTCTCGGATTCGTATAGCTGATGCTCCTATTGGCATATCAGACTACTTGGCCTGGTCGAACTATTCCCTAATAATTACTCATTAAATTTCTTTCTCTTGTCAATTTCATATCAATTTAACTGGCACACCATGAATCTATATTACAGGATCTACACGGGAGATAGAGCTCGCAGATCATAGTGTGTGGTGCTCTGCAATATTCATCGTGCCGAATTTTACGGCAGTCAAAACTGAAAATATATGATTTTGAAAAGAATAAACGTACGGAGGGAGTAGTGATGCAGCACATTTATTACTCCGTGCACGCACGTGAATGTCTTGTTTTGAAAAAGAATAGATGTATGAATGGAAACTGAGGAAGCACTATATTAAGTATATATTTTGAATGAGTAAAATTGGAGTCGGAAGCGGGGCCACCGGCAAAGGCTTTGACGTCTTGTACTGCTGCGCTGCCTGAGGAGTAATGAGGCCGTTGGCCAAGTTTGGCAGGGGAATAAATACGGGAGAGGCGAGACAACTAACTGTTGTGCACAGCGCTCTAGTGGCTGCCGGAGCATAAAAATTTACTGCCGGAGCATAAAAATTTAGATCAATAATTAGAGATATTAAATAAAAATAATTTATAAAATTAATTTTACAACTCTGCGCTATTTCACGAAACGAATCTAACGAGGTATTTGACCGCGCGATTAGAGGATGATTACTGTAGCATCACTGTAGCCAATCATCGATTAATTACTGTCCTTAGATTCGTCGTGAAATATTACACTCATCCGTGACAAAATTTTGCAAATAAATTTCGTTTAATACTCTACGTATGAGATTCTTTTCTTGAAAAACATGCGACGAAGAAATCCTGTAACCAAACACGGCCTTTCTTAGGAGGCTGCAGGAAGCTCGCCTCCAAAGTCCAGCCCTCCAACCTCGACCACGGCCCACGGCTGCCTCCTGCCTGCCTGTGCACATCCATTCACTAGCCGACGGCCCTGGCCCCGGCGGCAATAAAGTAAGCGAATGGAGTAGCAGCAGCTGTCCACTTTCACTGCACTTGTCCAGCTACTTTCTTCTTCCTCCCTTGAATCAGATTCAGGTAGCATTGGCATAGCCTAGCCGCGGAGAGAAAGCAGGGCAGATCGAGAGGAGGAGCGGAGGTGGAGGAAGACCAAGGAATCAAACCGGCCGAACCAAGGCGTCTCGGATCGGAGGATGCTCGGAGGCCGGCCGGTGTTCGTGCTGTTCGGCTCCTCCATCGTGCAGTACAGCTTCAGCAACGGCGGATGGGGCGCCGCGCTCGCCGACATCTACGCCCGCAAGGTACGCATGATTTGTGATTTCAAGCTCGCCCCGCCTATTCAGGAGTAGTGACAGCGAGAGAGCGAGATGAATGAACGACTAGTTCCTCTCCTCTGCAGGAAAGTAGTCTTGTTCTTGTCTACCTAGATTCTAGACTCTAGAGAGAGCGCATCGCATGCCCCAGTAGGCCAGTACAGAACAGAACAGAATGCAAGTCACTAGTCAGTACGGATGCAAGTCACGCCACATCCCAATAGCTACCAAGCCATTCAGGCATTCAGCATGTTTGTTCAGACTGAATCAAACGACATGCGTGTAAAAGGAACTCAAGCAGGAAAGGATGGATAAAAAACAGCTAGCAGCCATCAAAAAGAAAAAAGACCACAGAACAAGAACACAAACAGCTGCAGACTGTTCAGCATGTTTGCCGTTCCATATATATCCCAGCCATGCTACTCTGGGGCTTATCTTGAGGATCAAATAATTGATTCTTCGAGGAGTAAAAGGCGTCTTTAATATAACTTGGCCACCAGAATGGCTTATGCAAAATCTTTTAGGTGACACTGAGAAGAAGGCCACGGAGAAATAAACGCTCAACAACAGAATTCCTCTGTCCTATTGCTTTTGATAATCAATGACACGAAATCGCTATTGTTTTTTTTTTGCCCTGGAATCAACAATTTTTCTGAGAAATTATCCAGAGGTTGTATTAATGACAAGAGCATAGTTGCTCAGCTCCTTAAGGTATGGGTTTCCACAACTGGGCAGTTCAGGGGATAGGGTTAACAATGAACATTATTAAGACTTTAAATTATGTTGTACCCTTAATAAGAGGAAGGGGGTTAGCGTGTATGTGGACCAAATGTGGGATTGTTCTGACTGTCTATTGAATATGGCCTCAAATTATAATTAACATATATAGTTTTAAAGGATATTTATGTTTCGCATGAGCATGTGACGAAAATGAGAATTTCCCCCCCTCTTTTTACCTTTCTGATGTTTCCATTTGTTTTTAACCAGCTAGCATGATAACCTCCTATCTTGCAGTTGCAGTAGCTTGGTTTGTTTCTTCTGTTCATTTTTTTCCCTTTGAGAGGAGCTTCCTATGATTTTCTTTTCCAATTTTACGGATACTGCTTATAGGACTTTGAGCTGGATATAAAGAGATTGAATAAACATGGCAAGGCTAAGTTACCTTTGGGGGCAAACACACATATTTGAAACACAGTTTGCTGCACTAGATCACTTTCTGTCTGTTGGCTTGCTCCAGTGGCCTACAACTAAGTCAGAATATTGACAACATGTATGAATGTGCTGTGACATCAAGATTTATCCCAATATATTTACACTATACTGTCCAACTCCTATTTTAATATAGGACCTGCCATATTAGAACCAGGCAATTAAATACCTGTGACATTCAGCAAGTAATTTTTTTTATCCCTATTTGTGTCTACTTTCAGAACTATTCATAATAGTATCAATTGGTTTGTTTTTAATGTGGAATGTGATGTTTTAAGACAAGGAATGATTTAAAACAAAGTTTGGATTATCCACAAATCGTCACACTTGGCATCAAAGTCAAGGACCAAACATTATTGAAACGTATTTGGAAGCATATGATGGAAATTTAATCAAAATATCCAGACAAGGAAAATCTATGCAAATCTGTAACCAACTAGTTTATGCATGGAAATGAAATTCGAATGGGTCCTGGCTAGCATACTCTTGTATGTGTGCTGCAAATTTTTGATAAATACTATCTGTCATGATATAATTACAATTGTCTCTTGGTTTTTATAGGCAACAAAGCTGCAAAGCTCATGCTACTAGGGCGGGCAACTGATAAACTCCGAGGTCCTCAATTATTTTTATAGAACAGCTTAGACAACTTTGTAAAAAGAAGCAGAAGAAAATGACGTAAACTGGAAGCATACAATGAACAATATGAGTATATTGCACTATTTTTCTTTTTCTTTTCAGTAGCTTAAGCTCTTGGTTAACTTGTTGGTTCATGAAACTTTAATATGTGGTATCGTTCCGGACCCTAGAGACTGGAGGAACATAGTTCAGATTAAGCTTTTGTGTCAACTTATCTGTTCGTTTATGAACTATCTGGTAACATTTATACTTCACTAACTCTTGTGTCTGTCTGCCAATCATTCAGGCTGATATCTTGCTTAGAGGATATATCGGCTGGAACACAAGGCGGGCTCTTCAAGTCATGGACAAAGTGTTCCCTAAGGTATGACTGTTTTCTGGAATACCCATGGCCTCCTTAAGATCAGATGGATGAAATGGTAGAGAATTCATTGAATGTGTGGACTTGAGCGCATTATCTTATATCATTTCTGTTTTTCCCCTGTGACTCTTGTATCGTTTGGACTTAAGCAGTACCATACCTCCAGAAAAATTTATGTTCAGATAAAGAAAGCATGCCTATGAACTATATATGTTAAAAAAAACTCTATTCATTTCCATATTTTTTTGATGAAATATTCTTTTCCATATTAGAGGTTGCGAACCCGATCTATATATGTTAAATTGCTGATTACTTTGGCCTCTTTCAATTTGTTGATCTCAGCTCGTACCAAAATGGATGCTGCTTGAAATGTAGGAATAGTTGTTAGCTATTTTTTGTTCTCAGGGAACATATTCTCGATCGATCAGTATGATATAATGATTGTAAGTACAATCTGTGATGAGGTTCGCAATCAGCAGGCTGATTTTCGCTTACTTTGTACCCTCCGTAGGATTCACCAGTGCAGCCATCTTTGGTAATAGTTTACTTTGGTGGAAATGACTCCATTGCTGCCCACTCGTCTGGTCTGGGGCCTCACGTGCCGATAGATGAGTACATAGACAACATGAGAAAGATTGCGGAGCACCTGAAGGTACGTAAAATGCTGTCTGCATAATTAATTTAACTTCGTTTGTTAATTCTTAAGTGAGTGAATGCCCTATGCCCGCGCTTATTGTTTTTTACTGTTGCTTGATTTTGTGTTCAGAGCTTATCCGAGAAGACCCGTGTTATCTTCCTGAGCTGTCCACCTCTGAACGAGGAGATGCTTCGCACATCAACCAGCAGCACTATACTGAGCGAGATCGTGCGGACCAACGAGACCTGCCACCTCTACTCGGACGCCTGCGTAGCTCTGTGCAAAGAGATGAACCTGAAGGTGGTTGATCTGTGGCATGCCATGCAGAAGAGGGAGGACTGGATGACGGCATGCTTTACGTGAGTGGTGGTTTAATAGTTGATTCATGTCCTTGGCTGCTTAATTGCTACCGCTCTGCATCTCATATCGTGCATGTCGATCTGAACATGCAGAGATGGCCTGCATCTGTCTGAAGAGGGGAGCAACATCGTGGTGGAAGAGATCCTCAAGGTGCTCAAGGAGGCAGACGACTGGGACCCGTGCCTGCACTGGAAGGCTTTGCCGACGGAGTTCGCCGAGGACTCGCCCTACGACCTCGTCTCCTCCAGCGGCGACGCCACCGTGAACCCCTCGGAGTGGACCATCCACAGGAAGATACCATGGGACTGAGTGACTGGCAGACTGTGTGCCTTAGCCGCTTCGAAGCGGGTCAATTGAGACGAATAACGACTAGTTTGACGGCTTTTGTCACATGGACGTAGTATGCAGCTCGATCGATCGATCGATCATCTTAATCAGACCTCAAATAAAGATTATTCTTGATTATTTAATTTCCTGTTCATGGCTATCATATTTATACTACTATTTCTTCAAGAGATGAGAGCAGAATTATTATTATACATATAACTCATGTTTGCGGAGGATGAGTTGAGATGATGATTTTTCTTATATGAAGAAATCATAATGATTTGTTTTTGTGGCTGCAGCCAGGGCCTTTTTCCTTTTCCTTTTTTTTTTCTCCCCTGGTGGTGTGGTGGAAGAGCAGAAGGTACGGTGAATGGAAGTCACTCAATGTTGTGGTTTTTTCCCTTTTGTTTTGAGAGGATTTTCTTTTCTTTTTTTCCTGGTGGTGGAGAAAGCAGAAAGAAGGTGAATGGTCCTGGGCTGGGCTTGATAGATAGCGGCCCATTTCTCCAAGCCAAAGGCACCAGCAGAGAGCCACGAGAAAGGAGGAGAAACCCCAGCCGCCACCCAGGCAGCAGCCCTCATCTCTTCTTCCTCTCCCCCCGTCCGTGTCCCCAGCCCAGAGACCACCACCACGGAGGATCCCCCCCAATCCATCCAATCCCCCAGCCCCACCACCCAAATCACATCAGCCGCCGCCATGGCTTCCGACGGCACCGGCGTCGTCGCCCTCTACGGCGGCGGCAGCGGCAACAACAAGGTCAAGGTCGTCGATGCCTCCTCCAAGTCCCCCGCCGCCGCCACCTTCTCCGTCAAGGTCGGCCTGGCGCAGATGCTGCGCGGCGGCGTCATCATGGACGTCGTCACGCCGGAGCAGGCGCGCGTCGCCGAGGAGGCCGGGGCCTGCGCCGTCATGGCGCTGGAGCGGGTCCCCGCCGACATCCGCGCGCAGGGGGGCGTGGCCCGCATGTCCGACCCGGGCCTCATCCGCGACATCAAGCGCGCCGTCACCATCCCGGTCATGGCCAAGGCGCGCATCGGCCACTTCGTCGAGGCCCAGATCCTGGAGGCCGTCGGCGTCGACTACGTGGACGAGAGCGAGGTGCTCACCCCCGCCGACGACGCGCACCACATCAACAAGCACAACTTCCGCGTCCCCTTCGTGTGCGGCTGCCGCGACCTCGGCGAGGCGCTGCGCCGCATCCGCGAGGGCGCCGCCATGATCCGCACCAAGGGCGAGGCCGGCACCGGCAACGTCGTCGAGGCCGTGCGCCACGTCCGCTCCGTCATGGGGGCCGTCCGCGCCCTGCGCAGCATGGACGACGACGAGGTCTTCGCCTACGCCAAGCGCATCGCCGCGCCCTACGACCTCGTCATGCAGACCAAGCAGCTGGGCCGCCTCCCCGTCGTCCAGTTCGCCGCCGGGGGAGTCGCCACCCCCGCCGACGCCGCGCTCATGATGCAGCTCGGCTGCGACGGCGTCTTCGTCGGCTCCGGGATCTTCAAGAGCGGCGACCCCGCGCGCCGCGCCCGCGCCATCGTGCAGGCCGTCACGCACTACAGCGACCCGGAGATCCTCGCCGACGTCAGCGCAGGGCTCGGGGAGGCAATGGTCGGCATCCACCTCTCCGACCCAAAACTCGGGGTGGAGCGCTACGCCGCGCGCTCCGAGTAGTACTATCTTGTCATGCTTGTTTTCAATAGCAATAGCAATAGCAATGCTATGCATTCTCTTCCTTCCTCCTGAAAAAAAGCAAGGACATTGCTATCATCCTTTCCTTTTGCATCATCGACTTATCCATCAATATTCAATCACCATGTTCTTCTTACTAGTACTTGGATGAATGAAATCACCTGTCCCTTGTTAGTATATACTCCTGGGTACTTTATTTGCCCAGTGATAAATTGAGCATGGCTGCGGCACATAATCCTGCCTTGATCTGGAACGCAAGTATGCCTCAGTGGAGTTGTTTATGTTGTTGTTGCTGCTTGTCTGGGGTTTGTTACTTGCAGGATCCGTCCCCAACAATGTACTTTGTGTTTTTTGTTTTCCTTATTCTTGTCTTTCTTATGACATGAAAAAAACCCAATGGAATTCCATTGCCGAGTGTGCCACCCAGGACGGCTTTGTCCCTGTCCTGATGACATGGTAACACAAGGCTCATTGGCTCTCAGAAATACAAGCTCTCAACATAAGATAGGACAATGCGCACTAATAATATGATGATATTTCTTCCTTTTGCAATTTTGCACGCACTTTTTAGTGTCAAGACATTCAGGCTATCCCACTGTACGTTTCGCAAAAAGAAAGAAAAAAAGTTATCCCACCAGGTATGCATTTTGTGTCTTGTATGCAGCGACAGGAAACAACCACACCCCCAAGAGACTGGGTATGTTTCGCAAAAAGAAAAAAAAAGTTATCCCACTAGGTATGCATTTTGTGTCTTGTATGCAGCGACAGGAGACAACCACACTCCAAGAGACTAGAGACGCGGAAAGGATACCAAGGAGTCCCTGACCAATGTTATTCTTCGCTGCTACTCTCCACAGACAACATCCTTATCCTTCTTGTTCCTCTTGCTGGCATCAGCTCCATTTCCAGCTCTTGCATCCGTGACATAGGACCGCATCAGCTCAATGATCCTGCCACCGTACTTCTCCGTCTTCACCTTCCCTATGACCTTCTCAAGCTGCATGGGGTTCAGACAAACGGACACCGTGTTACATTACTTCACTTGCAATTGCAAACACAAGCAAATAAATAGCAAACACCTCACCTCCGCCTCCGTGGTTGGCTTTTGGCAGCTCAGGAGCGAAATCTGCTCAGAGGATAGAACTGCATGGGGAAATATGCTTATGCCCCTGTTACTAGATGATGACGACAGCTCCCTGCGCAGTTCATCAAGTTTAGCTTCCAGATCACTCATCCAGCTGCGCTTTGCGCCTTTGGACAATCTACCACCACCTCCTCTATCCTGAGAACTCTCGACAGCAATCTCAAGCTTCACAGGTCTGTTCCCTGTGTAGCAAGGAGCCCATCAGCACTTGCTATTAGTATTTTACATCAATCCGGTATTTTACCTTGCAAGGCTGGCTTCCACAGTGGTCCTAAGGTAACGTACGCATTGGTTGAATATGCTGTATGCTGAAATTCTTCTTTCTGAAGTGCAAGAAACAATCTGACCTTAGTAATCATTTCACAAGGTGATCAAACCAGAGTATAAGCTAATAATGAATTCGCTTGCACTGCTTGCAGTGCACACGTACCAAAACATGGTCGAGTATAAGCTGGACTATCAACTGCTCAATTTCTTCTCTTTTAAGATCAACGTCTTTATTGGAATAACCTGGTTCAACATATCAACTGCAATGTAAAATTGCTTGAGATTATATGCAGCTTACATTAGAACAGTGAACAGACATCTGAATGATGACTGATGACATAATACCTAATACACACAACGTAAATGAAAAGAGGAACAACTTATGGCATCATGAAAGATTTGGTTCGCAAGATATACCTAAACCTTTCCACTTAGCCTTGAACTTATCCACCAATTGCAACAATGTAGCTCTTTGGTCATTAAGTTTCAGGTCGCGTAGAACTGAAACTACAATTTTGGTATGGTCTGAACAAGTAATAGAAATTAATGTGGGTATATGAACAGAGAATAGATGAAGAACTTCAAATCATGACCATTAATTGTAATTTCGAGACTGATGCAGAGTCATCATACTGGTGGCATCTATCTCCTTGAGCTCGATACTAGAAGCACAATTGTCGCACATTCCTGAAAAAAAAATCTGTAAATATTGATGACCCAAATGTTTAGCTCCTGACAAATATAAAGTAACAAGAAAATACCATTGCAGTCCTGCAGAGCCTCTCCAAAATGCTGAAAGAAAGCACCACGCCGACAACTCCTCTTAGACTGCGAAAAACACACCCTGCAATCAGATTATACTGAAAACAAAAACACTACAGAGACAACTCATTCCTTTGTTTCTTAAATGCAAAATGTGCTAGACGTCCTCATGCTATTTGACATTATTTGGTCTATTTTTTTCTTGAACACGTAGGAGAGCTATGTATCATTGTATTGATTGAAGAAAAGAGTCATACATAGACCTGTTAGAGTATATTAGGAATATCTCTATATTAGGTAGATTAGGATTGTATCCGTATCCTACCATATCTGTAGGAGAGGCTCCTTGCCCTCCAAGTCATATACTTCTATATATTCAGCCATAAGGCTCAAGCTAATACAATCATCCATTACACCAATTTTATTATTCTACATGGTATCACGAGATTAGGGTTTGGGATCCCAGGCTAAACCTTCCGCTGCCGCCACCCGCGCCCCAGCCTTCCTCGCGTCGCCGGTCGTCCTCCACGGTGTGCCTCTTGCACGCCCCCTCGACGGCCTCCTAGCGCGCCCCCGGGATGTCGCTCATGACTTCCGCCGGGGGCAGCGCCCTCCCCATCTGTGCGGTCGATCGAATCGATCCGCCGTCGACGTAAAAGGTCGTCCAGCAGCAGTAGATCGTGAAGAACTCACCCGATGTCGTCGTATGCTGGCCCCCCTCCTCTTGCTCCTCCCCTGGCGGGATCCACCGTTGGCGGTCTAGCTCCGCCGCACCTGCTTCCTCCGACGAATCCGCGCCAACCTCTTCTGATCGCGGGTGGACCGTCGCGTCGGACTCCATCACGTCGGCCTCCGCCCCCAACCGTCGGCGCAGCTCTGGTCGCAGGCGGACCGTCTCGCCGACCTCCGCCCCCGACCGCCTCCGCCGCCGGCGGAATCCGCCCAACGCCTTCGTCTACCTTGGCGGACTGGCCTCCGCCTCCCTCTGCTCTGCTTCTGCGGCGGATCTGCCGCCGGCAGACCAGCTCCTCCATGGCGAGGCCCCTTCGTCTTGACCACCAGTGCCCGACTGCCCGCCCATATATCTCTCTCTCCCGCACATGTATGCTGGCGTGATGTGCCGAGGAAGAAAAGATAAGATGGGTGAGGTGCTAAGCGCACCCCGAGAGTTCTACACGAGAAGCTGCTGCTGGTTTATTTTTGGTTAATTTCTCTGATTTTTTACTCGATCACTGATCGAGATTGAGTCGCCCACCGCCTGTCGACCTCGCGCCTCTACTTCGATGTCGGCATCGACTTCACCGGCTTCTTCCTCGATTACGACTGTGTGGCATGACAAGATGGACGGCGCCCTAGGGGACGCCTGTCTGTATCGCCCACCACGCTGCTTCGTCCGCGCATCGTCCTCCGCCGGCTCGTCGCCTCCACCAATCGGGACGCCTCCGCCAGCTTCGCCCATCGTCGTCTCGCCTCGCACATACTCGGCCTGATCAACTGACATGCGTGATCCACCTGGCTCCCGTGACGTCCGTCCTCGTACTGCACGCCTCATCCCCGAGTATGGAGGGCTGCCGTTGCATCGCCTCTTCGGGCAGCTGCGGCGCCACCCGTGGTCTCCTTTGCCGTTGCATCCTCACCGCCGTCGACCACGTCCACGACCTCGTCGTCAACTACACGTCACTGGGCCTCCTGCGCATGGTCTTCGTCAGGCTGTTCGAGTTCTTCACCGACTTCTACGACCGCCACCGCCGCGACCACTACGCCAAGCTAGCTAGCCTTTGGGCTAGTGCTCGGCTGCTCTATCTCCACGCTTCGTCTAGAACGACCTCGTCGCCACCACCGTCGTCTCTACTTCGCCTACTTCGTCTACTCCGACAACCGCGAGCTGCATCGGCTTCTTCTCCCTCGCCGTTCTGTGCCGCAACTGTCGTCGAGACCTCTGCTGGTCCCCTACATTCTACGACTTGGTTGTGCGCTCTCCCTTGTACGTCCGGTATTGGCAACACCGGCGCGTGCCTTCGTCCTCGACGCGCTACTGGGTCTGACAAACCTGGTACTCGCCTCGGCCTTGGCTGTTTGACGGCGTCATCTTCGCTTCGTCCTCGACGCATCACCGTCTTCGTCTACGGCGCCTCCGCGGCATCACTGTTTGGCGCTGTCGCGGGATTTCTAGGGTACCCACAGCCGGGTGGCGGAACGCACCCGCCTATTCCCAGAGAGGGAGGGCTCGGGAAGGTACTAGGCGATTGGGCTAATCTAGCTCTGAGACAAGCACACAAGAACACACGATCTAGAGTGGTTCGGGCCGCCGGAGCGTAATACCCTACATCCACTGGGAGAGGTTTTGATCTTGGTTGTGTATGAATCTATCCTCTGCCGGGTCTTGGCTTTCACCCAGCCTGAGTTTTTCTTCTAGCGGGCGCCCCCTTTTATAGACCAAGGGGTGCGGATACATAGGACGTTGGGCCCCGACAAGTGGGCCCAACGTGACTGTGCAGCATACTGCGCAGAGTACTCAAATGGCTACAATGGTTACGAATCATTCCTCCGATATGCTTCCATCCCCTGCTGACCCTCTGACGAAGGGAGGTCTTCTCTTGTCCCGTCAGCAAGGTGCCCGTTGGGGGAACGTAGCTTGCGGCGTGACCTGTTGAGGCTATTATGTAGGCGTCATAATGGGTGAAGCCGAGCCGTCGTATCCATCTGTTATGGCAGACTGACAGGCGTGGCGTGGGCGGCACCAGCAGCTCCACTATGCATCTTGGTAATACGCGATCAATAGTGCCCCCTGGTCAAAGAATCGCCTCGGCTTCTGCTATATCAAAACGGATGTTCACCTACCGCAATGAATGTAGTGGTAGGTGAACCTTAGTAAGGAGACCAAGCGGCCTTACATACGTGTCTGTGCTTGCAGACACGTGGCAGCTCCGGACCTCCCCGAGGCGGGGTGTCAATCCCCTCCCTTAGTGGGGGGTCCGGTTACTATACAGGGGTCCGAGACCCTATGGGGGGTCCAGGACCCCACGGGGGTCCAGACCTCTACGGGAGGTCCGGAGCCCCGGCCGTTTGGGCTGAGCACCTACTTCTTCCAGAACACGTGGTGCTCCCAGACCTTCCCCAGCCGGGGGACGGGTCCGGGACCATTGTCAGGTGAACAGGGCTCCGAATCGCAGGGGTCCGGCTGTCTAGATGTAGTTAAGGATAACCACAAGGCTCTTGTCTAGACACTGCAAGAGGGGGTACCCCAGTTCTGGGGTACCGACAGTGGCCCCCGGGCCCACCTCGGGAGAGGTACGAACCCGCGGGTGGGGCCTACTATCGTGATGTGTTCCTATGCAAACTTGATTGCGTCGGTGAGCTCATGCAGAGAGCGGGCGCTCCGGACCCCTGAGGCCGGTACACTGGTTGCCAGGTCCAGGTACTAGAGTGCTCTCCACAGGGCGACGAAGGTGTAGTCTTAGGGTGCGGAACCAAGCTAAGCAGCTACACAGACTTCGGATCGCTCAGGGAGCAAGCACCACTTCCCAGACCCGGCTCTTGGCGACCGCGGCGAGTGGTCTCCGCCGGAGCGGGCCACCGGAGTGGACTTGAGACGACCGTGGCGAGCGGTCTCCGCCGGAGCGGGGTGGACTTTAGACGACCGTGGCGAGCGGTCTCCACCTGAGCGGGCCACCAGAGTGGACTTGAGACGACCGTGGCGAGCGGTCTCCGCCGGAGCGGGCCACCGGAGTGGACTTGAGACGACCGGGGCGAGCGGTCTCCGCCGGAGCGGACTTTAGACGACCGTGGCGAGTGGTCTCCGCCGGAGCGGGCCACCGGAGTGGACTTGGAGCGTTGCTGACAATCCCATGGATTACGCCACCGGACCTCGCAGCAAGGTGTAGGAAACCAGGCCTTATACTAGAAAGGAGCCCGGGATCTCTAGGGACAGCAGCCTCGGATACTAGGGAACTCGTAACAGGGCAGGGAAGTACATAGGCTTAGGGTACATTACCAGACTAAGCTACGCGGAGCTTCTCTACCCCAGGATACGGCACCACTTCTCCTGAGGAGGTCCCTAGGGGTCCGAACTGGCTTCCAGCTAGAAGGAGTGTCCCCACCTGACCACAAACTAGCAGCTCAATTTGGATTGTTTAGCAAAAAAGAAAGGACTCCACACGGAAGAAAGAACACATGCAATGCTGAACGGAGAAGTGCTTTTAGGTTAAAGTAAAGACAGGACTGAGGAAGCAAATCTCCTTTATTGCTTGACTCGTGGTGTACATCAGAGGTCGGGATTACGAGGGCGGACCTCTACCGCTCTGGACCACTTGCTGGTGTCGCCTGTTTGTGCGATGATGTCAGAGGCCGGGTTTACAAGGACGGACCTTTACCGCTCTGGACCACACGTAGGCACCAAATCATTACAAAGGAGAAACACACTCAATCCTATCTTAGTGATAACCTACAGCCGTCGCCCCGTAAGGTGTGCACGTTGTTGGTCGTAGTGGAGCTGCCATCTTGGGGGCTCTTCTGAGTCGTTGGGGCGATGGTGCCCTGGACGTGCTTGTACAGCATCATCCAGCATCACCTCGGGAGCTCGGGGGACCACTCCTTGCCTAAAAGCTGTCATATGCTTATGTAGCATGAGACAAATTCTTTGGCTTTGAATGGGAGAGGCCCCCTGCCGTCGCCATCTGCCGATGGAAGCCGGCCTGATGGCCGCTCATAGTGAGCCGAAGCCAGTTCGACGCCCTTGCGCAGCAGAAGGACCGGTGCGAACCGCGGAGAGGTGCGGTCGTTCGCCGGCTTGTCCTTGGTGCTAGCGCCAGGGGCCCCCGCGCCTGGTGGCGGGGCCCTGTCTGCAGCAGGACCAAGCACCTCGGGTGGTGCTGGCGACGACGCGACGACACGGCTAACTTCCTCCGGGATGGCCGTTGGCTCCAGGCTCAATGTTGAGAGAAAGCCTTGAGCCGACGCCATGCCACCGCAGAGGAAGCGTGGCCGTTGCTTGCGAGAAAACCTTGAGCCGACGTAGGGGCGGCAGCGCCCAGCGGCGCCTCCGCTGTGCGTTGCCGCGCCGGCTCTGAGGTGTCGCAGTGGCGACGCACAACAAACGCCGCTGCCGTGCGCCGCCGCACCGTGGGCGTTGGCGCCCTAGTGCCACGGCATGTGGCGTGGGTGACGCCCTGCCTTCCTTCATCTTCTCGTTCGCCGTTGCAGAGGATGAACACAGCCCCAGAAGCATGAAGATCCAGCCAGCGCCTGACTTCCCCACGGACGGCACCAAATGTCGCGGGATTTCTAGGGTACCCACAGCCGGGTGGCGGAACGCACCCGCCTATTCCCAGAGAGGGAGTGCTCGGGAAGGTACTAGGCGATTGGGCTAATCTAGCTCTGAGACAAGCACACAAGAACACACGATCTAGAGTGGTTCGGGCCGCCGGAGCGTAATACCCTACATCCACTGGGAGAGGTTTTGATCTTGGTTGTGTATGAATCTATCCTCTGCCGGGTCTTGGCTTTCACCCAGCCTGAGTTTTTCTTCTAGCGGGCGCCCCCTTTTATAGACCAAGGGGTGCGGATACATAGGACGTTGGGGCCCCGACAAGTGGGCCCAACGTGACTGTGCAGCATACTGCGCAGAGTACTCAAATGGCTACAGTGGTTACGAATCTTTCCTCCGATATGCTTCCATCCCCTGCTGACCCTCTGACGAAGGGAGGTCTTCTCTTGTCCCGTCAGCAAGGTGCCCGTTAGGGGAACGTAGCTTGCGGCGTGACCTGTTGAGGCTATTATGTAGGCGTCATAATGGGTGAAGCCGAGCCGTCGTATCCATCTGTTATGGCAGACTGACAAGCGTGGCGTGGGCGGCACCAGCAGCTCCACTATGCATCTTGGTAATACGCGATCAATAGTGCCCCCTGGTCAAAGAATCGCCTCGGCTTCTGCTATATCAAAGCGGATGTTCACCTACCGCAATGAATGTAGTGGTAGGTAAATCTTAGTAAGGAGACCAAGCGGCCTTACATACGTGTCTGTGCTTGCAGACACGTGGCAGCTCCGGACCTCCCCGAGGCGGGGTGTCAATCCCCTCCCTTAGTGGGGGTCCGGTTACTATACAGGGGTCCGAGACCCTATGGGGGTCCGGGACCCCACGGGGGTCCGGACCTCTACGGGAGGTCCGGAGCCCCGGCCGTTTGGGCTGAGCGCCTGCTTCTTCCAGAACACGTGGTGCTCCCAGACCTTCCCCAGCCGGGGGACGGGTCCGGGACCATTGTCAGGTGAACAGGGCTCCGGATCGCAGGGGTCCAGCTGTCTGGATGTAGTTAAGGATAACCACAAGGCTCTTGTCTAGACACTGCAAGAGGGGGTACCCCAGTTCTGGGGTACCGACAGGTGCACCCTTGCGCGCCAGCGGCTTTATGTGCGGCTACCTCGACAGCTACGTCAACCACGGCTACCCTACACACGGCATCCTCGACCATGGCTATTCACCCTCCAGCTCGGCTATCTCGACATCGCACAAAGGGCTACCATCTGCTTGAGCAACCTTGTGGGTTTCCACTCCAGCCACAGAATCTGCGACGCACTGACCGTTGTGACTGTAGGGGGATGTCAGCTCATCGACTTCTGTCCAGTCTCACCGTCTGCAACGCTCCCGCTGTGACTACAGAGGGATGTTAGAGTATATTAGGGATATCTCTATATTAAGTAGATTAGGATTGTATCCGTATCCCACCATATCTGTAGGAGAGGCTCCTTGCCCTCCAAATCATGTACCCCTATATATTCAGCCCTAAGGCTCAAGCTAATACAATCATCAATTACACCAATTCTATTATTCTACAAGACTACCCTCCCCCCCCCCCCCACACACACTTACACTTGCTCCTTTGCCACTAATCTCCTGTTAAAGACGGACAATACGATCGACCCACACCTCTAGAACTCTCCCTGGACAGCAAGCAGGTTAAGGCCCCTAGCTCCTGCCAAGCTCCACAAGTGTGCTTCCTCAATGGCAGCGGCAATGGCGGAGCCAAGGGGGGATTAGCAGGGGCCGCGGCCTCCCCTAACGCTGCAAAAAAAAATTAAATTCCCCCTCTTCTTTGTAGCTAATATAATTAGAGAAGTAGTTCTACAGCAAGCAATTTTAATCCCCCTCTTCTTTGCAGCAAATATAATTGGATAAGTAGTTCTATAACAAGCCTAATCTCCAGTAGCTCATGTTACACTTTCAATTAAAATCCAGTAGATAGCACAAGAGGCAACAACTACAAGCAAGCAAAAAATAACATTCTGAGAGCCAGGTTGACACAACTTCGTCACCGGCTTCACCATTGTCAAAGTGTCATTTTTAAAATAATTTCATTATGGGGGCCGTGAATAAGCCGTAAAATGGCTTTGCCTACGCGACTGAAGCAAAAAATTGTAGCTTCTGCAGCTACCATAATCCTAAACGACTGAAGCCTTTGTACCAAACATTTTTTAAAATAGCTTCAGCTTCAACTTCATCAAAAAACCTCTGTCGGAACTGTTTCAGTAGGAGCCGCAGATTGACCCGGGAACGCGGAGCTGGATGGTCGTGGAGGGCGATTCCAGGCGTGCCGCGTGCGGAGGCAGGGACGCCACCGCACACCGTCGCCATCGCGGCCATGGATATCGGCTCGTCTTTCCTTGATCTTTCGGCCCCCCTTGAAATTTTTTCTGGCTCCATCACTGGGCAGCGGCAACACTTGGGCTGGACCCATTAAATACACAACTGTTTCGGTGTCTCCAAATGCTCTAGGATCCAAGGATGACTAGAGAGTTCAGACCCTTCCTTAGATCCCCCGCGACCAAAGTTTCCACTTTCTCCCACCAATCATCAAAAGTAATGTCCTGGGGCTGAGGGGCAAGTGGATGAGGCCAAACCGCTGGAAGAGGGAGAACCAGAATTGTCTCGAGAACACACACCCGACAAGCAGGTGTTGGATATTTTCTTCCTCTTGATCGCACAACAAACATCTGGCTGGATGAGGGAGGCCTTGTCGAGCTAGTCTGTCGGCTGTCCAACAGCGATTGTGGGCGACCAGCCACATGAAAAAGTGACATTTGGGAGGAGCATGAGGCTTCTAGATTCTCTCTGCAGGTCTGAAGAGAACAACACCTTGAAATAGGACCTCATAGGCTGATTTTGCAGAATATTCTCCTGAGTTAGAAAATCTCCAAATGTGTTTATCAGGAGTCCCATCTTGCAGTTCAACCAGACTAAGGAGATCCCAAACCTCAAGGAATTCCAATAATCCTTCCACTGAAATTGCACCCTGGATATCTTCTAAACATTTTTAATTGGTGAGAGCCTCACTCACCGTCCGCTTATTAGCCCTTCTATTGGAAACTAAAGCAAACACCCGGGGTGCAAGGTCTTGTATGCTATGGCCATCCAACCACTTGTCCTTCCAGAACAAAGTATTTGTCCCATCTCCTACTTCAGTAATGACAACCATGGATAGGCAGATTTGCCCAAGGCTTGTTTGGTTCTGTTTTCCTGAGCCATGGCCAATGTGCTCTTAAAGCACAATTGAGTCTTTTCAGATCCGAGATACCCAGCCCCCCAAGCTCTAGATGTCTGCAGACTGTTGGCCAGGCAATTAGACAATGGCCACCTTTTGCTTCTTTCCTTCCTCGCCAAAGAAACCCTCTTCTGATCTTATTGATGGCTTTTATAGCCTAGGTCAGCAGTTCCGTCGCCATAGCCACATAAGCCAGCATTGCTGTCAGGACGAACTGAACCTGTACCACTCTCCCTGCTCGGGTCATGAGGTCTGCCTTCCACCCCGGCAATTGGTGTGCTGTTCGGTCAATAATTGGCTGAAACTGCTCCTTAGTCAACTTCTTAATAGCAAGGGGCAGTCCTAAATATTTACATAGGAAATTTTGCACTTCACAAGGCAGCAGGTTCTGTATGGTGACCATGTCCTCTTCAGCACACTGTATTGGCAGCACATTACTCTTCTGCACATTAGTTTTCAACCCGGAAGCATCCCCAAACAGCTGAAGCAATTGTAGAGTTAGATTAATATCAGCTGCTGCTGGCCGGAGAAAAATA
The DNA here is from genome assembly GCF_016808335.1 of Panicum virgatum. Lineage (NCBI taxonomy): Eukaryota > Viridiplantae > Streptophyta > Magnoliopsida > Poales > Poaceae > Panicum > Panicum virgatum. Next base: position 50,804,071 of record NC_053152.1, read on the forward strand.
GTCACATCATCTGCATACAAAGAGATTCGATGCTGAATCGGTCGTGAAGAAATCAAGAAAGGGCCTGCAATAACCGGGCTTCAGATACTCTTGTGACCATCCAATTCAGCACGTCAATCACTAGAATGAATAGCATCGGAGAGAGAGGGTCTCCTTGACGAAGACCTCTCTTGTGCTGAATAAAATCTCCCGGAGTGCCATTCAGAAGAACCTGAGTAGAGGAAGAAGCTAGGGGACTACATACCAAGTCTCGCCACCTAGGCCCGAAGCCGAGTTTCCTTAGCACCTCCAACAGAAAAGACCAAGAAACCGAATCAAATGCTTTTGTGATGTCCAACTTCAGGAGGATCATTGGTTGTTTTTGATTGTGTAGAAACTTCACTGTTTGTTGCACCATCATAAAATTGTCTTGGATGAACCGCTTTTTAATAAAAGCGCTTTGGTTGGGCTAGACCATTTCATCAAGGCGGCCGGCAAGTCTGTTAGCCAAGACTTTAGTAACCAACTTAGCAAAACTATGCACCAGACTTGTGGGCCTAAAATCTTTCACCAGATCTGCATATGATTTCTTAGGGAGTAAAGTGATGTATGCTGAATTCAGCAGCCACAAGTTCCTGCAATTCCTTCCCCAAATTGTGTGTAGGGCTGCCATTATGTCTTCCTTAATTATCGGCCAACATGCCTTATAGAACCTGCATGTGAACCCATCCGGTCCAGGAGCTGATGGTAAATCCTTGATAGTCTGCCACACTTCATTCTCATCAAAAGGAATATCCAGGGCTTCTAGATTATGGTTTGGGATGTTCAGGTGATCCAAATTAGATTTGAGTAAAACTCAAATATTGCTGCAGCTTTTTCCTCATGCGAAGCTAAGATCTGATCGCCCTCCCTCAAGGAGGCTATGAAATTTTTTCTTTTTCTGTGCCTAGCATGCATGTGGAACAACCTGGTATTAGCATCACCATCCTGCAGCCAATTAATCCGAGTTCTGACCCTGGCTACTGTTCTCAGAAGGGAGGCCAGCAGCAAGTATGTTTCTTAAGATTATTACGTAACGACATCTCATTTGATTGTAGAGTTCTACTATCCTGAGCAATGTCCTGCTGATGCAAAATTTCCTTTGCTAGGAGGAGTTGGGAATTGAGATAGCCCACCGACTTTTGGCTCCAACTTTGCAAGCTCCTTGCTGTTGCCTTGAACTTCAGTGACAGTGTTTCCAATGGGCAGGGGCGGGCTGGTACAGCAGTCCACGCAGCCTCAACTGTTTCCATGAACCCATCCAAGCTTGGCCAAAAGGCTTTGAAATGGAAGCGTCTTTTGCTGGCTGGACTGTCCTGTAGGCCAAGCAAGAGGGGGCAGTGGTCTGAATCTCCTGAAGCACAGCTTTGTAAGAGGCAGTCAGGGAACAGCTGTTTTAGAGGCGCTGTTTTAGAGCAGGGAATATATTAAAATTGCCATTGGATTTTCTTTGATGGATGGCTGTGATCCTCCAAATCTCCCAAACTCATGCATTTATATATAGTATGGATATGGATATTGCATTTTTTGTTCTCAAAATCTGGATCTGCATTTTTGTTCTCAAAATCCTACAGCATCAAGTAAGAAAAAGTATTTCTATGCTACCTAGCAAATTCATGGAAGCTGAAATGGCTCTGTCAGCAGTTCATGCTGTTCAACCTAGCACAGTATCAGAAAGGTAGGTTGATCCTTCACATATGTGTGCTGCTTCAGTGGCTATGACCTATAGTAGTGCTGTACTATCACCTTTGGTATTTTGTGTTATGTGATTGGCAGAAAGGCTTGATTATAAAGTTACATGTAGGAAGGACTTGACAAAGAAAATCAATAAGATGACCGTATGTTAATTCACTAGCACTCCAAAGATCAGCCATATCATCCCTGAGGAATGTGGGAATTTACCTGACAGTATCGTACAATGTCATATAGGTTTTGAAGGCCACAATTTTCGTAGAAGACCATTGAACTCTGTTCATTGAAAACATGACACATATAGTGATGATAACAAGAACTTATAATGAGAGAAAAACAAGAAACTTTAGTCTTGCCTGCCTTGGAACATCGCCAGGCCGATAATACAAAACACATTCTGAAGATAATCCATCCCGCCCTGCCCGACCACTCTCCTGAAGCCAGATAGCTTTATTAGAAGGTCCCCCTTGACTGGGGAACTAAAAGGAAAACATGATATTAACATACCTGGTAGTATGTCTCCATCGACTTGCTAAGGCTATGATGAATCACAAATCGAACTACAAGTAAGAAAGTTCTTATTGAGCACAAAGCAATACAAATACTGAAACCGTAATTCGAGCGATGGCAAAAATTTGATCTAGCAGTCTCTAAGTTAAATGGAAATGCTTGACTTAATAGTAAATACTCCATGTTTTTACATAACAATCCCATATTCAAATATCGCTAGTACGAGAGGCTAAAACATTTCTCAACTAAGCTATGACAGAAACCTATGAAAAAGTGTAACCGCTAGCAGAGAAGGGCTGGAATAACAAGTAAATACGCATGGATCAGGTAGTTGTTGGCATAGTATTTCATCTGTACAGAAACTACTTCAGGGAGAAGACAGCCCTCTTCAGTTTGCTGACCAAAAATAAAGTGATTTCTGGCAATATACAGGCCAATTCATTTTGTCCTCAATCCCACTTCTGATCTGTTCCTTTTTTTTTTGCAGTCCTGCTCACAAGTCATATGACCAATACATGCAAATTTTAATCTGTTTTTCAACTCCTGCTGTTGTTTGCATTATATAACTTGATTAGATGCATATGCAAGTTCACCATGCCATCATTTTTATCAAACCCCAAAGAGAGAACACACCATCTGGTTTGTTGATTCCCATTCCAAACGCCACCTACAATCCAACCACAGAGAGGGAGAGAGAGCTT